>NC_140480.1:23058123-23550623 GCF_051167445.1 Perissodus microlepis
AAAAATGGGATCTTAAAGCGCTACCACAGTGGGTGATTTTACAGCAGCGCCCAGCAGCTGTTCAAGACCTTGATCAATCACAGTGATGACAACCCTGCAGCTATGAAATGGCTGTAGAGGGGGCTGTGGCATCAGCTGAAACAGTGTTTATTGCATAGCTAAGCTGTGCCATCTACACTGTCGACAGAGTGATAAATGTACATGTGTGAGGATCCAGAAAAGAATCTTTTAATTAAGGCGGTGTTACGGTATTGGAATAAAAGTGAAGCACACATCTTCACATCAAGCCTATTTAACTTTCATGCACATATTTACAAAAGTTTTCCCATTTCCCACAAGTGCCAAATCTAAAGGTAACACTCACGAGAGCCGCTGGTGTGTCACAGAATTTTTAGTTTGCCATTCTGTGGCTAGGAATTTCAAATCATTATTCAAACTCTGAAAGCTGGGGTTGTTTCTGTTCCCATATTGACTGCTGCCTTATTTCCTCATTTTTCATTGCACTGAACAGTTACTCTGAAGTCACAATATGCACAGACGTCACACTCCAACACACACACACACACACAGAGGAGGAGAGAGCAGGATGACTTTGCATTATTTATTTTCAAATTTCATCTCTGTCTTTAGCTGTGTGTCTGCAGCCTTGAGAATCCTATTATCTCTCAATAACCTGTGAGGCGCCTGTGTGTTTCTTCAGCCGGAGACTGTGATTAGTGCACTACTACCACATGCTCCAGCTCACTTATCACTGTGCTCGCTCTCTTCTCCTGAGTGTCTATCCCCCCTCGTCTTTTCTCTCCTCTGCCTCAGTCAGGTAGTGTCTGGGACCAGTCGTAATCGTGCTAGATTGGGCTGATCTTTCAGTCTCACGCCTGGCTCGATGGCAAATGTGACGTTTTAAATATTTAGTATTTCAAGAGTTATGAAAGCGAAAATATTTCAGGGAAAAAAATGAATAGAATGATAACAGCACTAAAGAGAAGATATATATAGTTTTTCTTTGTAACTCAGTCCTTAAAGTGAAATACAGTTGAATAAAAAAATATCAGGGTGCTTATAGCTTTAAAACCTTGCTAAGAGTGGAGTATATTTTCTTGATAGCAGAACATGGGTCTATTTGATCATGATTTCTTCTGCTGAGGTAGATTGCTTTAAGAACATTAGCTGATAAGATTCAAACAGAAACAAATGGCTTATTTGGTTGAGCTGTTTTTACTCCTCTAATGTAAAAGGCTGATGGGGTATTGCTGTAACCCCACCGGGCAACCATTGAGCACGCTTAAGTTTGTGAATGCAATTACTAGAGAAGGAAGTCTAGAATTTTCAAAATGATATCACAGGTGTATGTATTCACTATTTTTACTAAATCTTGTATGAGTTTAAGTCTCAGTGCTACATTTTGATGGTAGGATCAGAGTTTGGCGTAAACAACATTAAACCACAGTTTGTCCTGGCTCAGCTGTCCAAATATCTGAGAATGTAACTGTCCAGTGAGTGGACCCTTTATAGTACCCACCTTTATAATACATGACTATTTGTATTTCAAAGGGGCCTTGCAATGACCAAATATTCAATTCACTTCCATTCAGTTCATTTCAATTTTATTTACACAGCGCCAAATCACAGCAACAGTTGTCTCAAGGTGCTTTGTATTGTAAGGTGAAGACCCTACAATAATACAAAGAAAACAGAAAACCCCAATAATCGTATGAGCTATGAGCAAGCGCTTTGGTAACAGTGGGAAAGTAAAAATCCCTTTTAACAGGAAGAAACCTTCAGCAGAACTAGGCTCAGGGAGGGGTGAGCATCTGCCACGACCCGTTGGGATAAGGGAATAAGACGGGACAAAAGACATGCTGTGGAAGAGAGCCAGAGATTAATAGTAAGTCATGATTAAATGCAGAGAGGTGTATAGACACATTGTGAGTAAGGTGACTGATGAAGAAACACTCAATGCATCATGGGAATGACCCAGCAGCCTAGACCATTTCAGTGTAACTAAGGGAGGATTCAGGGTCACTTTAACTATATGCTTTAGCAAAAAGGAAAGTATTAAGTCTAATCTTAAAATTAAAAATGCTGTTTGTCTCCCAAATCCAATATGGAAACTGGTTGACACCCAAATTGCATTTCCTCTTTACTGAACTTAATATCTTTATTTTATTTTTTAATTTTACATTTGCCCTTAATAGCATAGTGATGCAGACTGCTACCAAACCTATACAGAAAAAGTTACTATCATCCCAGGAAGCATACACCCCTTGAGGCCCATCTGAAGCCACTGTGGGCAGATGCATAGTGTGGACAGCCCACTGTGGTCCCCAGTACCAGTGTGAAACAAAGGACACATGGGCCCAAATGAGGCAGTCCTTAGTATGGCCTGACTGTGGGCTGCCCACTCTAACAAGAGACAGGTTCACAGTGGTTCCCCTCCAATCCTATCAAATAAGTTAGTCTGTCTTAGAAAATGCAATATGGCCTGATAACTTTCACTTCTGAGTTCGTTTGCAGAATATATCAATAAGATCCAGTTTAACTCCATTTTACTGAGCTTGTGAATCATTCGCTTTCTCTCAGACTCACATTTCTCACAGTGTAATAAAGCATTTTCTGTAGTTTCATCTTACAATAGTTACATTTCCTGTATGATATTTCCTTTTTATATATAAATAATGTGCCGTTTGGGACCCACACGGCATAAAAGTGTGGGTTTCCCTGCATGGACATGTTTGCTGGGACAGCCTGGCTGGACTTTTAACATTTTTTTTAACATTCATAAATGTTAATTGTATCAATACCAAGATGGTGATATTTTGTTGTGGTTGCCATCTTGATGAACCCCAAGAAGAAACACTTAGTTTAAGTAATAAAACCAGTCACAGGTGAAATAAATAACTCTGTTCATTTCACTACAATGTTAGACCAGATTTTTCTTCTAAAAGTGACTCTACGTACCTTTTCTGCAGTGTCATGGTTTCAGATTCAAAGGCTCCTGGTATCAAATCTTAAGATATATCCTCTCATTAAATTTTCACATACAGCTCAGAGATTTTATGTCACTTAGTTGTATTTTCAGCCCGCTGTGGTCCTCGTGGCAAAGTGGAAATGTATGAAGATGAAACAGAATAGCGATGTGCTTCCCTTGTTACTGAGCTGTAACTGAGAGGTGTTTAGCTGTAACATGCAAACCATTCATCTTCTGTAGGTAACAGAGGGGGATTGCAGACACACAGCAGAGTCCATCTCCAGTATCTCCCCCAAAGATCCTTCAGTGTAGTTAATCTAATTGGGAGAAATGGTAGGCAGCCACAAAGCATATTAAAAGTATATTTATCACCAGATGTAAATGCCACAACATGCAAATGCCGTTATCTTCCTCACTGTCATTTCCCCCTGCGCAGAATGGAGCACTTATGTCAAATTTATTGCACGCACACTAAGAAAAATGCTCCCACTGGGTTTTTAGAAATGGCTCATCAAAAGCTCAATGGAGCTTTAAAATATTTTGTTTGTAGAAATACTGGAAACCGCATATCTTGGCATCACATTTTCATCTTTCAGTCTGTTTTCTGCCCTTTAGTAAAATGGCCTAGATGCTCAAGTGAAATGGAGCAATAAAATAGAAAGCAAAATAAAACCTATTTGATGGGGAAAAACAGTCAATAAAACCATGCTCTCTTAATTTGCTCTACTGCTGTCACACCTCTAAAGTAACTACCCACTAGTTGCTGTTACAGCTAAGCCTACGACACTACTCAACATAAATTTTTCAATGCTTCTTATGGGTGAGCGTGGTAATAACATCATCAGTATGGATGGTAAGTTTAGATAGATTTCCACGTGTATCCCCAGGCACGTTATTGTCCTGCATGACTTTCACTTGTATCCTAATCAAATACAGTAATTTTTCCATCCTATGGGAAAATATTTTTAACAAATATGCATTAGCAAACATGGATAGTCATACTGTTCTTATGCAGGACTATTTGAAATGTAATAAGCATTCTTTAGAGAACAAAGATAGCTACCCGTTTCGTGCAAAAGTCAGTCAGTTGCAAGAAGTGTAATTTTAATTACCCACTTGTAAAATCCCAACCAAAAAATGAAAGAAAACAATTAAAATCTGGATGTTTATTAGGCCATAGCATAGCCCCCGATTTCTTCTTTTCCTCGTTGGATTTACCAGTGTGCTTAGGATCACCAAGAGGTTCACTTCCTGATCATCTTCAAGTCCTCGACAGATGGCTTCACATAATGTTTAAAACACTTCTTGGTATCATGCTGAAATTATTGCTGAATCAAGCCCTGCAAGCTGTTCATTCCCTGAAGACATCGAGCAAACACCAAAACATAACATGTCCAATCCAGTGCTTTTCAGCTGGTATGACGTTCCTGCCCCGAAAAGCTGCCTTTGGTCTATAAACATGTCGGTGACTGTGGCTAAGAAATTTTCTCTTTACTGTTGCTATACATATTAATTAAAGCATTTTCTGCATGTTTATTAATAAACCTGTAATTTTGCTTTGATATTTGTTGGACAGGAAAGGCCTGTTCCTGGCATGTCTCTCATGCAGGAAAAATATGTGCATTCTGTTTCTGATTGCAGTGGCATGCACTGTTGACAATATTAATGTGATGGTCTCCTCTCTGTGTGTGCTCACACATTTGTAATTCTGCTTGTGTGTTTCAGAGGCAGCGCCTTCTCCCGGCTCTTTCTCCTGCCCTCTCTTTGCTCCTGGAAGCAGTTCAGTAATCACTCACCTGTGTGCAATCTAATGTTTTTAGTCACTCACTAGTTAAGGAGAGTTCTATTTAAGAGCTCCCTCAGTTGCTGCATCTATTGTGGTAGTGTAGATCTGTTCCTGGTGTTTTGGGTTTTTTTGAGTTTGTAAAAAAAGTCAGTTTTTTACCTTTTGACTTACCTGAATCTCCTCTTTGCAGATGATTCCGGTCATGGTGGATATGTGGGGAGAAACGTGTTTGGAAAAATGGAAATCTGTGGAGAGGAAGAGACCCAGCGAGGGAAAGCTGTGTAGAAACAGGCTTGTTATTCATCTGCCTGCACTCGATGCTTCCCGCCCAGAAAGAAGACATTCAAACAGTTTTCTAGTTGCAGTTCAATCTTTATTGCCTGTGAAAACATCTGTGTGCAAACAAAATCCGTTGAACTTTTATTTTTGGTTTCTAAGTCTAATTGTCGGTTCATGACAACTGAACTTTGTTTCCATGCCCGGTGACAAGTGCAAAACATTCATATTGTGCAGAACAACAGTAATTATTGCATTATTACTGTGTGATTTATGTATTTATAATATAAAGCAGTCGACATGGGAAAAATGCTATAGAGGATTTTTACCAGTGGAAAGTGAGAATAAAAACAGGCTTTCTGTGGAGTTCCACATTATTGCCACAATTACACTGAACCTGCCACACCTAGGAACTAAACCCCAATATTTTTTCCTTCCCTTTGGGGACTGAATTTGCCATTTTTGAGTTTCCTTTGCCCAAGCCTCAAAGGTGCTGAGTCTTATTTCAACACCTGGTACTGTGCACTAGAAGCCTTGGCAGACATGGTCTAATGAAGCCATGTAGTAGCAGTACTACATTGTCTGCAAAATGTAATGTTATCCAATACTTCATACCATACTGCTATCCTATTATCACTACATTGACCCAGCAGCCTCCAGCTAGGCCTTGATCAAAAACACTGCTATGTGCAGTATTTCCATCTTTCACTCCATAAAGAATTCAACACCAGAAATTCATGGGCCAAGCATTTTGGAACATGTTTTTGCAAGGGATCAGATCATCAAACAAATTTTAATATTAGACAAAGATGACCCAAATAAATACAAAGTAAAATCTGTAAATGATGATTTTGTTGATTAAAGTTTTAAAGCTATCCAAATTCAATCAGCTGTAATTGCTCAAATGTAAAAGCTCACTAGACCTAATAACTGGTTGTGTCAGCCCTGGCAGAAAGAACTGCAAAGATTAGCAGTAGCTGGCCGTGAGACTTTCACATCACTGTGGAGGAATTTAGTTTTTTTGTGCAGAATTGTTTTAATTCATTCATTCATGAAGAGCCTCTTTAAGGTCATGCCTTCACTTGGCTTTTTTGAGTCATTCAGAGGTGGAATTGCTAGTGTGTTTCAGATCATTGTTCTGCTGCATGAATCGTGACCATCATTTTATTTTACGCCAGATGTAATAGTACGCAAACCTTCAAAAAAGTTCAACTTTTTCATTATCAGTCCATAGAGTATTTTCTCATAATTTTTCGTTACATTTTTGTTTTTTTGGAAAATGTGAGACAAGCAATTGTTCTTTTTGGTCAGCAGTGGTTTTCTCCTTGGAAGTTGCCTATGTATGCTATTTGTTTTGTCTCCTTCTTGAATCGTGAACACGAATGTAACCCTACTTACAGTTTATTATCAAGAATGACCAAACTCCCACTAGGCCAGTATCAGATAATCTAGGATCAGCAGGAGCCCAAGGTATAAACATCGATAGGAGGGACCACACCAGGGTAAACAGTTCACAAATTGTCATATTTGACATACAGCAGCTGCAAACAAATGTACTGAAAGCAATAAAATAAAATACAAAATATTTCGCCCAAAAACTAAATAAAAGTGCACGCATACAGCTTTATCTGAGTCAAATGTATGAATGAATAATGTCTGGTAACTGATGGATCGTTGGGGCCCATTCAGTTTGTTTAACGTTTGTCCTGCCACACTCCGGTGAAGGAAGAAAGTTTGTAGTCCTGCAGGTATCTGAAGCTTCAATGGGAACGAAGCTCTGGCTTCAACAAAACCTCAGCAAACCCTATTCACTTTTGGGTTGGCTCGCCATCCAGTTAACTGGAACTGTGGAATCGCTGCTCCTCGATGGAGGCTTGCTTCAGACTGGGTTCGTCTGTCGAGTCATCCTTTTACCAGATAACAAAAAAAACCTGACCGATGAACAGGGTGAATTTATGAACGACCAAAAAAAAACCTGCGGCAGACTCGCTAGCAATTCGGCTTCTGTGACATTATTTTGTTGAGCACATGGCATTGTATGAACAGGAACGAAATGGCAACTACGGAAAGTCATGTGATCAAGGTCAACTGTAGGGGTCGCTGGGAGCTCAGTGCTGATTGGCCAAGTTACACAACAACAAATAATCTTATTTGTCCACATCTTCCTTTAAACAAAAGAAAAAAAGAAATGACCAAATTTTTTACATCATACACCCAAAAATTACTTTCCACTGCTCTTTTTTTTTCTAACTGGGCTACACTAACCTTAACTAAGGGAAGTGACGCCTGCGGTTCTTTACCTGTTTTTCCGAGTTATTTTGATGGATGGAATGATGAGGGTTCAGTGCACTCTTGGGAATAGTTTTGGTAGACCAGCCACTGGTAGGAAGGTTCACCACTGTTCCATGTTTTCTCTATTTGTGGATAATGGCTCTCATTAAGATTCACTGTATGATATTAAAATTAATTTAATCTGAAACATGTGACAAATGTGGGAAAAAAGAAATCAGGAAGGAGGCAAATACTTTTTAATAGCATTTCAAATAAAAATAGATGGCTTCCCTACTCAATAAAATAACATCTAAACAACAGCAAATAAATGATATAAAACAGGAACATCTTTAACTATAATGTGCAATTAAGTAGTTCCTCAGTAGTTCCAATTTAGTAGCTCTGTGAGGGTTTTTTTTTTTTGAAAATGTCTTTGTGCAACAGCAATGCACATTATTGCATTGCTGTTTGTTGCAGTGGACAAACTGGACAAACAGTGACCCCACATTGTACATTGAAACCCCGACCAGGATGCAGTCTAATTAAAGCACATAGTTTAAAATAGAAGCAATGTGACATGACTTATTTAGGAGATTTTGCCAAATGATGTCAGACCAGATAATTAAACTCTGAAGCTGATAATGATCTGAGCAAGACAGTTTCCCAAACTCTGATCAGTTTAACAAGGTTAATAATTCATGGAAACTCAAATGCCAGTAACATTAGCTCCAATTTTGTTTTGGTCTGTGTGGTTTCTGTAGCTGCCGTGGATGCACAGCAGGTCATGGTGGCAAGCTGAACCATCATCAACCTTGGCAGCAGTGACAAAATACCTGTAAGCATTCATGAGACCTCCAGCCACCATCTCTCCACTTGAAAGCAACACATGTGGCAGGAAGTCTGTGTCTGAAAGTGCACTCCTGGATATACAGGTTTGGTTTTTACATGATCAGACAGTGTCTTATGAGCTAGTTCCAAACAAATTTAGAGTGGGACTTTAAAAAATCTTGACATGAGACTTGGTGACAATAAGATTAGTCTGTTAAAAAAAAAAAAAAAGCTGAATTGGTCAAATACTTAAAGTCAAAAAGATAAACAAGTGTTCTTGTAATTTCTTTAAGGAGTCTTCAGGAATATTTCTCCAGGCTTCTTGTGAGACATTCAACACTCTTCTTTTGATGTTGGCTGCCTTTTATTTTGTTCTTTGTCTACAGATCCCACACTACTTCAGAAATGTTGAGGTCTTGGCTCTGGGACTAATAGCACTCTATTGTTTGTTTTTCTATCTAGTTATGCTTTTACTGCACTTGCAGTGTTGGAATCGTTGTCATGCTGAAGCTATTGTCAATCTGAAACTTTCTAGATAGTATTGCATGGTGGATCAAAATCTGACTGTACTTTTCTGACCTTCTAATTTTATAAAATTTCACCAATGGCTCAAACTATGTATTACAGACAGCGGTAGACACTCACCTCTCTTCTGACCTCCTCTATCCATGCTAAAGATGTTTTGAACCACAAATTTGGATTCATCATTTCATTATACTGGTTGCCACTGATTTTCAGTCCACTTTCTGTGTAATTTGGCATACCTCAGCCTTTTCCCCCTGTTTCACTTCCTTAAGAGTGGTCATTTCTGGTGAAGTTCAGCTTGATCAACTTAAGGGCAAGCTGCATTTTTCAGGTCCTGTGTCAGGCCTTTCTGGCACAGGAGCTGATTAATCCCAATTTCTGAAGGACATGGTTTTCAGATACAGTTCATCTGATCTGGATAGTTTTTTTTGTTGTTGTTTATTCAATCACTTCTTCTTTTTGTCCACTATACTGTATACTGTGCTGAGATATCCCAAGTCTTCTGCTAACAGCTCTTTGTGAATCACCTTGTTGGTGTAAAAATTTAATTTTGTACCTGTCTGTGTTATCTTTGGCTTCTGTTTTTTTAAAACATACAATTAAGGATACAATGGATGAGATCATTCTCAGTTTTTTGTAAAAGTATTTAAAATATATAATGTCAGATTATTTGACATTCAAGAACAATAAAAAAAATTTGGAGTATAAGACACTGAAACCTCCTCTAAAATGTTTATTTCTTTTTGTCTCATCTCTGTTGTCATATTACAATGTTTATATCCTTCGGTAATGTTTATATATATATATATATATATATATATATATATATATATATACTTTATGCCTTAACACGTATTCAGCAAGAAACATAGCTATTTTTGGCTCATCCTGTTGTCTGTTTTGACTCCTTTCCCTTGTTTTTGTGGCTGTTTTGAGCTCTTAATCAGAAGGTGGTCTTCAGGGAGACGTGCTAAGAACTACTTGATAGTGCCTTTGTAGAATAGAGTACTTGCAGCTGTTTATGTCTGGCACAGTGATCAGTGGGAGAAGCAGCTCTATCGACATCCTTGATGAGCAACACATAGAGCCAAACATCTAGTGTCAGATCAGCAATGCTGATCTTTTTCACTACATCCCCTTGACAAGAATAGGCCAAAAAAAGAGGTTGTCAATTTTTCATTAGATACAGAGTGCAGAGGTTTGACATAAGTATTCAGTAAGTATTTTAACCCCTGTGGCTGCCATCAAGTGCCTGTTAGGTTAAACCAATCCATGTAGCCAAAAATGGCAACTATGAAAGTACTGCTGTGACTCACGTGCTCCCCATTTCTTCCTTCAGTTTTACATTCAGGCCTGCACTTATACAGCTAATGAAGAAATTTTCCTGTTTTCAGGATGTTTCATGCTCAGAACAACCACAGAGGTAGTCAGCCAAGTCACAGAGGAAACCCCTTTAGATATGTGACTGCAGCAGCAGGTAGTCATTTACCCTGTTGACTTATTCGCAGGAGACAGGAGAGGGAAAAAGGGGCTGTCTGCTCTCTCAGATGTGGCGAGGCTGCTCAACATCTTCATTTGCTGTCACTGCTGAGAGAGATGCACCTGTATCAGTACTAATAACATTGTTTTCATTAGGTTAGTGTCAGATAAAAAGCACAACCTACAAGGTTGCAACAATTGTTCTCCTGCTTTATCTTTGCTAATGACATTTAGTTCAGTTGAGGGTTGCTGCCATCTCCCACTTCTTTTATCATTCCATCTGAATTTGGGCCATGCTGTTTCGCTCTCACATCAGTTTTCTCTCCCGGGATTATAAAACAGCCATTGTTTAGAGTAAAGAGCAGGACTGACAGCGCCATCTGTTCCACCAGCCTAATTGTCCGCAGGTATGGATGAAGATACACTGTCTCTCTGCGAGATTTACAGGGACTGTAAAGGTCAGACTGCAAAGAGTTGGTGTAGGTGCACACAGTAATGCTTTGTTATGACCAAAGTCCTGTCACGGCTCCATAAGATGCCGACAGAGCCATTGGGAGTGAGACAAGACAGAGGGATATTCATCAGGAGTGTCAGCTGCTTCAAGTGAAGCCATTCTCTTGAAAGAGGCATGAAAAGTGTGTTTACTCTCAGCTTTTTGTTGCCTTTTGTGAACTAGTTGTTACATTTTTCTTGAAACCTGACAATAAAAAAATGAATTAACACTGAGCATTTAGGAACATTTGGGCATTAAGAGTTGCTGGGCTCTGCCGTGTTAGAATACAAGCTTGGTGTCATTCAGTGCTTGTCTTTTTACATAAAACCGTACATCTTTAAAAGACGCCCATGTATGTTTTAATTATCATTCTCATGTTGCCAGAAGTATAATTGTATAGTGGCCTAAGGAAATGCTCCTCAAAAGCCTAAAATGAACAGCTACAATTAGAAAGTCTTAAGTAACCCTACATGGAATATTGTATTAGAGCTCCTAAGTCTCCTTCACGTCCTCTGCATTGCAAACAATAAAATATTATTTTCTCTTTGTTATTACGGGTATAAAAACATAAATGTGTGTATTTCAGTACAGTACAAAAGCTATGAATGGACTGATACTTGAGTGTGTTAGTCCCGTGACATACATTGTATCTGCTGTAATTCATCCCAAAGGTGTTCTATTGGGTTGGACACAGGACTGTGTGAAGGCCAGTCAACTTTTTGCACATCAAACATTCTCATCCATGTCTTTATGGACCTTGCTTTGCACGCATGCACAGTCATGTCACATGAAGGGGCCATCCCCAAACTGTTGTAAAGTTGGAATGATGAACTTGTCCAAAAATGTCTTGGTATGAAGTATTAAGAGTTCATTTTATTGGAACTAAGGGGCTGAGTTCAGCTCATGAAAAATAACTCTACACCATAATTCCCCCTCTACCAAACTTTACACTCGTCCACAGAACATGTCTCCATTGTTCAAGACTCCATCGGTGTTGTGCTTTACACCACTGGGTCCAATGCTTTGTATTGTGCTTGATGACGTAAGGCTTGGAAGTAGCAGATCACCATATAAACCCATTACATGAAGCTGTTCTTGAGATAATTTAAAGGCCGCATGAAATTTGGATAACTGTAGCTACTGACTCTTCAGAAAGTTGGCGATCTCTGCGCACTATGCGCCTCGGCATCTGCAGACGCCGTTCTCTAATTTTATGTGGCCTACCACTTCATGACTCTTATTCCCAGTCACTTCCACTTTGTTATAATACCACTCCAAAATATTTATTAGCAAGGTTTACAACTGGACTACACAGATGGCATCTGATCCAGGTACTACGCTGGAATTCACTGAGCTCCAGAACGAAACCCATTCTTTTGCAAAATCTTGGGTGAAGCAGTCAGCATGCCTAGTTGCTTGATTGTATACAACTGTGTCTGTAGAAGTGTTTGGAACAACTGAATTCAATGATTTGAATCGTTGAGTGAATACTTTTGGTAATATACAGTATCAAAAATAGGCAATCATAAGTGTTACATCTTATAATATGACATATGAAATGCCACAGTGCCTGTTAGATATGAGTAGCAGTATGCCTTGAAATAATGTCCTGTCTTTTTTTTTTAAATTCCATTTATAAAAAGTTTGTGAGGTGCTGGAACAGCATGGCTTCAAATCATAAGGAAAATGCAGAACGTGACCAGCTGTCTGTAACTATCTGCTGTTTCCTGCTCATTGAATTTTAACGCAACAATAGGAAATCAATCACTGGCATATTCAGGACTTTAGAAGGAACCTGAACATATAATGGATTAAATGACTGATCATAACAAAGACTCTCTAATTTTGAATCTTTGTATGGCTGAGTGACATGGGTATGATTACGTTAAGGACAGGAAGTTACAAGAGGGAAGACTGACAAAGGTGTGACAGATGGGATCCCATCAACTGAATTACAAAATCACTTTACTTAAGCCTTTTGTCGCTGCTGAAGGACTATTGAGTTGCCCAGAAACTAAGCTGATTTTACTTAAAAGGCCCCCAAAGGAAACATAATTGTGGTAAATGAAGTGTGGGTGGCTTCCTTTTTGTCCATACGTGTTTTTGTAAAGTTTACTCGTACAGCAACAAGTGCATGTATGCACACACATATACACAATTTCAGGAGATTGATGGTATGAATCAGAGAGAAACTTTTTTTCTGACAAGGAGGATTTTAAATAACACAGAATTCCATTTGTTAGCTCAAACTGATGCTCAAGATGAATTATGTCTGTGGCGTCTTGTTTACTTGCGCCTGACCTATTCCGTTGTCTAAACATGATGTAGTTATTCCCCTGAGGGAAAAGTTCAAATGTCACTGTAAAAATAAATTCTGATTCTGTCAAAAAGACCTTCTTTACCATTCCTAGTACTACATGTTGTGTCTTCATCATTTAAAAAAAAATTCTTCCAAGCTGAGCGTGGCCTGTAGTATTCTATAGTTATATGGACACCTAGGGCCTGACAGCTAATTCTCTTCTGTTCATCTGACTTAGCTTTTACTGATGATAGCTTTGTGATGAGGTCCAAAGCTTGAAAGAAAGAGACTTCCAGTCTTTCAGGCCACAGTACCACCGAGATCGATTCTTCGTCTGCTGTCAAAACTCTGATGGACTTTCGTTGAGAGCTATTGGAGTGCAGAGATGATAGTTTTCAGAAAGTTGCTCGGTTTGTTTCACTGTAACTGGTTTCAGAAATGGAGAAATCATTAAAAGTGAAATTGAACCTGTTCTGCTCTATACCTAACTTGATCCTGCCTTAATTACACAACCATTTTCAAAGAGTGTTTTGTAATCATGCTCTCTTACTCTGTCATGGACCTGGCTTATGATACCCTCACAGCATTTTCTGTTGTTTGCTTTGCAAACACAGAGGAAAAGTCTAGAGTTTATAGCTCTTGTGTGGCCTCTCTCTTGCACTATCTTCTGTCTCCGTGGTCCTCTCAGCTCTGCTCTCTGTCAGACACCCTTGTCACTCTCCTGCTGGCCTGCCATCCTGCCAACAGACCAGTGCTGATGGAGCCAAGAAACAACAAGGCTGACAGTCAGGGTGACTCACCAGCCCCAAGAGGATTCTTTAAAAACACCCCCAACCTCTGAAAGTACAGTATGTACAATCAACTCCCAAATATTTATAGACAAAAAATATATCTGTGTGTGTATGGGGGGAATTCAAAACCACAGCATAGCACTATGCATTGCTCTGTGTATCTACTGGTCAGTTCTTTACTTTCATTTCTACTTCCCAAAGGTCCAAGTTACTAATTTGAGTAACCTGTGATATTTTATGTACTCACAGCTTGTAGTACAAGACACTGTGACACTGTCTTTATTAATATTACAACAACTACTGCATGCACGTTATAGCACTGCTTCATGGATTTGTGCCGATGGCTAACGGATATACTTAATCACATTGTTGTTGTTGTTTTAAATGTATGATTTAAAGGAACACATGATTATTTTGTGTGTGTGTTTATTTGTTTTTTGTGTATGGACATACTGCAAATCAATTTCCCACTGGGGACAATAAAGTTACCACTGACCATTGTAATACTGTCCTCATCAGCAGGACACTGTTTACCAATAATACCAAACTAAGTTTGGTAGTTTTGGTATTTAATTGAACAAAATCTTACATCTTTGGTATGTAAGATTTTGTTCAATTAAACATAAACCCATATGGTAAAAGAGGATAGGCATAATGGTTTACCTATACGTGCTAATAACATGCACCTGACAAACGAATGTTGATACTGTAACTGTCATGATTTGAGGAGAATGTGTTGTGTTCAGTGTTCAGTGTTTGCTAAATGACATTTTATTGTCCTGACATTAAAATGATATAAGGCTTTCATAAAGTGTTATAGGAGAATAAATGATAGTAAATGGGTCATTTTAGCTTGTTGAAGGGGGTTGCTAGGCAACATGATGACGCTATAACATCTGAGCTACCTATTTAATTATTAATTATACGAATGATTATATCATTTTGGTGTAGTGACATATTAAATAATAATTCAGTTTTATTTAAATAGTGCCAAATCACGGCGACAGTCAACTCAATGTCTATAATGTCTATATTGTAAGGTAAAGGCTCTACAGTAATACAGAGAACACATTACAGCTGCCTGTTGCATCAGTCAGTGGCGCTGATGAGAGGAGATAAAATGATGATTCTAGAGGCTGAAAACTGAAGACAGCTGCAAAATTAGGCAGTAGTCTTGAGCTATAGTGTTCCACTTGTCAACTTAAAAGTTACCACATTACAGAAAATAGAATGATATATTATTATAAAAACCATAAATGCAGTGTTGTTGTTGTTTTGTTTTTTTTTGTTTTTTTACTATATTTGCTAAAAAAACATTTAAGTTAAGCTGTTTCTAAGTTTAGTTCAGAAAAATTTGAACTGACCTGTTATTTGTTTTTTATTTGTTTGTTTGTTTCATTGACTGCAATTTGTATGAAGTTGATTAAAAAATATATATCTGAACCTATCCTTGTGGTGTCATGAGAGGTAGGCCTGATTAAATGTACCAAGAGAGGTCTGTTCGCAGATCTTACAGCGGGTGCGGACATAATCATGTTATACACGTGAGCGCAGGTCCACAGCTGGCCTCAGCTCTCATATAGTTTTAGGTGCTCTCCATGGGGGTTAGAAGAAAATTCAATTTCATCCACAGCTGCAATCTGTTGAAATATTTCAGATAAATTGCCCTAATATACAGAACATGCAACAAACGTCATGTAGATATGCAATTTCTGACAAATGTAATGTTACACTAGATGAAGGAAGTTTGATTTTTAATGTGACCCTAAACTTTTAAACAGTAATGTGAAGAAGACTTATTTGGGCTGTATTTATCCGGAGTCAACGGGTGATCTTGATCTCAGCTTCTGCTGTCAGTGTTAGCAGATTTCCTTTTATATTACAACAGGAGTAATTGAGGTTCATCACCCTAAGTGTTAGTGTAAGGTTGACTTGCGCCACATAACTAATAATTAACAACAGTCCCTCACATCACCACCCACATGTTACTTTACATCAACTATAGAGACAAGAGAAGAGAAGAGAAGAGAAGAGAAGAGAAGAGAAGAGAAGAGAAGAGAAGAGAAGAGAAGAGAAGAGAAGAGAAGAGAAGAGCCTAGCAGGAGCTCATATTGTTTGGAGGCAACAGTATGACATCTGCAGGGAGAAGTAAAAGGATAAAGATAGCATGAGGTTGTTGTTCTGTGTGTGAGTGTGTGTGTGTGAGTGATGGCTGCAGCGCTGTGGGCTGTAATAGAGAAGAGAGAGCATTCGGCACACTCAACACTGAGGCAGCAGGAACTTGCAGCAGAACTCCACAGAGTCCTCTCTATCTGTAATCAACGGAGCGAGAGGGGAGTCACACGTCCTTTTTTCCTCCACACAAACAATCCTCGTTTCTTTCCTGTCCATCTCCTTCTTTGTCACTGCTTTTCTTTCTAGCTTTACACAGTTACATTAATCCATATTAATTTGCAGCATTGTGAGGTAAGCACAGAGATCCTGCTGTATTTTTTTGAACTTCATCATACACGCACAGACTTCAACACAAACACCTTTGATTTGCTTAACACAGCTGATAAATGCTTTAATATTAAAGTGGAACAGGTACTGAATAATTGTGTAAGGAAATGCTTTATTGTGACGCGAACTCAGCCTTCTAAAAGCTGAAACACTTTAAAGAGTTCAGTCTGTTTAGCTTCTTACAAATGGCTCGGTCTGCTGTGGCATCACTCAAAACTGTCTTAAAAAAGATTCCTCCCAAACTGTGTACTTCACGCTAAACAACACATTTCACATCCAACATCTTTTTCTCATTGCTGAGTCTCAATAAAACCAGAAACTGCCTGCGCTGGCGAGCTCGTTTTTAAGAATTTATCTCTGTGCCTGTGGTCACCCCCTTGCCCCCTGAAGGAGCCAATTCATGAATAAATCAATAGAACTGGCAAATTATAACAGGATAGCTCATTTTGTTGGACAGCATCGTTAAAGGGTGTGCGCGTTTGTGTGTGTGTGTTTGAGAGAGAGAGAGTCCTCTGCTCATATTAAGCCTGATATTTGATCAGCTGAGCTAGTTAATTATTTCTAGAAAAGATGGGATATATATGTTCTCAATTAATTATTTTTTATGAGGAATTCGTTTCCTCTCAAAGATTTCATGCATACCTTCAAATGATGCCATTTACATGTGTCCCCATGGTTTACTTCACTATGCCACTACCTAACTGAATGATTTTATTTATTTATTTATTTATTTGGCCAATTACTGCCTTTATCAGACAGTCACAGCAAAATTATGCGGGATATGTAGTGAATGATAGTAGGGGAATGAGATGCAGTAAAGATTCAGTTTCCCTTCACAACCCATTACAATCTGTAAATTTTTCTTACCAATAGCAATATTCAGAGGAAAACCACCTTTGACTTTTTTTGTTTCATTAAGGAGGTTAAAAATAAAGACAAATTGCATGCATATACTGTGACAGACTGGCAACCTGTCCAGGATGTAACGCATCTTTCGTACTATGCAGCTGAGATAGGCTCCAGCCTAGGGCCAAAAATCCAGTTTTGTTTAATAATACCTCATGGAAATTGACTCAAGCACCTGAAATGAATAAATAAATAAATAAATTCATTCATTCATTCATTCATTAATTAATTAAATAATCAGATAATTGCTAAATTGAAAGTGATGCAGTGGCAGAAAATGTTTTTCTTTTAAAATAACAAAAATATGAAATAATTTCAATAAAATAATCATAAGTCCATGTATGGTATTTTATCCGGAGTCAACGAGTGATCTTGATCTCAGCTTCTGCTGTCAGTATCAAAGTGTATCAAAGTGCTTTGATACATTCTTTGTTGTGGACTGTTATCATATATATATAGTTTAATTAAACTGAATTGAATTTCATTGGATAGTCATTCTGTTGTCATTCTTCTATGCATGCTTAAAGTTTCATGGTTTAGTCCAAAATCCATAATGACCAATGTCTCCAGACAGTAAGCCGAGCATAGGCCTGCTTGACTACTACTTTTACTATTATAATACATAGGTGTATTGCTAACACACCATTGAAACTGTAATAAACCTTTACCCATCTACACTGGATCAACATTTAATTGCTGATATAGAAAGATTTCTATATAGCTTTAAGTTTATGATCTAGGTTGCCAGGTTGCAACAGTGGTAATGTGTTAATTAGATTTACTTGTATGAGGAATAATGGAGCAGCTCTAAGGGGTGTGAATAAACAATGGGAACTGCTGGAGGAAACAAGATTTTAATTCAGCTTGCATTCTCCCCTTTCAGACATGCAGCCAAGTTAGACACGAGGTGGGAGCCTGTAATCCACTGTGCCAACACTGTGGTGATCGATGGATTCCTCTAGTCTCCTGAGACGGCAACATCTCTAAGTTTGGCCTTAGTTATACCGGAAAGTCTGACTATTCAGCAGGCATCTTGGTAAGGCTTCTGATAATGTATTTGGGATGTTATATAAACAAAACAGAGCAGAGCCATAATTCCATTGGCACATAAAAATAGCACCTATTCACAAGTGAAAATGGAAACTGTGTTAAAAGCTTAAGACAACTTTGCCTTGAAAATAAGGTTAAAAACATTTATTTCCCACCACTAGTCACAGCTTAAAGACCTCATAGTGCCATGTTATCCCAACTGAGCACTTCACTTTCTGACTGCAGGCTTTCTGACTGCAGGCTTTCTGACTGCAGAAAGCCTGCAGTGGCTTCAAAGTGGTTCATAGTTTCTTTGTGAGGCAGAGCCTTTAGCTATCACGCTCGTCTCCTGTGGAACCTGCTCCCAGTTGGGGATTCGACACAGACCCCCTCTCTACTTTTAAGATTATTCTTAAAACTTTCTTTTTTGATAAAGCTTATAATAAGGGATGAATTAGGTGACTCTGAAGCATCCCTTCAGGGTGCTACAACTTCCTAAAATGCACTGAGCATTCCCTACTCTTGATGAATTAGCATGCCACTACTGCAAGTGATTAACTTTTGTCTTCTTTCTACCATAGTTTGTGTGCTGTCCTCAGTCTCTGTGCTCTCCTTTTCTTCTCTTTCCCTTCACCCCCTTTCTATTCCTGTTCCTTCTCAAGGTCGCCAAATGATTAGTCAAACTGGGTTGGACTGCTGATGTTTTCACTCTAGTTTACAATATAAAAGTGCTTTGATACATTCTTTGTTGTGGACTGTTATCATATATATATAGTTTAATTAAACTGAATTGAATTTCATTGGATAGTCATTCTGTTGTCATTCTTCTATGCATGCTTAAAGTTTCATGGTTTAGTCCGAAATCCATAATGACCAATGTCTCCAGACAGTAAGCCGAGCATAGGCCTGCTTGACTACTACTTTTACTATTATAATACATAGGTGTATTGCTAACACACCATTGAAACCGTAATAAACCTTTACCCATCTACATTGGATCAACATTTAATTGCTGATATAGAAAGATTTCTATATAGCTTTAAGTTTATGATCTAGGTTGCCAGGTTCAAGTCTTATTGATGAAAGCATGATATTTCTTCTGTAAAATATGGTCCCAGTTAAAGTAAAAAAGAGGATAAAGCTCTGTATACTTAAGGGTGGATATACATGGTGAGGGACAAATTGCTACTCTCTCTCACTCACTCACTCACTCACTCACTCACTCACAGACGCACCCCTCCCATGTCTGGGAGGACATGTACCAAACATTTGAGGGCATGCAAACTTCTTTACCTCACCTTGTCCCTTGATTATGAGACATTTGTCACTTTTTTGAGTCAAGTGAACTCTGGAATACTTTTGAATGCTGAAAGTGTAACACCTGCTGCGTAAGACTGAGCAGCTATAAGCGCCCACTTTGAAATTTCAGAACATTTCCTTGACTTACAGGTTATCTCACGAAGTCCATCTTTTATTTGTGGTCTGTGTTTTCTGGTCAGTTTTAGTGCCATGTTTTTTTTTTGTTTTTTTTTACAATATCTTTGGCTCAATGCAGATTTTACTTTTGTAGGCTGCTTTTGTACAATAACCATCTGTATCAGTCTACTAAGTCTGCAACTGCACTCTGTAGCACATAGCAAAAAGGTGCTACAGCTATACAAAAATATACAACAACAAGTACACGCCCACATATAGGCACACAATGGCTTGCTGGTGGAGCCACCCACTCTTTTCCCCTTTAACTGACAAATACATCTAATGAGGCACTGAATGCAACAAGTGTGAGAGCTCGTCAATCACAAGTGAGGCCTGCCCTAAATCACACCATGCTTTATCATGATTTGTGAATCTAATGTAAGTATGATTTAAAATGAACATCACATTGTTGACATGAAACCAGTGACTTAGACCATGAAGTTATTAGAAAAATGTTAACTAAGGTTACAGATCAAAGGATGGAAGGCATTGATTTTCTATAGACTTAGATACAACCTAACTTCTTGAAACACGTCAGGTCACCTTCTGCTGGAAGTTTGCAAAAAAAATATCAATTAAAGCAAATTTACACTGGGTTAATTTTTTTTATCCTTACAAATTTTTTATTATGTATTTTGTATGTATTGTGTGTGTGAAGCCCATTTTAGAGACTGAGAGTAAACATAAGTCACACACTGTGCTTAAAGCAGATGCATCAAAACTAGAGTAAGTACCAGTAGCTGTAGTTTACATGAGGTCAACAAACTAAACACTGTTTACCAACATTGCTGTGAGGTAGTCTGAAATTTTCACATCTAACCTAAAATTATAGCAAGCTATGGATGTTACAGGATTGTCATTTAGCATGTATGAATGTGTTGCGCATTGAGTGACACATCTATGGACGCATCAGCAGATTGGTATACGTTTTGTAGCTCTATTTGACAATTTTACGAATTTTCAACTAATTATGATGCACATATACTGCATCATATCATATTGTCCTTCCGCACAAACCTGAAAAATAACAAAAATTCTATTTCTCAAAATATACTGCTGCTTCATTTTCTTTGTGGTGGTTTCCAGCATATTCAACAAAAACAAGCAAAACGTATAACTTTTGGTGACCTGTGTGTCTGATGAGTATGGCATTACACAGGCTAACCTTCTTCTTCTTACTATACAAAAAAAGCCTTCCCTTCACAGACTTGGGTATGGGTAAATGACAGACACAACCAATCAAAATGTGAGATATTTTCCAAGATGTGGAACAGCGAGACAAGCAATAAAAATACTGTGCAGTACCGTATAAAAAGAGGGACATCTGGTCACCCGAGCTGTAGTTGCAGTAATCATCATGGTCAATATTAGAATAAAGCTGCTAACACCTGAAGAGACTGTGTAACAGACAGTGAATGTTCTTTTTAATTGCTTTCACGACTGTGCCCTAAAATGACTTTCAAGACTTCAGCAGGAAACTTTAATAAGACTGACTGTGGCACGTCCTGTTAGCACAGTGTAAATAGAATAGGAATCTCACTCACTGACATGGACTAAAGTGCATTAGGAAAGTCATCCTGTCACATAGGCAGTGACTGAAAACTGCAAATGAGACACAGAGAAGGTATTATCCTAATTTTCTTAGCATTTGACTGATGCATTTACATTTAATCTTATTAATACATAACTTAAATAAGCTAAACTATAAAGTTCACGGTAGCTTGGCTTCAATTACTCAAAATGTTCCCCTGTTCTTTTGGAGGAAATGCAATCAGCATGAAAAACAACAACATTTTAATGAAGTAAGAGAGGATGACTTCTATTTTTTTGCTATTAATTAAGGCTTATCAATTTTTAAAGGAGTAGTGCAACTTTTTTTTCAAGCTTGGCATGAATCTTCTCACCTAACTATTTCCAAAAAAAAGAGAGAGAGAGAGCGAGAAAGAGAAAGACGTATTATTCTGCTGCCATTCTGTGATTATTCACTTTAGGTGAAATGCCTGCTTATTTAAACAAATTTCAAATAGGTGATGACTCGCAGAGAACTGGAAAAAAATGTTTATTTCCTTCAAATGTATGTCAGTTTAGATCCTTGAAATTGCTATTTAAAGTCCTAATCCTTGAAGAGGGCTTTCAGATTACACCCCATAGAAAGTGACTGCTCCAGTAAATCCAGTTAAGTGTATAATCCCACTCTGATCTGTAGTTTGATTTCTGGTCGCCAGGAGCTCATGCTGTCCTGGTGTTTGTTATCAGATTAGAGGAACCCAAACAGAAACTTTGGCTTCAGCTGTTGCTGCCAGCCCAAAACTTTTATTAAAATAAAAACATTGGGAATATTCAATCTCTATTAGTCTTGTTTGTTTTTACTCAGTCAAAAGCTGTCTTTGTCTTGATTTTTACTCCTGTTACCCAGTTTTTTTTCTCACACCTGCACTTTTTAAGTGAGATGACAGATAACAAATCATTGTGATCTTATATATCAATTTAACTGTTCATTTTCTTCCCATGTGTTTCTTAACTTAATCACATTAACTAAAAAAAGGCCAATGGCTGCACCTTGTAAATAATAGGATGCCGCTCTGCTTGGACACACAGGTTTATTATAGTGGTCTCGTGCCCTATGGATTTCGTTTATTTTCATTACTTTATCTCAAATCAATAAGACAATGTGCTGCTCAATGTGAGCTGCAATTATCATTCTTATTTGGCACTCAGGGGTTAAAAACAAAATGAGCACATGCTACAATCCACAGAGAAAACTGATTCCAATATTGCTTCCAGTGTGCTGCTAAGGGAAATGATTAGTTCTTGTCCCACCGTTGAAACTGAATGTTTTGGTTAAACTTGTTTTTCTCATTACAGTCAAATATTCATCAGGAACTATAGGGGACTCATTAATGGAAATCCCACTTGTCTAACTTGAGATATAACTCACATCATGACTCAGTAGCGTGTACTATTTGTATCACAGCCCACCGCTATTCCCCAATGATGAGGAAACCCATAAGAGCCCATGGCTGTAAATAAGATTCAAAGAAAAGTAATTGGGCCTCGTCTTCAAAATATGCCTCAAAATATTTCATAGGCCTCTTCTCTTCTGTTCCATGACTATCAATGACTTCACGTCTAGCCTGAGAATATTTGAGTCCTGTCAGAAACCTTGAACTGAAAATTATCATTAAGAAAAGCTTTTGATATCCCAGAAAGTGAATTCTCCAAAGGGGAAGACATTTACTTAGGTGTCTCTTTTGGTATCAACAATTAGAAGGAAAAAAAAAAGTTAGACACTAAACAGGCATAAACATAAATAATAATTAAAATGAATGGTCATGTCAGCAGAAAATTTGTAATAAACCAGATTCACACACAGATTATGCATGTAGCTGTGCGGTAAAACAGACTCCTACATGCTCCTTCTAGGTGAAAATAACAAGAGTGTTTCTTTAAAACATGTTAAAAAAATCTACATGTTCTGAAAGAAAACCTGATTCACTGGGTCAAGCCACCTTCTTCCATTAAACCTTAACTCCACGGTCGAGTTCTGATAGAAATGCGCAAGGGTCAGCCCGGGCATCGGTCTGGAAGTACATAACCCCGTGCACTTAGCAAGCTGTAATCCATTGTGTGTCCTGACACTTTTCTAACTACCATCAAGTTTTGAGGTAAACCTTAATGCAGTCCCACAAGAAAGCTACTGCAGATCTCCTGTGGGGTTGCAGAGTGAGCCTTGTAGCACACATGAAGCACTTTCACCCTACAAGACGTACTATTTTGATTTGATCCCTGAATACGCTGATTTTTCATCCTACAAACACATCAACCTCAAGAACTGTCCATTTATTTCCTGCCTAATACATGCACCCTGAAAGATTTGCCAATGTCTGATTATCATAGCAGTCATTTTCCCAATTCATCATGAAGGAGATGTCTGTGCTAAATTTCATAAAAGGTCATTCAATAATTTAGAGACATTTTACTCAAAAACACATTGCATTAAAGGAAAATTCCATGATTAACCAAATGTGTTAAGAGCTAATATTAGAGTCTTTTTATGCTACTATATGGAGATTTTGCTAGAAGAGGAGAAAAAAAAAATCAAGGTATCACCAAAGTCAGTAAGTTTCTTATTCTTAGGTTTCCCGCTGTAAATAAATAAATGTGTCATGGTGTAATTTGGGCAATAACCAAACTCCATCACTGGACAGAGAAATTGGTCTGGCGTTGGTCATTACAGACCGTTGTTAGCCACATTGTAGACTTGATGTTATAACAGCTAGTGGCAAGTCCTTCCTTCTGAATGCTAATCCAGCAGCACAAATGGCAATTAGCGCGATAAGCATGCTGATCACTGCAGAGATGCCGAAATACTGAGGAGGCAGAGGGGTCCTGACCTTATCAAAGGCTGAGCGTAAATGGTCATGCTCAGAATATAGAGTGTGTGGGTTTTTTTTCTTTTTTCTGTTGAACAAAAATAAATAATGTGCTTAGAAATTCAGCATCTTTTTGACTTTATGTGCTAGAATAAAAATCTGGTAGACCTTCTAGTAGGGTGAGCAAGGGGCCATATCAGAAACTGGAACTGTCGTTGAAGTGTGTCTCATTTGGTCCCTAGTGCTTTATGCACCTTATCCTTCTCCTGTGCCTCCAACTGTAAACGTAGTAAGCGAACCTTAAGCTTCGCATCACTACTAGATGTCTGGGATTCTGGAGAGAAAGGCTTAAAGCGAGGCAGAGTTTGGGGAGCCACATCTGATTTAAATTGGGCACCCGGAGGTGTAGCAAATAGAGCTTGCTCTTCAGTTCTCTCTGGAGGAGATGAGTCAAAACTCATCTTCAACCGCAACCATGAAACATAGCCACCCTAAAATCACGACACACTTTCATTAATTTAGGTTGTCCACAGCATAAAAAGATCCCGGACGAGCCCCCACTTGTGTTACGTCCTCCCCCACCATGGTGGAGGCAAAGGTAGGAAGGAGACAGCAACACTGGACAACCACAATCAATGAAGATGGAGGACAACAGGACAGTTAAGAATCAGGCAGGATTTATTGGTTGCTTGCCTTGATAGTCAAACTTAACAAAAGAAAAAGGTGGGGGAGGAGGACTGGGCGGTTGAGCCAAATCAAAGAAATTAATAAAACAAAAAGAGGTCGATAGCTTCCAGGGCCTAACTAAAACAAAAATGCAAAACAAAAGGCCTACCTAGCTACTAGACAAAAGGTCAGTGAAAACATACAAAAGCGGCATCAACTGCATAACCTAGTGTGTCTAACAGTTTAAACTCTGCAGCCAGCGTATAGGGTACCCCAGCTTACCCGTCCAGCCTTCATCACACACAATACAAAGAAGCCTTCACACAAATGTTTGTCATAAAGCAGAAGCCAGCAGCCACCAGCTGGCCAGGGAGCTGCTCATTTGTAGTGATCCCTGGAGAGTGATTGGCCAACTGTGCCCAGACCAGCCAATAGACACATGCCAATCAACTTTGAAATGGCCAATAGGTGGAGGCTTGACACCTGAAAGATAAAAAGAACACAAAAGCAAAGCCACATCTCTTGGCACGTAACACCCATCTTTGCTCTGGAGTATAAGTGATTCGACTATAAGCTCCCATACAATCTATGCAATAGGTAATATAATATCTCAGCCTCAATCACAGTGGTGGGCTGACAAGCATCACCATCCCAATGCTGTGCTACTAGTGTGGTTAAAACTAGTGAAAGTTGTTACAGTCTTGGACACGCATAGCGTATTTCCTTAAAACTGACATTGTAGGTTAAGGGCAACCTGTCATTCATAGAATAGACCTAATTAATTTCAAACAGAATGGAAAAGCTTCAGTGACTCCTGCTCCACATGAACAGTTACTGTTCTGACAGGGTTATTCTAACAATGTGAGTCAAACTCAATTTGCCCGAAGCTTAATTTCCACCATAAAACAGGTTGAAGCACGAGTGTTATCACACGCCAACACCGAGCTCAGACTTTGAACTGCTGACGTACATCAGCAGCAGAACTTTGGAGATGAAGAATAATTTATAACACAGGAGGGAACATAATGATGTCGAGAAGTCAAATGGGAGCACAAAGACAGAGAGGGAACTGCATCATATTTCCCCTCAGGCAGAAGAAGAAGAAGAAGATGTGGTCCCTCAGTCCCCAGGCATTCCAATGTTGGTCCCCCAACTGTGCCCTCACCAGGCTAGGGATCAATCCCTGCCTGACTGACTCTGCTCCCGTGCTCCGGACTCTTCATTAGACCCGGCCTGCTAGAGTGGAAGCTCTAATTGACAAGGGCCACTGAGAGCCAGCATCCCCGTCTGCCACCCTCTCAGAGAAAGGGTCGCCAGGCATCAGCCGCTCACACTAATCTTTCCCATTATCCTCTGCTCTACTGTGGGAGCAGAAAACAGCCTGCCTGTCGAACGTGTGGATGCTACATTCAGGTGCGTTTCTGTTTGTGTGTGAGTGTCTGTAAGCTTTTTTTGAGCTCTTTGGCTAATGGGAGCACAGGTCTGATTAGATCATGTGAAAAACAGATCCCATCTACGACACTTGTTTACAGCCTACTCTTGGTTGAGACTATTGTGTGAAAAGGTTAGTTATTTTTCTGCTTTGGAGGATGTTTTTCATGTGAACTTGCTTTGCAAGATAGGACTGCACGTACTGTTTTGTGAACAACTCCGACCCCATGATTAAGAGCTTGTATAATTGAGAGGCAGGTAAAAAACCCAAACTCCTGTTTATCTCTTATATCTGTCCCCATATTGGACTCAGTACTGAGAAAGGGCTTATTTTGTATTTGCTGCTCCCATTTTTACCACTCAGAAGTCTCATAATCATTATGATTCAAAATTTAAATTTATGAATTAAAGCAATTTGCAGCATGGCAACACTAATTTGAATGGTCAATTACAGTCTTTGACTTGCCAATGAGAAACTAAACAGTGGTGCGAGAGCTCTATCTGGCAAGGGTGCAACTGATAGACAGAAAAGGGGTACTTGGGTCCTGGAAGGTCAGGGCAGAACTCGAAAGAGATGCTGACAAAGAGATTATTAGCAGTGTAAATGAGTTTAAAATGTTCCTTCACCATTAATCTTTTTTATAACTAGGACTATATCAGTAAGATAAAGACACACCAGTGTGGATAAGGTGAGTACTTTGTTGTTTCTTTTCAAAGCTATAACATTGGGCTTCCCTATTTCAGAACACATGATGTCCACAAGGGGGCAGTGTAGCCTTGTTGCTTCACAGCTCACCTGGGATCTTTTTTGTGTGCCTTTTGCTTGTTCTTCGTGCCATTGTGTCTGGTTTCCTCCCACAGTCCAAATATGTGGAGATTAATTGGTGGCTCTCTAGTGTTTGTAGGTATAAATGAGCCGGTGTCTGTTTCTCTGTCTCAGCCCTGTGGATGATGTCGCAAGCCCATTGCAGGTCCCTACCACAGTGTTCCCTTCCTCTGTTTTTTAATATCAGCTTTATAGAGTCAAGCCCCCTCCTCCATCCTAGTTGCACAGTTGTCTCTACAGGCAAGCTAACGAACTAGAAACTATTTTAGGCTGTGCTTAAGGATAGAGCTGTATTTAATATGCTCAAGCCATTTTAGTAGCTTCCTTCCTGGTCAATAGTGAATGGGCATTTAATTAATTATTGAAATATGTATTTATTAATTAATTCCAATTGTAATTAATTAATAAAAAATTAAATTAATTATTTAATGGTGTATTTAATTCATTTATTTTGTCACTTCTGGCCATCCATACTGGCTATCCAGACCCGTGAACTTTTAAATGAAATGAATAAACTTATACATAAAAAGAAATCAGTGACAGCTAAGTAGGTCTCTCTAGTTCGAGACCAAAAACAAAACTGTTTCTTACAGAACATGACTGGAAATCCTAATATCCAGCACCATGTCCACAGGAAAAACATCTCCCCGTTACAGCCTCCTTCACCTCAGAAACTCTGCTTCTTCTTTTTTTTCTTTTTTCTGTTCATCTCACACATGAACCTATTTTTCCTGCGGACATACTACTGATGGGATTCCTGATGCTCTTACCAAAGCATGCTACTGATGCTTTGGTAAGAAACTTAGTTATGTTTATGGTGTGGTGTAGTTATGTATGTTGTAAAGTGTATGTTCTTGGGAAAGGAGACTATATTTTTGTCATGGTCTGTGTGAGTGGTGAGTTTCCACAGCTTTACTCACCTGGAGCTAATTGAGGCAATCAAGCTGGGGAGATTTAAGTGCTACGCTGATGAGAAAATGTCTCTCCTCTGCTTACTTGATGATACTCCACGGTGCAGCATTAACACGCACCTTCATACCTGCTCTCTGGAACTCCCTCTGTGTCTCACCTGCCTGCCCTCCTGCCCTTTCACCACCTCGGAACCAACAGAACTCAGGTCAGCTGTCTCACACCCTCGAATTCTCCTGGAGTCTCGCTGCCTCTCCCTCCAGCCTCTATCACTCCTCCTGCAAGTAAGCTGGGAAAAACTGTCATACTCACCTTCTCCAAAATCCACGAACTCCAAACTAACCCTTGGCTATCATTCTAACTCTGTTCTCCTCTCTCCCCAGTGTGACTATTACATACCAGCCACGCTCCAGTTGCCCTCACGGTCCTGTTTCCTCAGAGATGTATTTTGCCATTGCCAAGTGTTACCCTTGTATTAGTTAAATAAACCTTGTTAAAATGTTCTCTCCGCCTCTGCTATGGGTTACTGCGCTTGGGTTCAGTTTAACTTACCGGCCTCCAGCCCCCTTTGACAATTTCAATGCAAAAAAATGACGCTGATTATGACAGCTGATCGTGCCACTCGGTATGCCTGGCCAGAGGAGGGAAAAATCAGAGGTTCTGACTCCAGCTTGTACGTCAGGTAAACAACTTGTCACCTGACTCAGCTCTCCTCCACACAGTCCTCATTCATAAATCCAGAAATTCAATTTCTCCACTTTATGGTTGTTTCTGCTTTCAGGTCAAAAATGTAGATGACGAAAAGATGACCCATGGTTATTTGGGGACCAATACATGTTGACAGGAAAGAAGCAATCATAAAGTATGTGTACTCATTACTGAAATGGCAAAAAATATTTGGCATGATGTCTTCATTCAGAATGAATTCAAGAATTATCTCCTCCCTGTCTATTAGTGCCCTCATGTTTCATGCACTGGTGCGGCAGATCCCAGTACTCCACCAAGTACGAGAGGGACTAAAGCTCTGTGGTTTAGATGAGCTGTGGGCACACCCTCACCAGATGTGCCCACAGCTCTTTGTACCTGTACATTTAAAGGATGGTAAGTAAAGTTGTAAATGAGGCTCACACTGGTTCCAAAAAATATATATTTTTAGTTATGGTATCTGTTTCTTGTGGACTAAAGAACCCCATGTTCTGGAAATATACAATAAACCATAAATGCAAATTTGCATTGTGCAAAGATTACTGCATTAGTGACTTTGGTATCTGTATAGTTACTTTTATTATATATATATATAGTATAATTATTTAATGGATTTCTTTTTTCCAGGTGGATGTAGACTTCCTTGTTTGCGCTGTCACCTGACTTCAGTGAGGAAGCCCCATCAGAAGACAGTGAGAGATGCGTATCATCAGTTTTCTTCAGGATTTCTATTAAAAATTAAAAAGATAATGATTACAGTGCATAAATATCCACCTTCTCTGGAAGTACTGGAGTCAGGATCTGAGAATGAAAACGGGAGCCTGCAGGTAGCACCATCATAGCAGCTGGTGATTCTGTAGGAGATGGAATGGTGTTCTCGTTCTTACTCTACTGCACTTGGATAAAAGGTGTCATCAGCTCCACTGAGTGAAACAGTCCCCTGACTTGCAATGTGAGGAAACTCCTTGGACCAGGTCATGGTATAGGGAGAGGATTAGATTGATCATGGAGTCCAAAAGGGTGCAGCTCAAAGGACTGTTCCTCAAGTTTGTGGTGACCATTTCACGTACACTGACTGGACTCACCAGCTCAGCTACGAGAAAACAAAAGTTCATCTATGTCAATCATGACATCAAACAAATTAAGGATTTAAATGTCAAGACATGACTTTATATCATATCCTATTTCTATAGACAGGCGATGAGAGACCCACAGCAGAACTCATTATTTATGAAAGGCTTAACACTTTTCATGTTGTAGAAGGTGAGGGATTTTGCACTGTAAATGGCTCAGTTGTGTGCTTTAAACCAAAGATCACACCAGCAACTTCAAATTCGAATCCAGACTCGGCTTGTTAGCATGTTGCAGACGTTAAAAAGGTCCTACTGATAGACATTATTTGCAATTGCAACATTACCATTTTAGCCACATGTAAATTAAAAATTTACAGAGTGCAAGTGCCGAGGCTGAATGGCCTTTGTACAAATGCACACACTTCTTAGCAGTACAGAGGTATGAGCACAAGCTAATTTGCATTGCTTTGGGATTTCAGAAATGAGATTGCTAATATGATAGCTAATCTGTGAGCTAACAGGAAGTTGATTTTCAAATGAGGAGTGGAATTGCCATTTTATTCAAATCATTTTAGTCAAACCTTAAACACTGATCTGTATGCGTAGGTTTATGGTAGGAATTACTAACGGATATCTCAGTCTAAGAAGGCTAACCTGCCACTTTTCATATCTTTCAATTGTGGTACGTCCTGATTTTTGATTTTCACCCAAGTGTCTTCCACATACCTGAACCAATGACTTGGTGGTTTTCCAGGATACGATAACAAAGCCCTCTTTTTTTCCCCACTTCTTTCATGTACAAATTGGCCACATTGGGTTAAACTGGGGAACCCATGGCACACCCATGTTTCTGCCTGTAGAACTGACCCTTGTATGTGAAATACGTGGAATTAAGTCACAGTTCCAAAAGCAAACACACTTGGTCGGTGCTGAGAGTGGTCCTGTTGCTGAGGTTGGGATAATCCTGTAATCTCTTACGAACTGCCTCCAGTGTTTCATTGACTGGAACCCAAGTGAAGAGAGATGTAACATCGTACGAGTCCATTAGTCATCTGCCTCCATAATGACATCTCTCACCTTCTCAACAAAATACAAGGTGTTCTGGATGTAGTGTTCAGAGCTGCCTACCAACAAGTTGAGGATCGAAACCAGAAACTTTGAGATGTTATAGGTGACCCGAGTTGATCATACTGACAATTTGTCTTAAAGGTACACCCTGTTTATGTATCTTGGGTAAACAATACAGACTTGGTGTAGATTCCCCTGAGAATAGCCTGTGGTATTAGGTCCAATCAACAGCATTGTCTTGTTCTAACTGCTTCATGCAATCTATCACCCTCTTCCTGTAACCACTTCCAGGGTTTCTTTTCAGAGGCTCATAAGTATTTTTGTCACTGACCAGTGACAAAAGATTTTTGATAGTCTTTCTGGATTAGCAAAACTGTGCACATATCCTTGTCTGCTGGAAGGATGATAAGGTTGTCATTACTAAGTGATGTGAGTGCCTTCCTCTCCATGCTGGTGTTGGATGCTGGGGCCTTTGCATTGCTGAGACAGGCTGAAACTTTTGTCCGTAGTTGCTCTGCTTCCACATCTGTAATGTTGTTATTTCGAATTGCTATTTCTGTGGCTGTGATCCGTTCCACTAGCAGGATTTGTCTCAGCGTCACAGCAAAGTTCAACTCTTTTGCAAGCATGTGTTGTTTTTTTTCTCTGCTTGGGTGAGTTGTCTGTCAGACCAATCTTTCACCCACTTGTCCACATCCTCGGTGTGGCATCCTTCTTACTTCTGGCCAATGAGGACACTCTTTGTATTTTGCTGTGGTTTCCGACGCACAACAAGTAAGTCAAACTTCCTTTGTTCTCTGGTCTTAGACTTCTCATGCTGTGCTAGACGAGCCTTCTCAGTGAATTCAAACAACTTTTTAAGAGTATTGCCATCTATAAGCATTGTAAGTCTCTGTCAGATCTGCTCCTTAGATTTTAAATCCTTAGATTTTAAATCTAGATTTTGAATCTAAGAAGCAAATTTTTATCGATGGTAAAAATTTGTCTCACCTGTTCATTGAACAACTGCATTGTGCAAATGTACTGTTTATAAGATTGGTGAAACCTGCAGTCAGCTAAGACTGAAGAAGTCACTTGGATGAGTGAGAAAACGTTTCTCCCATTGAAAACGTGACGTCCAGATGAATAGAATCAACCTTTTGGGGAATTACTTACCTGGAGGATTGAGCATGCACCAAGACTTAATCTAGAAATGTTTTCATAAATAATTTTAAAAATGTACTTGTAAATGAATTTACAAATGCATAATTTATTGTAAAATTCATTATTCAAGCACAGAATTCTTTATTTTGATGCATGTGGCTCTTGTAGTCCTCCATAGGGTGCGAGTAATGCCTTGCAGGATAATCTCTGTCCGTGCAGAAAGGTGTCTGGAGTTACACTGATGTGCATTAGCCCCCATTTAAATAATTAAATATATAATTACTTAATTGTGTCCTTAATTAAATAAAATTTGAAATGCATAATTTATTAAATGTTTTAAATGAAATGAATAGGCATTTAATTATTGAAATATTCATTTAAGTAATTCCAATTTTAATTAATTAATGAATTATTATTCATTCATTATTAATTATTTAATGGAGTATTTAATTCATTCATTTTGTCACTCCTGGCCCTCCATAAATTTGGGCCTTTGGTCAAATTTATTATCAACACTACTTTGAACTTATTACCCTTTAAATTGTTTTGTTGTTGTTGTTGTTGTTGTTTTAATCTAATGGTGGTGCCTTATTAGCCAAAAATACATACTTACACGAAGATCAATGTGCTAAATTTAATGGCAGTCCGTCCAATGGGGGATGACTGATATTTTAGTCTGACCTACACATGACAACCTGCTGACAGAGACAGAAGAAATGTCTCAGATCAAGCACTGATTTTGGATGGATGGCTGGAGCCATAAAGCTATACTTTAATTTACATTTCAAAAGGTCACTTTGAGGCCAACATGAGGATGATGGAGGTCAAACCCTGTCTGGATATCAGCACTGTAGCTATTTCTCCAGTGTGACCTGTAACGCAAACTCCTGGATCATCTGAAAAGTAGCAAAAATGAGAAAATTTGATGAATGAATTCAGACTTCCAGCAGAGTCTGATCTGAAGTGGAAGTGAAGTGCAACTCACTGATATTAATCTGCTGACTGATTAAATAACATCTCCAACACCAAAGATGGATACAGATTCTTGTTTTATCTGAGACAGTCCGCATGGTGTTTGACACAGACCATTACTACATGATGTAGTCATTGTGTTGTATTTATATTTTAATCTGACATTGCACACACAAAGCCACATACAAAAAGAGAAAACACGACAGCTGTCTTATGTCTCATTTTCCTCTGGTCTGTTTTCATTTATGCCACATTAAATCAAATCAATTTTATCCCTCCACCAAAGGATTTTTTTTCTTTTTATATGTTCCTCCATGTTGACTTGAGTGACAAACTATTCAGTGACATTCAAAGATGGAATCTGAATCCATCAGGTGAATCATACAAACAATATACATATGATATATTGTCCAAAAGACTCAAATGGTTAATGTTCCCCTACAAATTAAAAGTGTGATTCACCATTTGCAAAATGAAACAACTATTTAAGTTCTTTTTTTTAATTCACTTGCTTATTGTTGGTGTGCATTTAAAAAGCAGATGCGATGAGATCTCTTTCTAGAATTAGTTAAAAGATGCCAGCAGACTGAAGCTTGTACCGATATCTTATGGCAAAAAAAGATGTGGTGCAACAGCAATATTTTTTTTTAAATTACAAAGTAAGTTTTTTTTTATTTAAAACTATAAAGTACTCCAAAAATGAGAAGGGAAAAGACCCTCATACCTACTGGCTCCTTATTCCTCTTCCTTCCAATCTGACTAGGCAAAATGCCACCAGGAATCTTTCTTCAATTAATTTTTGAGCTGGTCATGCAGGTTGTATCATCACCTGCAACTGCTTACAGCTTAATACTGAAGATGAGTTTTTCTTTAATCTAAAATAGCTTAACAGCAAGGAAAATACAGCACAGAAAGATTAGCTCTAAGACATTAGCTGCTGTCACCAGCATATCTGCTTCAACATTGCCATCTAGTGGAAAAACTACCAGTATCGAAAAGGACCATAAACCAAAAGTTAATCAATGACTGTGCTTCAAACATGAACATTGTTTCTGTAACTGAATGAAGGATCTGTCGTAATATATGAAACATGCAGAAACACTGATTGAAAATGTATTGAAAGATGATGATCAAGGGACATTCGCAGTTTATTATAAATAGAAGAATAGATATCAAATGTGAAATATACAGCACATACTTTGCATATGATAGCTGCCTTTAGAGTTTATCCTTACATCATACATTTAATAGTTTAAAACTCATAAAAGTGGCTGCTGTATATTTACTAAATGTCATGATTACAGTACATTCAACACCCATTAGGTCTAAAATCAAAGCCACAAATTAAAAGAATATTTTTTAACAATAATCTTGGTTTTACAGTATTAAGTTTCCATAGCTACCAAGGCTGTGAGACAGAAACCTCACACTTATTATCCAGAAATGAAATGCTTCTAGCAGCACGTCATGCTGTCCTCCAAGCTGGTGAGAACTGAAAGATTGAAGTCATGTTGAAACAGGTTTTATGTGAATTTGCTTTTGCTCTGGAATAAGACCTTATGAAATTTCATTTGTCAGATTTATAGGTTCAGTCTGCTGGCATGTGAATGGTAAGATTCGCAGAATAAAGATGTTATTCTGTTGATCACGGAAGTGCTAAAAAAAAGGAGACGTGAGAATGGTTAGTGGTCTTTGATAGATAACTGGCAAAGGTTAACAGCCTTTGTGTCTGTCAGTTATAAAGGTTAAGTCACACTCAGCAGTGTTCTCAATGAAAGCCACTATTAGGGATAAAGAGAAGTCATTATCGAGGACATCTCAATAGGGATTCTCAGTAAAAAAGAGCTATTCATTTCTCCCCATTCATACTTCCTCAGCCAATCTTAATTAAAGCCACTATAATGCTGCTATTTCACTAGACCATGGGTCCTCAAAGTGCATCCTGTGAACCAATGGCAGCCATTTGGAAATGTTTTGTGAGGCCCGCAGGCGTGACATGAAAAAATGCACTACTGTACATTTAGTTCACCCACAGTTTATGTCATACATGAACAGTAACATGACAGTTCATAGAGACAAGGATTTTTCTTACATTTTAACTCTCTTCTTGCCACCACAGCAGACTAAACCTTCCTTTGACAATAATATGCTAGCAATGTAAAACCTATGAAGGTGAAACCTATATCCTGTGCTAGAGTAATAGCCTGTCCCATATTTAGTGCAATGAGAAAGTATTTATTCCCTTTCTGATTTCTTAGTTTTTTTTGCATATTTGTCACAGTTTAATTCACTTCACACTTCAGTTTTTTGGATCATCAATAGGTGTTAGGAGATCATAATATTAGGTAAAGAAAACAATAGCCACTTTGGGTTTATGTTTGTCTAGTTTTAACATTTATTTGATATTAATTTGATAAACATGTAAGTCTGACAAATGTGCAAATAAGTTTTAGTCAGTCTGTATACTTTGCAAATAAAGACTTTACAAACACAACACTTTACAAGTTGCTCTACTGATACCGTCAGTGATGAATTTGAATGGCAAGTGGGGATAACAAATACAGAGTCCCACGTGAATAGGAGAAAATGACACTACAAATTGTTTTGGGATAAACCAACGACATACTTAAAGAAATGTTAGCACTGCTAATTTCCTATTGATAGCAATAACCTTGTTTACAAGATCACCAGTTCTGTTTTTGTTCCTGTCACAGTTCACCTCAAAGACAGCAAAAAGAAAATGGGAGAGTTACCAACTATGAAAAATGGAAGTAATGATGTGCATTTTGCAGTGTAAATGAAAAGCCAGAAAAAGTAAAACATGTGCTGTAATGAAGGCTAAAAGAGCAGGACTCTCCCCTCAGATAATCAGAGACAGTCTGCAGGTGCTGGGAGGTTTATAGGCCAGGGCCCACTAGGCCCAGACGTTGTTCATATGACCTAAACAGCAGCTGCATGACATAGACCTGCACGTTCTTGAAGGAAACAGAGACCCCTAGTGCTCAAGTGCCTAGGGGTCAACACATTGCTCCTCACTGAACAATCCAGCAGATGAGTGAAGAAAGCAAAATATTCAAAATTTTGTTATTTTAGCTAAGAAAATATATTTTTTCCCTAATTCATGACTATGTATAGCACAGTCTAATTTTTGCTTTGACAAAGTAATCACCATGGCTTTAGTGTGTCAGTGGTTTACTTTAGTGTGTCAGTGGTTTACTGAAAATCCCCAACAGTCAAATAACCCCTATGAACAAGATATTGGCGACAGTGAGAAGGACAAACTCTGACATACTGTGGAAGTAAGCCAAAAATGAATAATAACAAAGATTAAATGGAAAGTGGTGAAAATAAGTCAGTGAAGAAGACACTAGGTCCATCATGGAAAGCCTCCAGCTGTTTATCATGGGGGTTTCCCATGTTGTGGTACTTGATGGGCTGTCAGTACTTCCGCTTGAGCAGTTTTGATCAACTGAAGGCTTTCAGGGAGTTTTTATGACAGCCTGACAGTAACGGATTACAATAGTAATAGACTGGAAGCAATAAATGCATGAACTAGTTTTTCAGCATCACTTTGAGAAAGGATATTTCTAATTTTAGAGATATTGCACAAATACAAGAAAGCGGTCATATTTGTTTAATAAAGACACTGACAGTCATATCCTGGTCAAAAATGGTTTCAAGATTCCTCACAGTGTTGAGGAATACTGGATGGAGGCCAAAGGCAATGCCAGAGTAAGTATCTGGTTTCTAAGGTTTTTAATTGGAGGTCACTCAGACCCATTTTGCCAGTTTAAGTATGTTGTACTTTCGAATGATACTGCCTAAGGAAAACATGTATAATGTAAATAGAATTGGTCCTAGTACAAAACCCTGTGGAACTCCATAATAAACCTTTGTGTGTGAAGAAGAGTCCCAAACTGCAGTCTATTAGACAGATATGATTCAAGCCACTGCAGCACAATACCTGTAATACTTACAGTTTATTCTAATCTTTGGCGTAACATATTGTGGTCAGCGGTATAGAATGCTGTAATGAGATCTAGAGAGACAAGTACAGAATGAGTGTGCCCTTAGACACTATACGAAGCTCATTTGCTACCTTAATAGGTGCTCACACGTTCATCGGGAACTTGTTCTTGTTTTTAATATGACTGTGCAAACATTACACTATTTTCAGTATTTTATTGCTGTCATTTTATTACGCTTATCTGAAAGACAAACTAAGATAATACAAAATTACTTTATTGTCACTGCATGATGTACAGATTACAGTGAAGTTACAGTGCATTGCCTGAAACGGCCTCACAGATGCACCACAAGCATACGCAATTGTAGAATTACATAAAAGAGTGTATTGCATGGGCTAGAGCTAATAAATAAATAATAGTGCTAAATATAAACCTGCACAATTGCACGGCCTGTCTATAAAGTGGGTGAGTTCAATCCTGGGTTCAGTGTGGTAATAGCTTTGAGGTATGTACTTACCATTATTCTTGTGGTTTGTATCTCTGTAGACCTGTATCTTTGAGAGGAAAATTCAAACAGTTTGTGCGCTGACTGGTATGAGTGTACACCTACACCTCGGAGGATGTAGGTGTCTTGTAAAGTAGGGAGATGTGTGTACGGTATTTTCTCTGTGGTTCTTATGTCTCTTTGCAGAGCCTCGTAACAGCTACTGTTGCCATATCACACAAGCACCTTGTAAGTCACGAGCAGAACAGTAATGATACATATGATTTGAGCTATTTACATTGAATTATCTTCATAGAAAGAAATGTTTTTGTTTTTGCAGCTTTCCGTACTCAATTTAACAGACATATTTTCCAACTCATAATAACTCAGTATGAGTCATCATGAATACTCTGGTTTAAGATGCTCTGTTAATCACTGAATGAACCACAGGACTGCAAGGACATGGTATAGTTCTCACTCCTGTCATACAGTGATATGCATATTTCACTACACCTACTTTTTGGGGTAACTTTGTTTCAGATCTAGCTTTCGTTAGCTATAATAACCTTGTAACCCTAACTGTGCTGTAGATGACGCTTTTGAGTAACAAGAAAACAACAACCAAGAGTGGCGTTTCGCTTGCTTGTAGCAAAACACGGGGCTCTAATGGACTTGTTCCCACAAGCTTTTTGTAACAATATAATGTGTCAGTTTTTGAAACATGCGAGTGAGTCATCTTTACTAACACAGTTTTCTGTTTTCTTTCCCGCTGGGTTACGTATTACGCCATGACGTTAGCCGGGAGAGGGCGGGCGCGCCGAGGGGTGGAGGGCACTCGGAGTAGGGGTGTTGCTCGTTGAACGTCAGCTCCAACAGTTTGCGACCACCCATGTAAGTGTGAAATATATTGTTAGTCGAGTTTTTTGGGGTTGTTTTACGGTCGGTTTGTGCGTGTCTGTGATGCGTTTTGGGTCTCCGTAAGAGTGTCGGTGCGGAAATTGCCTCGTATTACCAGCTCTGTGTAAGGACACACTAACGGGACTGTCAACCTGAGTCCGTTAACACACTGCTGTCGCTTACTGACAGCACTACACCGGCACTGAACTAATATTTGAACGATTTTAAAAGCTTATTTTTTTTACTTATTTACGCAAGAAACTTTGTCTCTGCGTTAAATGTTGCTCAACTCGGATTTTTTCGACTTATCTTTCGTAATGATCGCTATATATTTCATATCCGTGATTTCTTCATTAGTGTTTGTATGTGAGCGTTATTTATTTTATTTTTTTTTAAAGTGAGGTAGTCAATGAGAATATAATTAAATATGTGGGATACTGTAGTTTTGTACAGTAGGTTTGTCTTGTGTAGCAGGAAATAAGCAGCGTAACAGAGTTAAAAATTTCCACCTGCCATTATGGTAACATCGTATCATTTGCTTTATTGCTTGTGAAGTTGATGGTAGGATCTTAATCCCAGTTAATTAACTTTTAATTTATTATCCAGCTGTCATATTAATGCACCTCTGTGCCTTGAGATATTAGCCAGGACCTCTCACTTGATCAAATTTCAGTCAGTTTTTCTCTAATGCAGACTGATGTCCTAAAGACGTTTCATGGTCTGATAAGGATGGATATCTGTAGACTCATTAAGTCTGAAGCCTAGTATTCTTTGCAGAGGTGCATCCCCCCCTGCAGCCTATTATCATTGTCTAGGAGACAGACAGAGACACCCATACACACGCACCGCACAGGCGTATACTCAGGCAGGGAGAAGCAGTGATGTGCCAAGGAAGCGTTTAGAGGATTACAGTTTCCATCTCACTTTTTGTGTTCTTTGTTGAAGACCCGTGGGCCTGATGTAGCAGGTCCTCATCTCCTCTGCAGTGAAGGAAGACCACTCCGGTGTCATTATAATGGACTGAAAGGTTTGTTTTCAATCATTTCTCATTTATACTGATAGGTGAATCTGTCTCTGCAGGGATGTAGAGGGTTGGAAGGGTTTGGTGTGACATGATGTATCCCACTATCTGTTCAGCTTACTCTGCTAAATGGCTGAGAGCTTGGCTGCCCCTTCAGGGCACTGCTAACACAGCCATTCATGTCTCACTCGGATGGTCAGACCACCACGATGACGTTGCCCTCCTCCTCCTCCTGTTCCTGCTTCACTCACATTGCGCCTTCCCTGTTGGGAGCTTAGAATTTAGAGTTATTTTATGAGTTTAACATGTTTGTATTGCTTTTTTGTGTATGTGTGTGTGCGTGTGTTTGTGTTTATTTTTCATAATGCTTACACAATACAGCTCCTTGCCTTCTATAGATGTAAATCCTGCCTCCTCTGATCTTAGCACAGTTTAGTGTAACACCTCAGCTTAGGATGTGGTGTAGATGTGCCTATACTAGATCAGGTCACAAGATTAACACAGGCTGCTTTATTCTTGTCTGGCTGTCACAGGGGTTTATTAATTGGCTATGCATGCAGGAAGGCTGCATTTCCTACAGCAAAGCTGCAGGCGCTGGATCAGAAAGATAAAATGAATTGGACTGTTGTAAAGTTATGCATGTAATAGATTTGTCCCAGTGGTTGAAATGAGTGCTGTAAAGAAGAGATTTTTCTGATAGAAAAAATAAGAGGCTTTTTTGCTGTCTTGCTTTCGGTGTTGATACACTGGTGTGTAACATCCCGTCATTTAAAAAAAAAAATTTCCTTGAATGTATATGATTCTAACTCAAATTGGATGCGATCGATAACTTAGCAAGATCAATAACTAAAATAACTTCCTGTTATATTTTAGTTATTGTTCTACATGACAGTAATACATCCACAACTGTCCCTTATTTCAGTGTCATTTGTTTCTAGTTTCAGTATTGTTGTGACTGTTCTGCTGCTAAGGATTGCTCAGTCAAAAAGATAACAAAAGACATTGTGTGATTTTTGTTGTAGAGGGAGTTATCTGCACAAGTCTTTAAAACATCTTGTGTTTTAAATGCATCTTTACTAATAAAAGACCAAAAAAGCATATTTTAATGGTAGTCTTCAGGACTAGTTCTCCAGCCTTCTTGGATGGCATTCAAAGCTCTTTGGATGTTGGCTGTCTTTTATTCTAATCTCTGTCACGGCTATTTCACAATGCTTCAATAATGTTAAGGTCTGGGCTTGTGGGAGGCCAATCCATGACTGAAGTTTTCATTATGTGTGTGTTGTTGTTTTTTTTAACCCAGGTATGTGTTTACTCCATTGGCAGTGTGTTTGATATCATTGTCATGCTGATAAATAATTCTGTTGCTAATGAGATGCTTTCCATATGGCACTGCACCGTACAACACTTTTCTGTATTCATAGTATCATCAATTTTAACAAAATCTCCAGCACCACTGACTGAAATGGAGTCCCAAACCATGGCAGAGACTCCACCATGTTTACAGATGGTTGATTGACAGCTAACCCTCTCTCCTGAATGTCTATAATAACAATGACATTTTAAAAGAAAATTAAAAATTTGGATTCATCTCTCCATAAGACCTGTTGCCACTGATTTTCAGCCCAGGTCTTGTGTAATCTGGCATGCCCTAGCCTTTTCTCCCTGCTTCTCTTCCTTAAGAATGGCCTCTTGACAGCCACCCTCCCACTGACCCTTTCTGATGAGCCATTGGTGATCAGTTGATGGATCAACTGAAGGGCCAGATGTATCTCCCAGGTCCTGTGTCAAGTCTTTTCTGGATTTTTTTCTTATTTCTTAAGGATGCGATTTTCAGATACTGTTTATCTGTTGTAGATAGTTTGGGCCTAAAAATCTGTCTTTTTGTCCTCCACTTATCCAGTTTTCTCAAGTGTTTTAGGGACATGGCACACAAAATGCAGAAATATGTGTACGTTTTAAGCTAATAGCTGTTTGGAATAATCTTGGCATTGTTAGTAGATGCAACTGAAAAAACAAGAACACATTTGGTGTTTTTACAACAAGCTCCTAACAAAATTCTCAAAGATACAATTTTGGCTCTTTTTTAAGTTGTCTGTTATGTGTAGGCACAACACTGGTGTGTCTTATGAGTTAGGTGCTTTTTTAATGTCTAAATGATTCACAGATTAGTGTCAAGTAGCTTAACAAACAAAAACAAACTCATTCGGGTATGAAGACTGGACTGAAAATGAGTAAAAAGCAGCCAATGTCCAAAGAAAAACTCTAAACAGCTGTCAGAAATCCTGGAGAACTGTTGCTTAAGACCACTTTAAAAATTACAGGAGAGTCTGCCTTTTTGGAAGTAAAGTAAAAAAAAGAGTGGTGGCTCAAGTCTTCCACAGTACTGTACATCCTTCATAGAAAAAATATTTTTAAGTCTGCGTTTTACAGTTTCCAGGTTGTTTCCAATGTGTAAAAATAGTTAATAGTAAAAGTCTGACTAACTTCACGATTGTAGCTCAGTGCTACTATTATATGACTCATCTGTTCATAACAACCCATTGGCTAATGTAGTTAATGTTATGTTGGCACATCCTGGTGTTATTTGTGGTCAAAACAATCATACATGAAATAACTTTATGATCATGTTAAACATTGTTGTAATGGCATCATACACAAGTAAAAATGTCTGATGCCACTGACAAGGGAACACAATGAAAGGACACATTCAATTTAAGTGGACATTTTTGGATAAATGACACAAGTCAACAAAACATAATATCTGTATCATTGTTTGTAGATATTTTTTTATGTGAAAATTTTACATGCTATACCTTTAATAAAAAAAAATGCTACAGTGCTTGATTGAATGTGCTACTTTTATTTTGGGTGTAAGTCCAAATACATAAGTCCGTAAATTGACCCTACATGTATGAGTACAGCGTTAGCCCTGTGCTAAGGTTGTATCTAGCAGCTCATAAGGGTGCAGTACATGCAGGGTGAACTGTATATACTGTACATATAGCACTTATGTAGTTACGCAATGCCAACATTCAAATTCAAATTTTATTTGTCACACAACAAGTTACACAGATGAGTTATGAATGGGTGCTTATGTGTTCTAGAATATTTGGCAACATTTACAATTAACTGAGCACAGGAAAAGAATTGGTGTCTGATTATTAATTGTTGCTCTCTGCTGCAGATGAATATGTTGTGCAGAAATAGTAACACAGTTCAAACACAATCATTCAGTTAGAAGTGTGTATAGTACCATCGGCAAGCAGGGAAATGGTGAGCAATCATGCCTTTGTTGCTGAACCTGTGTCGTTCAGCTGGTGAGGGCAGCAGGACAGAAGTGTGTATTGCAAGAGGGAAATGGATGTATGCCAGGGCTGCAACTAACAACTCTATTGTTCCTTGATTAAACCTGATTAAAATTATACTTTTTCTTTTTAAATTTATCAGTTGATCCATGCCACGATAGTGATTTCTTGATATGTCATCTTTTGTCTAAAATCACCAACAATATATTTTATTTGCAGTAAAAAGTGATTTAGACTGACTAAGTGTTTAATCAAGTAATCAATAAAGCTGTACTCATTCATCACGCTGCTGGTTAAGATTATCACCATTATATCTATTTGCATAATGGACTGTGTTAAAACACTAATGCTCTTCGAAAAAAATTTATATTGGGTTTATATACCCCTAGTCGGTGTCGTTGCCGAAGGATAACTAACATGACAACAGATGCCCCCTCATCTAATGTTGGCTTTGTAGAGTTGTGTTGCACAGCTTTAAGTCTCTTTGTCCCTTTTTCTAAACAGATGCATCAAAAATGATTAGTAAGGGATTCAAAAGGATTCACATAATCCCCTTTATTCAGCCCCTTGGAGTCTAAACACTCAGCATCATTTGCGCAGTGATTTGGCTCTCTTCTCTCAACAACAGGTTGAGCCTTTTCTGAATACAAAGTTAGTCTCAGATAAGAAACACTATCTTTTTTTCCCTCTCTGTCTCATAGACCCACACTCACCCGCTCTCACCCTCTTCCGCCTCCGTCTGCTGTTTGAAAGCCCACAGAGCAGCAGAGGTATCATATGCAGCTTAATGTAGATAATTTTTTTTTTACAGTAAGTCTCTGATGCTACCAGGGGTTCATGTTCAAAATTAATGCTGTAACTGTGGACGGACTGAGTTTGTTCTTCCCAGTGGGACTGACTCCCACACTTCCAGAGTGAAGGTGAAATTCCTTTATAAAGGCTGTGGTTTCTAGTGGCAACAAGCTGCCTGTTTCCCTCTGATCCCTTCCTGTTTGAAGGCAGAGGGAGAAAAGAGCCAGAGGTCACGTGGAATCACAAGAGGTTGCACTTTAAAACGTGTCTGAGGTCCTTGTTTTAATGTTAAAGGATAACTTATTTATTTTCTAAATTTCTCTTAAAGCAGTTGTTAGATACCAATCAACTTGTCCCTGTCCCAACTTAGCTAATAAACCCCATGGTGATAGGTTACAGTCCCTTTTTGATAAAGTTAATCTTAAGCTAGTATAAGGTTTTAGCTGTCCACATTTAAACAAATTCAGTGGACATATCGAAAGGTGTCTTTAAGTTTCCTTTCCCGTAACAGTATCCTCCTCCTGAGCACAAGTGGTGGAACGTTTTTTGTGGCATAGATTCAACAAATTGCTGTAAACATTCCTTAGAAATTTTGCTTTATGTTGACATGATAGCCTCTCCAGTTGCTGCGGATTTGTCAGATGCACATCCATGATGCAAATCTCCACTTCCACCACATCCCATAGGTTCTCTGCTGGACTGAGATCTGTGACTGGGACAGCCATTCACGTACAGCAAACTCACTGTCATGTGCACAAAACCAGTTTGAGATGATTTGAGCTTTGAGACATGGCAAGTTATCCTGCTGAAAACAGCCACGAAAAGATTGGCACGCTGGTTATACATAGATAGACATTTTTAGCAGCAATACTCAGGTAGTGGTGCTTCAGCAATGCTAGATTGGCATTAAGGGGCCCAAAGTATGTCAAAAAATGATACCACTGATAAAAGCCAGGACTGATGCCGGGTTTAATGTTGTTTACATCAGATTCTTACCCTACCATGTGAATGTCACAGCAGAAATCAAGAGTCATCAGACCAGGCATTTTGGTGAACCATTGTTTAAAGCAGTCTGATCATTTTTTTTCTCAGAGAACTGCCACTCACTGGATTTTTTTTAACGATCATTCTCTATAAACTCTAGAAATGGTTATGAGGGAGTTTCTGAAATGCTCAAACCAACCTATCGGGCACATCCAGGCTGCATTCAAAGTCACTTAAATCACCTTTCTTACGCATTCTGATGGTCATGTTTGAAGTTGAACAACATAACACAAGTCAGTATGTCCAATATGGCCTATCTGGGTCTGGACACTCTTTAAAAAAACACACCTAATCTCAAGAGGTTCAGTTCATGATTAAATAAGTGTTAATAAATAAAATATGGATGTTTTCCCCCCTTCTCTTCATTTTAGTTTGTTTACGTCTTCTTGAATTTAGATGGCAATCATTACAAGCCTTCGTGTTAAGTTTTGAAGGTTAGGAGGGCTTTCATCTTTCAGCTTAAGTCTCCTCCTACAGTGTAAACTTAATATTGTTGACCCACAGTCTACGTGCGGAGCCTGATGTCATGGTCAGAGTAAAAGATTCAAAGCCACGGCTTATATATGCTGATCCCCAATAACACCTCTAGTGGGCTAAAGGGTGTCTGGTTACCCGGGGCCAGAGATTTGCCTTAAGATGTGTAATAACGCAAATGGTTTCTGAATGCATAAAATTGCTCTCAGCTGTAGTGAGATGCCCTACACACTGATGACCTAGCAGATTTAGCTCTTCAGTTGCACAAAGTGTGCATTGATCCTGACATGCATTCCCCTTACCATTCCTTATGGGTGTGCGCCTTTAACACAGCCTCTGGTATGAGATTTCAGGTCATGTGTAGGTGGTTTCCAGCCTGTTGACAGCTGATGACGACCTGCCAGAGCTGAGGAAATACGAGACATGTTGGCCAAGTTGAATGTATTACTACTGTTAAACACCTATCAGGTTAGAAAGTGAAGGCCATATTATAGGGCTTGAAATGTCTTACATAGATTGGAAACCGTCTTATGACAACATCTGTCTTATTAGTAACAGCAAGAGAATGAGAATGAGATCCTCAGTACCTATACTGGTTAGACACACCGGTGTTGTAGTAAATATCAGTGTGACTATCAGTGCCATGGGTGCTGTAAATAATTCATTCAGGCACTTGTTGTGGTGTTGAACACAGATGCAGAGGTGTCCCTTAAACAAGGCTTCCTCAGTAGACCTATGACATCATCCAGCATAATGTTAAACCAGCAACCTGATCATGACTCACTGCTCATCTTCAATTTTCTTCCACATCACTGCTTTGCTGCCTAGATTTGTTCATTGGCTAGCGTGGTTGTGCAAGCTATACCTCAGAGATATAATGGTATTTATGGCCCTGTACAGTCACAAAAGACCAACATAATGGCTCCCCTGTTCTTTGCTGTTCTTTTTATTTGTAGCTTTCCGCCTCACAACCTGTTACATGCTCGACTATTACCCGAATACCACCTGCTGTTTGTCTTGTTCCCGTTGTGTGTGTGTGTGCGAATGCATGTGTTGGAGGTTTTCTTTTAACATTTTCTTTTCATTTATTTTTAATAAGAGTCAGTTTGGTAACAGAGGGTTTTGTCTTTAGAAGATATGAAATCTGCTATATTGGAGGTATTAAGGTAGATTATGAAGTACACTCGATTTTGCTTTTTTTTTAGCATTCATTACATATTTGTGAGTAATGTGTAAAGATTACGTTAATTCAGTTCAATTTTATTTATGCAGCGCCACATCACAACAACAGTCGCCTGAAGCTGCGTTATGACCATTAATTCAGATACAAGGTGCCATTGTCCAGTGACAGCCTCTTGTGTCTTTAAGTAAACAGATAGTAACAGCAGTAACAGATGATTGCACATCTTCCGGTTTGTCCTGTTCCTGGAAAGCTGAGAACAACTTTGGCACCAGAGCCTCCCGAGGGTTTCATCTTGCACAATTGGGCGTTGTGTCTGCCTTTTTAATAGAACTACCTGCTGTACACCTTCTCATTTAGACACATTGTACTGAGCGCCTGGGTTGAACCTGACACGACCAGACGAAACACGCCACGGATGCCTTTGATCCAATCGGGCCCGTTCCACTGCCTGTGTAACCCTCTGTCTCTCTTTTCTCGCTTACACACTCCCTCTGTGTTGATACAAAGAGTTGTCTCTCTTATCACACTTTGTGCAGTGTGCTGAAGTCATCTCCTTCAGTGTCACAGCTGACACAACTGTGCTATTCTCTGCCACCCAACCACACACACATATGCACGCACTTACACATGAATAGAATAACGATTGTTCCTGTTTCCTGGCTATGCTGACATTATACAGCTGTTGAATGAGATATGGTCCATTTTCCATCGGTCAAATGCATCACACACAAACACACATGTAGATACATCCACTTGTACCCAGTATAATCCTTGCTATCTTTTTTTTTTCGTTGTCTTCCTTCTCTGTCTCTGTCTGATGCAAGCATGCACGCACATATTTGTCCACGCACGCAAACACAAACACCAAGCGAACTCTCTGGCCTAATTCCACTCTTATTGATGTGTGTCTGTCAGTGAAAGAGGCACAGCACAAAGAGCAGCAATGGGCCTGTATGTGTGAGCTCAGAGCGAACAAAGAGCGGTCTATTCCACGCCAGCTCTCAGACTCTTCTGGAAACACTGCATTTGCTTGTTTAAGCTATAGCCATATTTTGAGTCCACCAACTGTATGTTCAGCAATGAACAACAACATGGCTGCTTCAGTGTCAGTGAATGCAAGCCAGATTGACCTTTGCTTTGGGTTCTTCATGCACAATGTCCTGTTTAGGAACAAAATTTAATGGCAAAGTCCTCATTAAATGTCGATATTTCAATTATGGAGCTGTTGAAAAAAAACATTTTTCTCACATTTTGCGTATTTGCAGATTGTCTGTTTTATCATTTAACTTTCTGTAGCTCTCAGTATTATCGCTCTTGAGCTGCAGCCCTTTTTAAATAACATTTTTGTGTAATAATAACAATAATGGGTTATCATTTTTCACAAACTGGTGGTGAATCTGTGTTATAAAGTCATTTTGTCTGAATGATTCTGCAGCTGTTTTCTATCCAGAGCTTAAATGAACATTTACAGCACAGTATGCAATATATTGCCAAGCAGAGCAACTGAACAGAGAGAAAGAGAAACTTCAATAGAAGATTATAGTTTTTTATGTGTTTAAGAAATGAAAGATATTGTGATAAAGTGATAAACTGAGTCAGGTTGAGCTGAGCTTTTTCCTCCATTTCTCCAGTTAAGCTGGCAAATGAGAAGAGGACAAATGGCAGCTCAGTTGATTGGTGTGAGACACAGTGCTGTGAACAAGAATGTGTGTGTGTGTTTATGTGAGGGACTGAGTGAGGGTGACAGAGTTCCAGAGAGGCCATTGTTCATGTGGTGATTTGTGATTTACCTTTGGCAGCGTTGCAGAATCTCTGAGCAACATGCTGACTCACACAGGCTGCTGCCCCTGGTTGTCACTGACGCTGTTGATCACTGATAATCATTATTATGTGGTGAGCAATCAAAATACATATTTTCACAAACAATTTCTTGCAGTATCCTGGTCAGTATACAGTCATGAAATGAAGTAGCTTATGTCAGAAGAACACAGCTGCTTTTAAAGATCCATCTGGTGTTCGTATGTTCTCTCTTCTTAAAGGTAGATTGGCAAGGCTTGCTAAAACTGAACAAAGATGCAAGCATACACATCAAGTCTGACAATAAAGCGTTGTCCTCTAAAGACTCCTCAAAGAGGATTTGGTGTGATTATGAAACCGCAGGCAATCAAGAAAACACCCAATCCTGCAGTTGGGATCAGCCTGGGGATGAAGAAGGGGATTTATTAATATGGATGGATGGATGGGTACCGGGGTTGAAACAAGACTTCAGCTTAAGCTTCAGGATGGGTTAACTTTTATGCCTTTACTCGCAAGCTCTGAAAGAAATTTAATGCTTCATCATCAGTGATTCACACTTCCCTGTCGCTCACTGTGCCAGCGGACGATGCATGCGCGAATCTGTCTTCAAATATGCATGTATTATTGAGTACGGTGTACAGCTTATGCATAACTTGTCACCTTCTGTGAGAAACAGCTCAGGTGGTAAGCTTGGTTGCATAGAAAACAACATATTTCGAGCACGTCATCATGCATCTTTATTCAGTCTCATATTTAGTCTCATCATGGGAAGACTGTATCCACATGAGATCGGCTGAAGAAAGTTGTTTGTTAAGAACTGAATTCTATGATCAATATTTATATTTTTTAATTTAGTAAGAGGTGTAAAGTTAATTATTCCCGGCAGGATTGGATATTGCAATCATTTGATATTATTATGTACTATGGAATGCGTGCCAGCGTAAAAATTGTAAGTACTAAATTTAAAGACTGTAGTTAGCACAACAATATTATGAGTACAGCCAGCAGCCAGCACTCAGGTGACTAAAATAAACCTGCTTAACACCTGTCTCACACTCTCTCACTCTCACTTTCTCTCTCTCTCTCTCTCTGGCAGGCAACAGTTGCACTTAACTGATTGGCACCATCCTATATCAACTCATAGCCTCCAAATTAATCATATTAGAACCCTCTGGCCTGAATCTGTCAGTCGAGCTAAGAGATAAGATTTAGGCAGAGAAAGTAAAAGCATCTGTGTGCATGCGTTTTACCTTGCTGAATTGAATGGAATGTTTTTATGTGCATGAATGCATCTTCTTTTGGCAGTGACAGTGTAGCTGTTGTAAGAACTGATATGACACTTGCATGTAGCTTCATCCTCCACCCCCTTCTGTCTGTTGTGAGATGTGTGTGAGTGAGTGTGTGTGCCTGTCTGATAAACCTTGCGTTATTCTTTATGGGCAGGCAGTGCAGCTAAAGGAATGACATAGTTTGGGTATATAGCTGTGCCTCCCCAGGGTTTTGAATGATCTAGACTAGCTTGCTTGTTTTGCTGTCCTTAATGGGAGCAGCTTTTCATGCTGCAGGGAGACTCAGGCTGCCTTCCCATCTATGAGGTGATCACTGATCAACCAATAAGGTTGCTCAGGAAGACTCCTTCTATTTTAGCAGGTGTCTTCTCTGTTAGTTTTGCCAATGGCTTGTATTGTGTCAGACGGTACAGGATTTCATGCACTCTGTGACACTACTCTATATGTTGTTTCTGCTGAGGAAATCCTTATCCCTCGATACTTCCTCAGGACAAGGAGAGAATGCCTTTGGGGATTTGAAATTACTTCCTTGAGAAGCACACAAACACATGCAAACATACACTGTTCAGTGGAGCGTACATATTCACGGTAGCGCATTGGAATCAGGAAGCGGTGCTGATATTTCTTATAAGGTCAACGACTGATGATTGAAGTTCTGAATCTTAAAAATGATTCAATCTTTGGTCTTTTTCCAACTGTCCATCTTCCTCTTAGGTAACCCAGACGAGTGAGTCACAGTAGAATGACAGTTTGGCTGATGGTAGGTGGGTTTTTCTTCTTCTGATGTTAGTCATCATCTTTTTTCCCCTTCTCTCACTCCTCTTTTCATCTCCTCATTTTTTACTATTCTGATTGCATCCCATCCAGGCTGTTTATAATCTTAACATGCACACTTATTTAGTCTATATTTTTCGTCTTTTTGCCTCTTTTGTGTTATTGTACTTGTGCTAGTTTACCAAGATCCAGCTTAATTTACTTTATTCCTACCCAATATTGATAATGACATATTGACATTGAAATAATATCAATTATTATCAAACACTGGAACAAAAATGTTAAGATGCAAATGTTGTGTATGTGAAAGTTAGGGTTTGCACCTGGATCTAGGTAACTTTTCATCCACTCATAATCCATCTCCTTTCTCTGTGTTAGACCAGAATGACCACTTGTTCCTGAGTCAAAGATGCATGCTCCCTTTTGGATCCCTCTGACCGCCAATGAGCTGATCCAACCCTCCCATCACAGTCCAATCACCACTTCCACTGTCCTCTGCTGATCTCTGCTGTTTTCTAGTCTTCTCCCCCTCAGTCAGTGATCTAGTCTGACCATCTGCATGCCTGACAGAGAGGAAGGGAGGCATTTGCAGGTTGTTTGATTGGACAGATTCTCCCTGCTATTCATGAAGAGTCAGCAGGACAATATGCAGCAGGGAGACAAAAGTCAAATGGAGCCAGAGGGGGTGGGACCCAGTTCAGGTTCTGTGACAAGGGGGTCACAAGGCTCAGGTTTGAAGAGGGCCTTTTCCGAGTCAGATCACCCTTCCTTGATTAAGATGAGCCAAAACGCCAGGGCGAGCATGGGGGTTCTTGGCCAGGGTTTGAAGCAGCTGTTCCAACAGCAGCGTAAACGTCTCTCCCTCTCTCGCTCCACCATCACTTCCTCATCATCCTCCTCATCTTCCTCTGTGGTGTCAGCATGTGGCACTTCCCCTTGTGCCCCCGAGGATGCCTCAGGGTCTTGTTGTCCTGACTCTGACATCTTCTCTGCTCCTATGGTTCCTTCTGCAGCTGGCCAGGGCTCAGCCGCTGCAGGCATGATGAGGCGTGGGACCAGCCTGCAGAGCCGGCGAAGTAAGGGTTCTGGGTCGGGATCTGGGAGTGGAGATCGTGATCCTCTTCTGAAAGGTAGCCCTCAAGCCCCGCAACGCCGCTACACCCATGATCCGCAGCAGCATATTAGCCGCCCACGCTCCTCCTCCACCACCGATACCACACCCAGCAGCCCTGCCCCAGGATATTCCAGCGGCGATGCATTGCTGTCATCAGGTTACCAGTCCACAGAAGAAACAGACAGGGTAGGTGACAGGAGCCATTAATCATAATCAGTACACAAGTTTATTGATGTGCCTCTGTTTTTTCTATTCAGTAGTGTCAGACCTCATTTGTCAGTGAACTGTCAAACAAAAGCTGAGGTTCATTTTGCTGCTAATGTAAATTTTCCTGCTGTTCAACAGTGAACGCTCTGAGATGGGCCTGCTCTGTGTCATTACTGCTGTTGGATTTTCCCAATGCTGAGTATTGTTCTAGTAAAATCGAGCTATTATTCAAGGCCATATATCTAGCTTGCTAGCAAAACAAATGCACACACACATGTAGAGTGTATATATAACGGTGTACTCCAAGGTCTGGCTAACTTTACTATCAAGAGAGACATTTTTGAGCAACTTTTGACATATTATAATAAAGGTGGCAGCCTATTAAATATAAATTAGCCCATCAACCTCAGTAATAGGAATAAATAATTAAAATCTTTTACCACATGTGATCACTCTGCAGTGGGCTGTTTGCATTTTTAATTTAATAATATAATAACATATGTTGTGTTGCATGTGTAAAAATACAGAACTAAAGCATCAAAAAAGGTTTACTTATTTATTACCAACAAAACTGAACAATATCATGTATTTTTTAGCCAAGAGTCAACCTTTCAAGAAGAGTGACTATAAAGATATTATGGCCACGGTGAATCCTACCACTCGTATTTTAATATCCATCGTTTATTCGATTACTATATTCTCCTCCCACTGAGACCTCTGAGTTTGTCCTCTCCCTTGATGTGGAGCATTTGACCATGTAGAGTGGGAGTATCTATACACAAGCTTAGAATAAAATTTAATTTTGGGCCAAAATTGGATAAAATTGCTATATCTCCCCATATGGAAAAAATATATATAAATCTTATAAAGTTTGTATCTGTCTTGTGTGAAACTTGTATGAAAAGCATACAAGAGTGAAAACAGATATAAGATCCCTTGAAAAATTATATAACTGAAACGTGTATGTTTTGGATACTTACTAAAACAATATATGAAAGTAATGAGAAAGTGGCCACTTTCATGAGTAAATCATGTAAGCCTTATATGATTTACTCATGAAAGTGGCCATTTCATGAGTAAATCATATAAGTTTTTACTATTTCTTTTCCATATGGGTCTGCCCTTCAGTCCATCTTTGATAAGAAAAAAAAAGCCACGTCCAGTTTTAATTTTGACTAAATTCCAGCCACAGAGCAAGCACTCCAGTAAGCCAACACAGAGGCAGTGAAAGCGAATAAATCTGTCCACGTATTGTTTGGAGTTCATATGTAAGCTGACTTGAGGTTACTGAAGTCATTTAATTGTATATAAATCTATGACAGCCATGACAATTGAGGGTCATCAAAGTTAAAAGAATAAGACAATCAGGCCACAGACATATTAAGTGTGTCTTTAAAATTGGTTTGGCTGCACATTTTTGCAGTCACTTAAATGATGAATAAAAGTTCAAATGTTGAAAAAAAAAATCCAATTAATTTCCATGTTCATATTTCTCAGTTAAAAAAAATCGAAACCAAAGTGAGCCAGAAGAGATGGGCAAAAGAGCTCATTGAGCTCCAGAACAGCAGGTTCTCCACCGCTGGTGTAGTCAGTGTTGAAATATAGGCTCAGGATTAACAATAGACACATGCCCATATGAACACAACTAGAGGTGTAGCTTGTTTTAATTTAATTATAAAAAATCCTTTTCTATCATGCATCCACTTAAAGTAATAAAGGTCATAATCCAGCCTTTGTTCTTTGTATAAATACTTTCCCAAAGTTTATCTGAAAGTAATTTTATGTGATGCAGATTACGTAAGTATCCTCTAAAATGGGACTATTTTATGACCTGTTTGCCTCTTTGTTTTACAGCAATATAATAACTTCAGATAAACCTATAGGAATAAAGACTACTAGACTTTGTTATTCCTTTTCACTGAATGTACATGACAAAAGGTCAAGACAGCTTTCTACTTTCTGTCTTAAATAACTTCATTAGGTTGCCACCTGGATTGCTAAGCAATAAACAAAAGTTAAATCACTTTCCAACCTTATTACTGTGCTGTCTTTAAGTTCATTCACAAAAGTACTGTAAGGTGTGGCTTTTTTAAGGATTGCATGAGGAAAGGAAGACTAATAATTTCTGCAATTCAGTAGTTACCAGCTTCAAAATTCACCTATTAAGTAAAACTTGTGTAATAGATTTGCAATATTTTTGATTGCTCTGTAACTGGATCATTAAGGGTAGATTGGTGTGACATTTCTGCAGTGTCTGTTTCTTAAACTTAAATCTTTTTCACTTTTCTATTCCACAAAAAAGGCGATGTTCAATGACCACGAAATCTCATCCCCTAACTTGTATGTTAATTACATTGACATTGCTCATTGCTTTGTTTTGTTGCTTTTTTGTGGTGCAAAAAGAAACAAAAAACTGCAGACCCCACAATGTGTAAGCCATTGATATTCGTTTTTCTTTTCCTTTATTGGCTTGTTTTCAGCCATTTAGCTGCTGTTTCTTAATGGAAGTGCTTTTATCTTCCTAATTTGCTTGTAAAAGTTGACCTTAAGTTCTGACTTTAACCACCTTTGGTGTTCCTGACTCCAGTTGTTTCTCATTACCACTAGAGGGCGCTGTTAGATCAGCCTTCCTGCTGTGAGCAGCACTGGGCTTGGTTCATGTGTTGGGAGTGTTTGCTTTATGAGCTCATGTTTGTTGTAGACCAGACTGATCCTTTTGGTTAATGAAGTAAGCCATGCCAAGAAAAAGCATCAATGTGTCATAGACAGAAGGACGTCTGGCTATCTGGCTTTTAAGCCAGTGGTGGGGAGTAAGTCTAGACCAGTGGGCCTTGATATCCTCATTAAGCAGCAGGCTATAATGTGTGAGCTAAATTTAGTAAAGCCCTCTCCTCTTTCTTCATCTGTAAAACCAAGTATACTTCATTCCTGCATGAATGACCTCACCTTGAGTGACAGAGCAAGGCTGAGAGCCAGTCATCTGTGCTCCATTAGTCTTGCTGCTATGATGGACGACCATCAACCTTTCTGAGTTCTGCTGCTTGACCTTGGCAGAGGTTATAACCTGTCTGGCTCTTCTCTTAACTACCATCATAGTCATGTCTCCACACTACAACACAGCAATGCAATTAAGGTTATCGAGCGGTCGCCGTGGTTACCCTGAAACTTGCTTTCTTGGGACTACGCCCTGCTTAGGTTGTCATAGTAACAGCGTGGTTGACCTTGGAGGTGTTTGAGGTCTGCTGCTAGTGGAGGTTGAGTGTTGCATCAAGAATGATGGATGTTCGGTGAACGATCAATTTTCTTCATTGATCGTCGCACTTCTTTTTTCTTTCTTGCTTTCTCCCTTTCTGAACACCCCCCCCCCCTCGCCCCTCATTATTCCTCTGTCTTTCCCTCCCTGTCCCCCTCCTCTGTCCCTGGAGAGAGTTAATACAGATAGTCAGCTGGTCCCTCCTCCTTCTCCTCCTCCTCCTCTCCAATCTCCCCCTCCTTCCTCTCATCCTCTGCCACCACCTTCGCTTCACCCCACCCTTCAGCCTACTGACAGGAAGCAGGAGGCAACCTTGCCTTGTCCTAGATGAGTGAGAGCTGTGTGTGAATCACTCCTGTGTTCAGAAGAGGATGTGGAGGGTTGTGTGCATGTGTGAACGTAAGACCTCATTTCATCTGCGTTCCAGATTCTCTGAGAGTGTGTGTGTGTGTGTGTGTGTGTGTATTTATTGAAAATCCTTTGTGTATAGACAGCCATGTGGTGTGAGTATTTTGTCTGAGTGACTGTATCTTGTGAGAGAAAGAGAGTTGCTCAGGGGATCACTGTGAATATGAGTAGAGGGCAACACGGCTGAGTTGTTATTATCTCCTTTTGCTCTCCCTCCCTTTTTTTCACCCCCCTCCCCACTTGTGTTTGCATAGTAGATGACTAAAGCGGTGTGGACTACAAATGTGTGTGCACATGGATCTTTGGAGAGGATGGTAGCATGTGTGCCTTTGGCGTGAGTGTGGAGTGTACTATGTGAGGCGGTGTGTACTTTGGTAGGATATCAGCAGAGAGGAGTAGAACAGGGGATCCAGCTGTGGGTCCGTCACTCAGGCAGTCAGGATGGTGCAGCGCTTCAGTCTTCGTAGACAGTACTCCAAGGTAAGCTTAAACACACTGGGTTTGTTTAGTCACTAAAACCATGTGTCTTCCTGTCTCCATGCTACAGATCCATTTACAGCTGAAGCCCGGTTTGTATTACATTTTTGCTGCCAGCCTTGTATTATCTCTGTAATACTTGTGTCATGCATTACCATTTTTTCCATCTCTCTTCCTTTCTTTATCTGGGGATTCTTTGAGTTTTGTTCAGAAGAGCAGTCAAAATGAACAAACTGACTCTGTTATCATGTGCAGAAGCAGTTCATGATTAAGTATAAAGCATTGTTTGCTCACTTCTTTGATACCAGCAGTCTTTATAGTAAACTGATTTTCTTTTGATCCTTCATTCCCTGTTAAGCAATTCAGTCATCAGTGTGATCAGTGTTTGCACTTTATCTTCGCTCTTGTTAAACAGTAACTCATTCTCCAGTGGTGAGATTGGTAGCATGAAGTGGACTGGTGCCGTTACAGAGGGACGTAATTATTGGTAAATGTTGTGTTTGATTATTGCTTATTAGGGAGCATTTATGACTCACTTACAATAACACTCTGTTGGCTGTGCTCTAAAACTGACTATGGGTTTAATGTATCTCTCCCCTGATGCCAGTGCTGTTAAACTGAGTAGAAGGCTTCTGTTGGAAATCAGCAGCAGGTCCGTTAAAAGCCTGCTGTTCTGCAGGTGGTGCTCAGCCTGTGAGCTATAATTACAATTAACTGCTGATTAATTGATTGACTGATTACACCCATACTATTTGTTCTTAACACCATGTTATAAGGCTGTCAGATGCTCATGTGCTAAGAAATGTCAGTGTGTACATGCGCAAATGCTCCGGGCAGACAGATGCACGGTGTCACTTTTAGAAAGACTAGAACCCAGAGTGATAGAGTATAATCTGGTCTACATCCTATTCAAAGAGAGACAAAGTGATAGAGTAGGAGTAAAAAGATATAGAACGTGAGAGGCTACAAGGTGCGAAATGCTCAGCTTCAGGAAGGCTGACTCATTTTGGACAGGAGATGGTGAGGGACAGCCAAGTAGACTCTGGTGTGATATGAGCTACTGAGAAGAAATAAAAACACCAGCCAAACCTCAAGGCTACTTCTCTCACACTAAGAGTTTTGTATCTGAGAGAGATGAAGCAGTCTTTGTCTTGGGAGATCATAATGTCCTCCAGGGCCTGTCTGCGAATGCTCACTATCCGCATCCCATCCAAAAGTGGGCTGTCGGGAAATACTGTAAAGGAAAGAGGTCGGGTAGGTGACCCCTTCTCTTTCCCTTAAGCCACGTCTCCACATGCACACCTGTGTTCCTGTTCATCCTTTGTCTTCTGTTGTTTATCTTTTTATTTTGGCATGCTGTGCTCTGTAGAAAAGCCACAAATCTGCACAGTTTTATAATTTGCTGATTCAAACTGAAAATGCACTCAAATGTGTGTTTTGTTATAGCTGTATCGTAAGATAGGATGCACTTTTTTTTTTGGTAAGTTATTTAGTTATTAAATGGTTTAAATTAGCTTATTATATTAAATTGAGTATATTTTACATTTGTTTTGAATTTAATACAAAAATTTTGATCCCGTCGTAATTATCAGTAACAATTTGACTGAAAACTAAACATGAATCTCAGAATATATGCAGCTCTTTTGCCTTAGTGACAACATTTTCTCAGGCTGGCAGGGACACTGTGAGCTTGTTGATAAATGTTTTCCTAACATGATATGACAGTGTTGTCTTGTCTGTCTTTCTCAGTCTCATCCTATCCATCCATTTTAGCCACTTGAAGGTCGCTGGGGGGCTGAAGCCTATCCCAGCTGTCACGGGGTGAAAGGTGGGGTACACCCTGGTCAGATCACCACTATATCATAGGGCCAACACACACAGATAGACAATTACACCAGTTTACTTAACATACATGTCTTTGGGCTATGGCAGGAATCCGGAGTACCCAGAGAGAACCGGGAACAGGGAGAACATGGAAACTCCACACAGAACAGCCCAGCTGGCTGGTGGATTTGAACCCAGCCAGACCACCAGACCTTTGCTAATCTCTGCAGCACTGTCCCCATGTGCTCAGATAAATATTCAGTGGGGTTAAGGTCCAGTGTCCTTGATTTTCCTGGCTTTATTTAATTGTTACAAAGCTTTGAGTCATGTTAGCCTTCATAATCATGTTGTATGAATCTTTCTCTAAAAAGATGGATGCACCAGAGGATGTAGCATCTCTGAAGCACAGGTTGCTCTTTCTACTTAGTCAAATTGTCATTGATTGAGTCATGTAATCAGCTCCAGACTAAAACGCCCCAACAGTGATTCTTTATGTATTGATAGTATCATTGTCTCTCATTAAATTTACCAGTATCACCTTTTCCATTCAAACACTGTGAAATGCAGGCACGTTTTAGCACAAGGTTTTGCTATTTCTTTTTTTTTTACTCTCCTGAGATATAGTTTAGAGATAGCTGCTCCTGCTCTGAGCTTCTTTTGTTGTTGAGTCTATAGTATCTAGTATATATAGCTTCTTCAATATGATCAGAGACAAATTGGTCTCTGACTAGCAGCCAGTGTAGGAATCCTAATATGGGAGATACGTGGTACATGATGAATCCATCTAGGTGTCTGATGACTCTACAGTTTTTGGATGCATTGGTTGGAGGATGTGTTGCAATACCTGCCCACCAACTGCAGTATCTTAGGGTTGTGGGCAGCTCTGGGGACTGGTGCGAACTGAACTGTCTGCAACTTAGCGTCACAAAATAACAGACCTGAGGGTGGGTTGGAGATCCAAAAAGTCTCCATTACTCCTTTTTTAATAATGAAAGAGTTCATTCTTTTCTTTGTGGAGAATCTGGTCCTTCTGTAGTCTATAAGGGCACATGTGCTAAAATCTGAGGGTGAATAATTATTGGCTTTTTAAATCTTTTAAGTTTTTAAACAGTGTTTTTATTCCTGATCTCCTAAAGATTCCATTTTTTAAAACACTGAGTGTTGTAGCCAGTTTCAGTGTGTTTTCTGTGGTCAGGTTGTTAATGATGTCTGGCAAAGAATAGATGTTTATGTAATAGCTTCATTTGGGCTCCCGGGTCACATAGCCTATTCAAGGAAGTCGCAAATGCACTGATTGAATAGAGGAAGTGACAGATTTTCATCTATATGTGGATCTCTCTGTTTGTGGTCATATACATCTTTTACTTTTTCTGTGCTGTCTTTCTTTTGAACCTTTCATTTAGTGCACCTGAAATTTGTAAGTGTTTAAAAATTCAAATTAAACTCCTATGTCTTTTTTTCAAACATTTTATTGCTGCTAAAACAAGTCTAACAATTATTTGTTTTCTGTTAATTAGCTTCTTAAATCAAAAGTAGTCATCAAAATTAAACTAATTGAAAAATCCATAGCAGCTACTCGCTTTCACACTTCAATTATGCATTTATGATTGGTAATTTTAACAGCTGCCCCTAATAGGACTGCTTTTTAGAAAGTGTTTGTTAAAAGCAATGACTTGTTAAAGAAGGGTTTGATTTTTGTGTGTTATTGTGGCAGTGTTTAAGAGAAAAGCAGAGGGGAGAAGTGTCGGTGAAAGGAACCGAACTTCACCTGGTCCCCCGAGGCTTGTTCTGTCCCTGCTACTTTAACATCCCCATCACTGCACTCCCATCGTCTCTCACCTCCTCAGGCTATTGGCTGTGTGTTGATGAAAGCATTTTTGACCTTTGCATCAGGACAGAACAGCTCATCCTAGAACTATTTTAGTGACATTGAGTTTTTTTGAAATCGGCAAAAGACAAGCATGATGTCTTGCTTACCCAGAGTGCTGATGCAAATGAATGGTAAAGTCTTAACAAACCCCTGCCACAGCAGATTGCCCTTTAGTCACATAAAGACAGAAACAGAAGCAGGCAGTCAGACTCGTGTATATTCAAACAACTGAGTTTCGATTGACTTTTAGCAAAGAGAGAGAGCGCGTGTGTGTGTGTGTTTGTGTGTGTGTGGAGGCAGGGGAGAGCCACGGGGATGATGAAGCATGTGCTCTTAGTACACACTGGAGGTGATCTCATCTCAGCCTGTTCACTAACCACCAGCCTGTAGCAAATTGGTTTTCAGGCTCTATCTGTGTGTGTGTGTGTGTGTGCTGTCAGTGCACCATCATGACTATGTGGTTGTTGACTGAAATTAGGATGCAGCATAAAGCAATCAGTTGGCAGCTTGTGATGTTGTTGACTTTCGGGCAGACACTGAAATTTGTTCTCAAATGCTTCTGTCTTCCTTAACTTTCCCCTCCTAGCATTGTAGGGGAAAGTTTTCATTCCTGTCATCTCTCACTCTTCTTTTTTCGCTTATCTATGAAAACAAAGTCTTCTCTTTTGTTCATGTAAGTGTGTAAATATTGCCTTGTCTACTTTTTCTGAGACCATTGAGTTCAAGTAAAACATCAGTGATGTGTTTCTGTCGTGGTTGATTTAAATTCTATACTGTGGCTGATCATTGATCACCTAAGCAAACACTAATATCAACAGTGGATTTAATACAATGGATGCTCTGTTCTTTATCACATCTTGTTTTGAGCTCTCTCATTACTTGTATTACTTGCTTGCTGTGACTTTTGTGTGTCTGTGCAAGTATTTGATGTGTTTGCTCAAATAAGCATCCAATTTAGTCAAGTTCTTCACCACTACGAGACACCAGAACATTTTCAGTGCTTTACTTGGCTGATAAATGTAATTCTTTGGCAAGATATTTACTCATCTGGTGTTTTGGTGTTTCCAGAGATTGCAGTAAGGTCTCCCCCACTTCTTGACACTTTGGCAAATTTGGAGTCTATAATGACCTGCCAACCAGTAAGTGTTATGACATATCATACCCTATCCCACGTGGATGCTTTGTAAAGATTACTGGTAGAAGTAATGAAGTATGATTATTGTGAGAAGAATTTGTGTCCAATTTTTGCAGCACAGTATGAGGTAAGGTCACCATTTCAAATTTAGCCAAAGATATATTTAGAGATATTTCAAACTGTCATCTTGGACTGCCCAAAGTCATGCAATATACGTGTCCGTTTGCGGATGTGTGGGCAAATGTTCTACATTCATTTGATTTCTCCTTTTATGCAACTACCTGTAGTTCTCTATTTATTTTTCAGACTCTGAGATTTCTCCAGTTGTGGGAAATCTCATGCGGTTTCCTCCAGCATCTAAAATTAAACCCGAAGTTTCCTTGCTGAACAAGCATGTGAATCTGCTACACTGCTTGTTACTCATGTGTCACACTTCCTCAGCAGCTTTTCTGACTTCACTGTTTTGATCTCCACACCCCCCTTTACCTTGTCACTGTTTTCCTTGTTTCATGTCTTAGAGGCAGTCCTTCTTAAGCGCTCGCTCTCTCGGGCTTCCTCTCATCTGTGTCCAGTGCTCAGACAGTGTAGCCAGTTACCCGTCTCCATGGTAACAGGGTGATGTTCAAAGAGGTTTGCAGCAGCTTTGCTCAGCTGAATGCTTGCAGGTTTGCTGTCAGATCTCGCAGCCACCTCATCTGCTTGTGTAGTGCAATAACACCTTCCTAGAGGAGAGAGAAGTGCTTCCTAAAATTAGACTCCTGTGCAGTTTTCCAGATCTTCCAATCTAATGTTGTACACTATGTAAATAAGCACTTTCTTGTCATGTGGAATGGCATCATATCGCTTGTTCGCTTATATCCTATTGCTTATGATTATTTCCTGTTTTCATTCTCTTTTAATGTAAAATTGGAATTTGGCAGTTAGAATAAATTACTTGTATTAGGCAATTTACCAGACCCCAGCTGGAGTTCTTTACAGTAAATGTCTAACTCTAGAGTAGATTTCGTGCTTAGGCTTTAGTATGCAATGTGTGCATACATATGCACTGTGTGTGTGTGTTTCTGTGTTTTCCTTTGTGTGTGCTTGAACTCTACACCTCTCTGTTTGTGTTCCCTTTGAAGCATATCCTCAACCTGTTTAATTAAGCTCTTGAATATTCATGTAGTTGTACATATAGGCCAACGCCTTTTTCCGGTCCTGCATGCTGTTAGTATTCACAACACTAGTCTGGCACTCATGCTCACAGCAAAGGTTAACAGTTAATGAATAAAAAGTCATTTTATGTGTGAAATTCTTGTTGAAACGTCCTTCCAGATGTTATGGTGTGAAAGGAAGAAAACAGGAAAGACCTCTGTGTTGAGCTGGGGTAGGGGAATGTTTGAAACACTGATGCAATGGTGTATGCGTAAAGGTCGATGTTGATCAGAAAGATGGATAGACTTTTGGAGAAAAGAAGAAAATCTCTCAGGTTCTTTTTTTTTCTCTCAGTTCCCTCTTAGTTTTCTAATCTGGGTCTGAATGAGGAAGAAGTCCGCTGTGCCTTCTTTGCCTGTTCTATTAATAGACAACTGTCTGAACCAGTGTTAACCAAGTTCACTTTCAAGTGTGTCTGAATGATGTTATTTATCTATAACCCCCCCCCCCGAAATATATATTTATGCAATTTTTAAGGTTTCCATAATCTTCTGTGTTACTAGACCTCTTTGTCTCTTGTGAAAAAGACGCAGTTGAAAGTAGCTTTTGTTAGACCTCTTTATTAGAGCTTTTCCAGAGATGAATTGCATTTTTATGTTTAATTATGTGGTCGCTTGAGTACACCGCCACCCACTCTTAAAATAATATGATTTAACTTTAACCATATTTAAAAAAAAATGTTTTAATTGGGTGTCTGTGCATGAGGTCGCGTGCATATATGTGCACATGTCAGCAAGAAGTCTCCGTGGGTCATCGTTTGTGTATTTATTTTTGTCCTGCAGCTGGTCCTTCCTCTTTGGCCTCGTGTGAGTATATGTGACACTAGTGTGGGCACGCATGTGTGTCTTTGTTGTTTTCTCAGCCGTTCCAAGGTTGCTACATACTTGGTCAGTCACTCGCTGAGAATATTTGGGTCAACCTTAACCTACATGTCTGTTCCCCGGACACCGTCCTCTGTCCCAGTCCATCTTTAGTGTGCACACTGCTTGCTTTCATTTATCCAGCTGCCAGTATTAGCTCTGAATTTGATTTCCTTCAGCTTGGTCGTCAAAATAAACTAGCTGCATCTATCTGATGAAGTGTTTTCTTTAGTTTTCTGCTCCTTATTCAGATAGACCAGCGGATTGTTTTCAAAGGGAAATTGCTCATTCTGAGAGATGGAGAGCAGAGAAACAGACTCAGAGAGGTCGTGCTCTGCATCCCTGCCACTCCCTGTGCAGTCTATATCATTTGCCTGACTCTGTTGAATTATGGATGAAACTATTTATCGCTGAGCTCAGCTCTGCTCCACTGACCCACTTGCACACACATTTCAAATCTGGTCAGAATCTCTCGGGAAATCTCATCATATTTTCCTTTTTACTAATAACCAGAGCCATTCCTCTCATTCTCATGTGTGTCATTTTGTAGCAATCCCAGGAATCTCCATTTTCTCACTGTCCACCTCTTACAAGGTCTCCCGTCTGTACTGGACATCACATCATTGAAATGAGTTGTGTTTTTTTTTGTGTCAAGAGAGAGTTTATATTGAATTTGATTGTGGTTGCCTTTTCCCCCTCATTGATATAGACACATCTTTAATTTTCTGACAATATCTCGTCTCTAGATCTCCTGTCTTGTAAATTAATATAGGCAATTACATTATTTCTACTTTCCATCTCCATGACATGTCCCTCCTTCATCTCTGTTCATATTATCAGCCAACAAGTCATCTGTGTGCTTTGATGTTACTCACTAATCAGAGCTGAATTATGCTACAACAAAGGCCTGCACGTCTGTCAGCAGGACAAGTGATAGCGGAAGAATGCAATAAAAATACAACAAAACCTTGAGTTTATTGACAGGAAACCTGTCAGGAAATGAAATACCAGACAAAGCACTTACACAGGGACAGCAGTCGACATACATCATGTAGCATAGTTGTGCTTTAGCTCCCCCTTGTGGATAATAAGCAATACTACTCATTGAGTAGTTGGTTGTGTAAATTTGTGAGATTCTCTTTAGTTTTATGTTTTGATCTCTTGATCTCAATAGCAGCAGAAACTAATTTATTAAACCAGGTATTATTTATTAAAATGTAGACCTATGTTGAATATGTCAGATAATACGGTGCATCAATCTTTAATGAGAGCAGGTAGAGTAGCAGGAAAGGGGCAGACAAAGCTGTTATAAATTATGGTTGTATTGAATCACTTAAATGGAACTGGGCCATCATTAAAGTAATAAATGGCACATGTAAGTAAAAAAAAAAATAAGTTAAATTTTCACCAAAGAAACCCAAGCAGTGTATTTCCTGAGTCACAAAACTTATGTATGTGTGACTCAGGATAATGCATGCATAACATGCACGCAAACGTATTGCTTGATTGCGTGCATATGTTGTGAAATTAGTCTCAGTACACAAGATACCCAGAGCCACCAAACTTTGTTTTTCAAGATAGTCTTAATCTGGAAATGAGAGAAGAAGATTTTCATTAGATTTAGCTGCCCTTTAACGACACGAGCTTCCTACTAGACAAGTGCCTCTACTCATTATCTGTCTTCCTGTTATGAAATCGGCTGCTTCTTAGTGGAGGCTTGCAAAACTTCTGAAACAGTACCCAGAGGCCAGACCATCCAATAAGTCTGCTTAAAAGTGAGTAGTGAGATTAACACAGAGGCAAAAAGTGAGAAGAGACCAGACTAAATAATCCTCCAGGGCCAAAAAGCTGGGACTGCTTGTTCTGGATTCTTCATCTTCCTGCTTATGAATAGGCTGGCTGTGTTTGGGCTTACATACTGCCCCATGGTACCGAACATTGTGCAGCATCCTGCCAGACTAAGTCTGCGTTTTGGGTCGGTGCCCTTTCTGTTCCACGTTGCATAACCAGGATGACTGAGTATAAACAGAAGCAGGGCCAATAAATGCCAGCTACCACCAATAGACCAACACAGTGTCTCCCCATGAACCCACTCTTATGTTTTCCTGCACGTATATGCACACTGCTTTGCTGTGTACACTTTGACACATCCATTACTCACATATATCACAGCATCACATCCACATTGAGACTTAGAAACTTAATGGAAAACCAAAAAAACAACAAAAAGGTTCAGGTGCTACAACATACAGGTCTTTTGAGGCTGTTACAATACAGATATTTAAGCCTTTTATGAAACTGTATGGCTGCTGTGTTGACATTAATGATGTCTACATGACTTCGAAACCATTGTGTGTAGTTCTGTACTGCAGTTTTTTGTTACATATTAGCTGAATAATAGACAGATATTGGCTACGTCTGTACTAGGCTGATATCAGCCGGTGTAACGGCCTCACCCACTTTATGAGGCTATCGTTACTGCAGGTAAATGGGGATGCCATGTATATGTAGTTTTCCATGGCCTCTACAGTAGGCCCTGAACAAGTGTGCTGGCCTGTGACTATTTTTATAGTATTTGTTTAGCAAAAAGTAGCTCCAGTGAAAATAAGGTAAAGTATATCAGTAGTTCAGGAAAGCGACTGTATACATTTATCTACACGTGAAACCCTTCTAATGATTTGATTGAACCCACATCTAAAATCTGGTAATACTTAAATTCATTCTGAACACATGATTACTTGTCAGATGTCGAATGTTTTGCATTCACAGTTGTCAGTTTCAGCACAGGACATGATAACAGATAATTGTTTGGGTTGTTGTTATGGACATTTCTTTCTTTTCCTTCCTGTTTGGCTCTTGTCGAAGCCAGGAATTGGCTGGCTATGAAGATGTTTCACACTCTTGGATGCCACCAGTTATAAATGTCCATGTGTATAAAGTGCTCAGGGGTTTATGTAACTGCTAATAGGGCCATTGATTATACTGGAGCCTAGACTAGTGAGAACTGGACAGCCAGAGTTGGAAAGAGGGCTTTTTGTTATGGGGGAAGGTATTGTTGAAGAAGGCCAGAGGCCCGAGTCATGGTTATCTCCTCTTTTAGGCTTGAATTACCATCAGTCTGTGCAGACAAACCTCTCACTCTTCTGCCTTTATGTAACTGCTCATCTCCTGCCACCAGACCATACTACACAACTTACTGTCACATGGAGCGAGCTGTGGTGTTACTCCTGCATAAAAAACTAACAACTTGTGTTTAATTCTGCAGTTAGATGCAAAATTTCAGGACAAATGCATGTAACTTGTTGCTCCAGTTATAAAAGCTCAAGGTTAAGGTTTGGTAGGGTTTTGCATTGTATTGTTAATCTTTGCATAACTTTCTGTTTATAAAACTTAGAGAATTTATCCTTTCCCAAACCACAGTCCAGTTACATCAGACCCAGTCTCTTCTTTGTCTCTTCTGGATTTTTCCAGAACTTCTTTTGGCTGTGGAGCACAGACCTGGCTTTAATTCAGCGCTAAGCTCTGTCCTCTGAACGACACTTTCCATTATTATGGCCCTGTGCGCTGGCTGAGTAAACACATCCACACAAGTTGTTTTCTGTGTCTTTGTGTGTGATGTCATCAGCTCACAGCACTGTTAGTTCAAAACAGTATTTTTTAAGAGAAAGGAAAATCCTTATTTTAGTCTGTTAAACTTGTTTTTTTTATTTTTTAATTAAAAATGTAAAAAAGGACAATACAGATACATTTTACCAAGTTAGAGTAACAGCGGAGCTAATCAGACTTGAGCTTTAAGTGTCACCATAATAGGTGGTGTGGTTTATACCATCACAGGTGCTTTAGAGATAGAAATGCATTAGTATAATATTTTTATATCTTATATTCTCTGTAAGCGCATTTGAAACCAATACATTTTGCTTTTATTTGATCGACAAAACGTCTTAAACTAAGCTCCACTTTATTAGGTACACATGTTCAACTGCTGTTTAACTTAAAATATCTAATCACTTGGCAGCACTTCATTGCATTTTAGGGAGATAACCTGCTAAACTACAAAATGAGAACCAGAATAGAGAAGAACGGTAATTTAAGTTCATACAGGCTTACTGATGGGTCTCAATTTCTGCTGTGACATTTGGATGTTGAGGTTAGAATTTGGTGTAAACAACATGAAAGCATGGATCCATCCTGCCTTGTATCAGTGGTACAGGGTGGCTGTGGCAGTGTAATTGCATGGGGGATATTTGCTAGTCACACTTTCAGTACCAGTTGAGCATAAACCACACAGCCTACCTGAGTAGGTTCAATTTAATAGAGCGCCTTTGGGATGTGAAAGCAGAGGGGGGTCCAGTGGCATACTGCACCTAATAAAGTGGCCGATGAATGTATGTTGATGCTGGTTTTGGCTAAAAACCAGTTAGAGGATGTCATAAATCAATCTATGTAGGAAAGTCACTGATGTATCATAGTAGACTGAAGGTGTGTCATTGACTGGAAAAGCATGCTTATTCTTGACTGACTTTAAACATCACCAGTTCAGCAGGTCTTTCCCCTTTTCTATATCTCTGCAATGCAGTTCTTTGATATTTTTTTAACGTGAGTAATTGTACTGGCTCTAAATAAAACTTATTAATTTACATTCATTTCCAACTTTGCTCTTCAATGCACAATCCAGATGTCTCTTAGTGAACCTGATATATGCATATTAATCTTAACTCCTTAGTGGTACCCTAAAAAGTATTGCAACAAGTCAAAATAATATATAAATTATGTTTAATCTGATATTAAAATGTTAAGGATAAAGTTAAGGCTAAATATTCACCAATATGCAAAAGATGTATAATCTAAAATGAAGACAAAACTGTGTTTTGACACAAAATGGAATAAAATATTCTCTCTATTAGCTTTTGTGAGTTTCCTCTGAGTTTCAGTCAGCTTTGCTTTCAGGTTTTTTCCCCCAAAAAGCGATCCCATTGGTGCTTTATGGGATTTAGGTCAGGACTCTGAGAAGGGGCATTTTAGAGCTTTTATTTTCTCCATGGTGAAATATTCTGTCACCACCTCTGTCACTTTCGTTTTTTCGCTTGATTTGGCTGATCCTTTGTTTAAGGTTCAATCGAACATTTGTGTCGTATTGATAAATACAGTTCAGCTAAAACAGTCACAGACATGACTGTCACATCTTTGTTTTATTACGTTTTAGTTGGTTTTCCCCTTGTAGCTTAAATTTTGGGTCATTCAACCGTCTACTGCCTATCTGTGCAGAGTTAATCCTGGTTGTCTTTCTTATAGCTTATTCAGCATACTGCACTTTCTTTGAACCACTATTTGTTGATCCTGTTTCTAATCCTCTGTTAAATTAAATGGATCTTGTGATCTCTGAAGCAGTCCTTCCTGTTGTTTTTTTTTTGGGGGGGGGGGGGGGACTCATCATGAGTCCAGTTTGCTGCTGGTCTTCATTGATCTGCTTGTGTTCCTTCTGTTATAAGTCAAGACCTCTGTTTTTGAACATTTTGACAATATACTGTGAAAAGTGGAAGATTAGGTTATTTTCTGGTCTGGTGAACAGAGTGGCCTTATTTTATAACAATATTTATTGCTTGATTCCTGAGCTCAGTGGGTTGTTTTTGCCAGTTTGTGGAGTAGTTTTTAATTAAATCCAGAGGACTTGTGGATGGAGATGGACAGAGTTAGTTGAAAAATCTGAACTTTTCCAAAATAATTTTAATTTAAGAGGTAATGTTATGCTTTTTCCTTTGACAACCCGATTCATTAGTTAGTTACTTTTGGTGCCATTTTAATGTATTGTAAAGACATATAATCCTTCTATTACCGTCTCAGTTAATGTGTAGCTACTAGTAATTAATTTCTGTCAATGTAAATAACACCTAAAGTGAGCCACAGCTGTCCTTTCTGTCCCCTAATTTTAGCCAGCTAATGTGGTGCTAATGAGGGATAGCTGCCTCTGAGGCTAGCGTCTCTATTTATTTCTGTTCCGGTGTCAGTCACTTGTCATGACATGAGTGCACCACCAACTGTGATTTGTGTCATTGCAACTTTGCTATTTGTTGCATGTTGTTAATCCCACCAAAGTTTATGCTGAGTCACTGTGAAAGCTTGATCATTCCTGGATAGCCAGGAGTCGCTGAAGGCCATATTTGCCGTAAGAGAGAATTTGACTTCGGGCTGGAATGACACTGACAGTAGAGCAAAAAAATGTGTGTCATTTAATCACAACTGATGGGAAAACACCTGTCAGAAGTTCCAGTCATGGATTCCCCGAACAACTAAAAAGTTACGGTTAAGACGCCTCTAAGAAGATTTGTCTGTACTTGTGCTCCCTGTAGTCTTGTTTTTATAGGTTTTTACAAAGTGAGGATTCACCCATCTTTAAATTATTACTTTTTAAAGTTTGTTACTATTTGAAAAACTGCCAGACTCAACTACTTAACTGGTAACTGGTAGTTAGCTGGTTAACATTTTATCCTAGTTAAAACTAGGTTAACTGACAACACTACAGCAAACATTATTTAGTATTAGTAATCCAGATTTTTTAGCAAATCAGTGTAAACTACTAAAGTAATTTAATGCTAAGCCTTTGAGTGGGAGACCCCATTTCTTTGGGTAAAAGTTAAAGAGACGGTCAAAAGTATATACTGTTTGTCTGAATGGGAATTGTTGCCAGTAAAGGGAAAATATTATTCGGTGGCTCTACAGATGTGCAGATATAGTTTAACCTATTTTTTCTATATTTACATTTTCCAATGTAAAGCCTTGGCTCAGATTTGAAACCACAGATTCTGCCATGTGTCCCTTTTATTCAGTACTGAGGTCAAACATACACGTCTCACAGCGAGTTGGACTTGTTCTTATATAAGCATTCTTCTCCCTAATTCCTACCCGCTCTCTACCGGTCCCCAAACTTCTCCAGCTTTCCCATTAAAGCCTGTATCCGTGCTCCTGTTGCCCTCTTCCTCCTATCGGCTTGGGCACAGAAGTCTTCAGTTGCCCTCGTCCTGCCATACCACTCCACACCATTCCCCCTACACCCACTACTTCCAGTGCTTTTTCTTTCTTTTTTTCTACCTAATTGTACACCACAGTTTCATTATGACGCAAAAGACTCTGAGGCTCATAAAAAGGTGTTTGTAGTATATTTGGATGCCAATTTGTGCTTTAATGCAGTGAAAATGATCAACCTGAACGCAAAATTACAACTGTGTGCCGTCTCAGTTCTTCTGGACTGTTTACTAACAAACACTGTTTTGCACTCTAATTATGGCCATCCTCTCTATAAATTACCAATACTCCACTGTTTTGTAGCACAGGGACCCAATTATAGGCTTATATTTTTTGAATTGCAGCCTTGGGATGATCATACAACTGTATAATGTCAGTCCTTTCTTGTTGTTTGATTTCTCCAACTTAAACTAGAATTATCCACGCATTAGTGCTTTTCTGCTGGACAGTTATTTTGTTCAGTGTGGGTTTTTTTTCTTTTCTTTTTTGATCAGTAGAAGCATCTAGTCCAGTCTGTTACAGCGTGATCACTCAGTAAACGGATTGGCTGAGACAATCAAACTGTGATAATTAAAAGGAGGGAATGGAAAAGTTCTCTCTCCTTTTTTCTGCCTGAGCTAGCTAATGTTTTGGAGCTGAACTGGCCTAGAAACTCAAACAGAAGAAAAGCCCCCCTCCCTCCCTTCATGAGGCTTTCTCACAACCCCTCTCTCCTTTGCGCCTTCTCTCACTCCGTCTCCCTCTCACTGACAGCTCCTGGTGGGATCTTTTTTTCTTCTGTGCTCCTTTTGCTCCCCTCACATCCGTTCTCTGGGTCTCTGCCTCTCTGCCGCTCTTTTCCCCCGTCTGCGGATTTTATGCCCGATGGACGCTTTGAACGCTTAACTTCGCAGTAAACTCTCCCTGCTTTTATCCCAGGCTACATCCAGCGCAGCGAGCCTTCGTATGATTAACATTCTCTGTACTGTCACCCACCCCCAAACCTGCGTTTGATGGGCTCATTGGTCCAGAGGAGTCTTTCTTCTTCCACTAATGTGCGCTCTCTGTGGGAGTTGTGCCTGTCGAAGTGCATTCGCTCTGCACAGGCTCTCTGTCTGAAGCGTGTGTTTGAACTCAAGCTTCGTCCATGGGCTTTGAGGAGCAGCAGCCCTGTGAACCAGCAGCACAACATAATGTAGACTCTGCAGCTATCAGTAGTCATGGTACATTGCTGGAGTGACTGTGCATTTTATGGATTCTGGATATTCAATCAAGCCAGCAGTAATTTCTTGTCCAGTGGGGTCTTTGCAACTGTGGACTTTGAGTGAAGTGGACTTTGTTTGGAAGAAGTGTCCTGACTGATGTGTGCTCTGCCAGACCCAGGCTCCTCTCCTTTCCTTTCACTGTATTTTTTCTCCGAGAGACACACAAACAAATAGAGAGACCAAACAAATATTCCACTCCAAGCTGCACGCATGCGTGTCCCACTCATGGAGGTCATCCTTAACCTGGTAACTGCTGACACCTCGCCACTTCCTACCCCCAACACCACAGTGAGTCTCCACCTGTGTATATAGTGTGTGAGGTTGTTTGTTATGTTTGTAAAGACTGTGACCTGAATACATGATAGGTGTTTATAGCGATATGGTGCTTTCTTACATATCAGTTAAAGTAGGAGTGCTGTGTGCACTGTGTCTGTAATAAATAAAACACAGATCTCTTGCTCGAAAAAAGGATTTTGTCCTGAAGTGTTTTTGCAGTAGTGAAAATACTTTTTTTTTTTTTTTTTGCACTCTCCTTTCCTTAGTGTGTGCACTGATAGGCTTTGGCTGTATTATAGTGATTAGTAATGAAACTTTGTGCATTCAGCCATTCACGAGTACATGTGTTGAGTAAACTGCCCCTTGTTCAGCATCACATGGAGTTTAGTAATTTTCCATATCCTGTGAATGGAGTTCATTGTTGCCACGCTGGATACACTTAAAGGAAACAACAAGTGGATTTTCATCAAATCATCAATTTCAACTGAAATCACAAGATGGTGATGCAGGGGAGCAGAAAGTAGGGTTGGGGTTAAATGTGGCACATAGTAGTCCAATGCACAAATGTTTTATATTAAAATGACAATAAATAAATATTAAATGCAGCACCACACTTTTTGGGCCCGTGAACGTTCCACTAAAGGCCTATTTCACACATAACCTACCGCAACTAACTAAGTGTTTGACTGTGTGTTTGCACACAGTGTCAAACGCAAACTGATCTGTTAATAAAAGATCACTCAGTACTGTTAAGCTGTTAATTTGATGACTGTGTTCACTCTCTGATATCTACGCTGTACGGTTAAAGATCAGATCAACTAATCAGCAGTGTGAAGTTCAGACAGTCATGGATGACCGGCTTTGATGCAGGGTGTTTAATAAAGTCACAGAGATACGAGTCATATAAATGGAGAGGCGACAGCTGTGTAGTGCAAAATGAACAGAGCTGAAAGGGATAGCTCAGCGGGTCTCTAAAAATCCTCCCTCTTACAATAGTTCTCATCCTTCATGGATATTGGACTCTGTAGATAACATACTCAACTTACTGATATGACTTGAATTATAAGGGAGGCACCTTTTCCACACTTCAGGGAATATTATAATAGGAGGGGTGTGGATCAGAGCAGATTTCTCAGAAACATGGAGTTGCAACGTCCTCGGAGTATCACTCTTGCATCTTGCCATTTGAAACTGCTGCTTCTCAAGAAACACAAACTAACAACACAGGAAGCCCACAGCTAGAATGCGGGGCTTAATGAATAACAAGGTACTGTACTTTTCACACTTTCACACACACAAATAATGAAAACCTGAACTTGACAGCAAGAAACATAGAACGTGGTAAGGTCACTTAGGTGTTTCTTGCAAAAAGTACAACAGTGAGCTGTGCCGTGGTTGCGTTGCATTGTAATGTTTATATAAAATACCGTAAGTCTGTTGTATAAGCTATGACTCTCAAACATAACAAACGGGAAGATAATTTTGTTTCATTCTTAAACATTTAGTATGACAAACATACATATTTAAACAGCAAGCTACAGTCGGGGTCAGTGTGGAGTTTTAAATTCCACTGGCCTTGATCTGGTTAGGGTGTAGATATCGTCAGCGTGCGACAAGATCCTAAGACTGTGTCTATTTCCACTGTTTGTCCTCGAGAACATCCTGACTCTAGCTGTCCTCGATCTCACCTGAGTTAACTCACAAAACAACAAACACATTAAACTCAACTCAGAGGAGACAGACGGAGCGCCTGATGTATCCGGTGTAGAAAGAAAGGAGAAGTGAAACATTTTGATCACAAAAAATAGGAAAGAGACATATGACAGTCTAATTTCTGCTCGGTGACCTACATTGAACAAAATGGATTTTGGGGGCATGTGTCCTCTGCAGTTCAGAGAGAGTGAGATGGGTAGTACAAGATGTTCTTGTTGCATGTGTCTAATTATATGTGATGCATATCTAACACCATTAGCTTGGTAAATTCTTGCCTAAATGCCTATTTGTGTGATGTTTACTTCGTAGGTCTCGGTGTTTAGGTTTAGCTCGGCTTTTCCCAGGCCTGTGGTCGATCCATGCTAAGTCAGTGGTGGCCTTTCATGGCTCTAACAAGCTTTACTGGATCAGAGGCTGTTACACACACCAACCTGTGGCCCCGGTTTGGGACATAGGTAGAGTAGGTTTTCTCTGAAGTATGTGTGTGTGTGCAAGGAGCTGAAGGGCAGGGGACAAGTCCATACAAACCCTTTGTTTGTCATTTTAACTGATAAAGTCTAATCACAGGGGGGTGCACACCACCCTCCTCCCCAAATTACAAACACACACACACACACACACAAAACGTCCCTAATTAGGCTGCACAGACTCCAGTGGTGCAGTGCGTGTCACTTCTTGCTTCAGTGGCTCAGCACATCGACATGTTTGGCTATGTTAATTGAGGGAAATTAGCCTGATCCTTCAGCTCATGATCTTTAATTTGTTGCATGATTAGTCACACTAAAAGTCAGACATTTGAAGATGACACTGATCGTACAGGCAATGCTGATTTGTTTAGTAACTGAAAGCCAGGGATGAAGCATTGCTTTGCTATGTGTGTGGTAACATTAGATCATATCTTGCAGTGGCCAGTCATGGCGAATCCGTAATCTGTCTTTAGTGCCGGGAAGGCGCACAGCTGATCATTACTGCTTGAACTGGTTTCTTCGCTTTACCTAACAGAAGAAATGTGCTGATAGTAATTCGGGTTTTTTTTTTTTTGGATCAGCACGTTGGTTTGGTGCCAGTGTGTACAGGTCACTAGGGCTTCTTATCACAATGTCTAAAATCTATCTGTGCTGCACTGCAGGGTCCTCCAGTACAAAGTATACTGCTTACTTGTCCTTTGCTCTCTTTATCTTTAGTAACTGGGCAGACATTTGATTATGCAGTTATTGTGTCACCTGGAAGAAAAAGGGGGAAACCAAATCAAGCGTGTGTGCTTCATTCATGCTCGCCCTTATAAGGTTATCAATACTGCTTTGTAACAGACCAGGTGCTCCTCTGAAACCTGTTCATTCTCTCTGTGCTTGCTCAGCAGGCTATTCCACTTCTCCAGCTCACTCGATCACCTTGGCTTGCTGTCAGGAAGCTTTAATAATGATTAGACTTACTGTACGTACACAATGTGCCAGTTAAATGGACTCATAGATGTGTGTCTTTTTCTGATTAATGTTGCCACATAGTCATCAATACAATACACATCACCTTGATTTTAAATTCACTTGGTGAACAAGTTTAAATTGTTTTCTTGCTGGTAATTCTGACGAGTACTCAGAGGAATGTGCCCTGGGATGTGTGCGTGTGCGCGTGCTGTTGTAAAGAGATGGCTAACTGGTTTTTCTTCCCATTTTTCTTCCCATTAAGTACTCCTCTATGACAGACAGTCCCAACTCTTAGTTTTCCCTGCACAGCCTCTTAAATTTCTGATCTCAAATATTTTTTACCCATTTCTGTCATTTGCAGCTGTCCACATGGAAAAGTCAAATTCCTTCTAGAAAAAGGTTTTTAGTCAGACGAGACAAAGATTGAGCTATTTAGTCACAGTGACAAGAGGCATGTTTGGAGGAGTAAAGATGAGGTTTTCAGACCTAAGAACACTTCCAAGCTCCTTAGACTACGATGACCTGGTTGACTGAGAACCTTCACAGACACATGGTGGTGGTGGTAGCATCATGCTCTGAGGCTATTTTGCTGTCAGTGGTACCGGTACACATCACATCTTGAATGGTCTCCCAAAAGCCCCGACTTTGGGGCCAGGAAACCAACAAATTTAAATGAATCATTTCTGCTAAGAGTGGTCAAATATCCAGCTAGAAGGTTATTAATGACTACAAAAGGTGTCTGGTTGAGATGTACTTCCAAGGGATTTATAAACAAATGTTAATGGGCATGTACATTTACTTTTGATCCTGTGTGTACATGTTTGACCCTGTGTAGATTAGGAAAAAACAGAAATAATTATAAATAATTCTTGTTTTCTAAATCGATTAAAGATGTATGCTGTACAATCATTCCACCCTGGAAAAAGAACAGTTTAAAGAAATAATTAAAAGCCCAAAATTACTTTGACATTCATGCCCACAATGAGTGTATGTAAACGTTTTATCACAACTTTAGTGTGACCAACACTAAATTGTACTTACACACAGAGTAAATTATAACAATTTCCTCCTGAGTAGGAAAAAATATGTAAAATCTGCACAGCGAATACTAACTAGAGTTTTAAAATGAATATAGTGGAAGCAAAACAGGTATCATGAAGCTGAAATTCTCTAGAACTCGTTTTAACAGTACTTGAGTAAAAAATAGGTTAGAAAGTTACTACTTAATCGGCAACAACAAAGAACTGAACCAGATCAGTTTTCAAATAATCACAGACAAAGCTTTTGTGGCTTGATCTATTGTGAGGCTCCCAACTGTGTTTATTTTTGCAAATTCAGTCACGCGGTATAAGAAAAGGTCCCAGGTAATGCACTGCGCTCTCTTTGAAAGCTGCCAGAGGGATGATGTCATCTCCCTCAGAAAAGGGAGTGGAGAAGGGGGCGGAGCTTCAGGCGCTGCCAAGTACACTGAGTTTCAGGTGTGCTTCAACTTTCACAACAAGTCGCCGGTAGAGCTGGAGCAGCAGGAGCTTACAGAGCGAAACTTCACTGAGTCGTTGTGGGATTTTTATACAATTAAACGTTAACGAAATTTGAGCAGAACAGATGAAAAAGCACAGCTCGTTTTCACTGTGTGGACAATGCACTGGGAAAAAGTCCTCCGTTTGACCAACGGAAAGGTGAGCGCCGTTTTTTTGCGCATGTTTTATTCGCTTTGCTGTTTTTTTTATTATTATTAAAGATAGATTTTTTTTTTCGGTGCTCTTTTTGTATTCTTGTTCAATGTTTACAAGGAACGTGATTAATCGGGAGCTTTAGTTTCTCCCGGATGCGTTGTACTTTGCGTTGTTGACTATTGCATCTGTCATCCATTAGTCATGCCGCTCAAAATACAGGTGAGCCTCCGGTGTTTTGGTTTCTACCGGTTATGGTGTGGCAGTAGGGGGGATTTGAGTAGTAAATACTCGGATGAATAACCAGTGCGTGTAACTCCCTTATGTGTGTGTGTGTGTGTGTGTAAGTTTGCTGTGCTTCCTGAGCCCCCATGGTGTGATGTGAGGTCCAGATGATTATTTTGTGTGAATACTAAGTGATGAGAAGAATATTTTCATCACAGTCTCTCCCAAAGGTTTGGCAATGTTCTTCCCCTGAGGTGTTTGAGGAAATGAATCACACCAGCGACCTGTGATTGAAGGTGTTAGATTCATCATAGTCTCAGATAGGGTGGTCTAGTTTTAGAAAAATTGAGGAAACACAATTTAGATGGTGTTTGGATTTTGCGCGGATGTTTCGTGGTCTGTTGATAAAATCGGGTCATTTTGAAAAACAAAGAAGACAAATCTGTGAAATTGCTTTAAACCCAAATCTAATATCCTGCTAGTCCTGTCCTGTTTTGTTTTGGGGGTTTTTGGCTTCCAGAACAACAAAATCAGAGTCCAGGTTTTTCGAGTTGAGTTTTGTGTGGATGTGCTGAAAATGACAAAAGTTATTTTTCCTTAACTTTCATTTCTTTGCAAGTCCATGAATAAAAAAACAACTTACTTGGCATCTTCCTCTTTAGTTAAACTGACCGCAAGTGACCTGTTCAACCCACTCAATTAGTCTGTTCCAGTCTGCATGCTACAAAAATGCAGAAGCTTCCTTTTTTTCAACATGTCAGCAAAATGACCAAAAACTCATATATTGCAATTCATCCTTTTTCCTCCCTGCCTCACTCCCTTTTTTGTTTTCCTTGCAAATCCTTTGATTTCTTCCCTCACCCTTCACGTACTTGAATCTGTCTTTTTTTCCTCTTTCATCGCTTCAGATCGACCGGCTGGAAGTAAGTGGCCTGGGCCAGGCACCCCTGTCTGTTTCATGTGGGGCAGACAGTTCGTTCCAGGGGGGTGAGGATATCACCCCAGACCCTCACCGCACCAAGCAGGCCATCGCCCAGCTGCAACAGAAAATCCTCAAGCTCACAGAGCAGATTAAGATCGAGCAGACAGCCAGGGATGACAATGTTGCAGAGTACCTCAAACTGGCCAACAACGCCGACAAACAGCAGAGCACACGCATCAAACAGGTGAAACAAGGAATTATTGTTAGATTTTTTTGTATTAAAGCCAGCACCTCATTGCCTTGTGCTTTTAGTAGGCTGGTGAGATTAGATCATAATTAGTGCATAAACACCAAACCTGTTTGATCAGTTTGTTTTACCTTGGCTTTTCCTCAGAGGCAGGGAGGGAACTTTCTAAATATATTTAAGTGGATAATTGCGGACTGATTTGCATTTCACTGACTAATAAATTCCTGTCCTGTGGCTGTCAGGTTTTTGAGAAAAAGAACCAGAAGTCGGCACAGACCATCCAGCAGCTGCAAAGGAAACTGGAGCACTACCACCGAAGGCTGCGAGAAGCGGAACACAACGGTATCCCACGCCAGCCCAAGGATGTTCTGCGGGACATGCAACAGGGCCTGAAGGATGTCGGAGCCAAAGTCACAGGCTTCAGTGAGGGCGTGGTGGATAGTGTTAAAGGTGGCCTCTCCAGCTTCTCACAGGCTACCCACTCCGCTGCTGGTGCAGTCGTCTCCAAACCACGAGAGATCGCCTCCCTTATTCGCAACAAATTCGGGAGCGCTGATAACATCCCTTCACTTAAAGACTCTCTGGATGATCCTTCAGTAGAAGAAGGTGTGACAAGTACTGGAGGACGTTCCCTGGGAAGCACTGGGCATCACTTCCAGTCCAGTCCGAAGTATGGTAGCGAGGATGACTGCTCTAGTGCTACATCAGGCTCAGTGGGGGCTAATAGCACAACAGGGGCCCCTGGGGGTCCCCCCAGTTCCAAGGGAAACACACTGGAGAGGAGCCAGAGTTCCAGCTTTGACATGCTGCTGCAGGAGGTGCAGGAGTTGAGAGATGGCCAGGCAAGGCTAGAGGAGAGCCTGGAAGGTTTGAAGAGCAACTATCAAAGAGACTACACAGTTGTTATGCAAGCACTGCAGGAAGAACGCTTCAGGTAAAGAGAAAAAAAAGTAGAACTTCCCAGAATGTTTGTACCATACATGCCTGAGTGTGTAACAAGAGAAATCCCCGCGAATGTCAACAGTGCGTAATCAGGAATAACCTGCTATAGTTAGAAACACTTCTCTGGAACCATCTTAGTTATGCATGTTGCTATTCATCATCGCAAGGTACACTTGGCCTGCTTGTGCTATAAAGAGATTTTACCAACATTAGCAGCATTAGCTCACAGTAGATAAGAAACCTTTTACCTACAGTTCATCAACATTAACATCAGAACAGCTCAAATTCCTTAATTATACTCATTCTCAAAGCAGCAGTTGGCATGTAAGCCGAGAACAGCACAAAAGTGCATGAGCTTTAAAACACAGGGCACAAGGACTGAGAAGAGATATAATGATCAGCTTGAATAGAAAAAGAAACATGTGCATTTTTCTTCCTAAAATGTCCAAGTTCAGAGTGATCTGTTTGCCCTCTTAGATTAAAATTGCCAACAGAGACAAATGGCATCTAAGAAGCTATTTTCACCCTTCCCAGGGGAGGGAGTACTCCATCCAGAAACCAGTAATGCTGCTAAAAACTCCTCAGGAGCTGAATCCACCCATAACATATCTGCAGTTATTTCATAGTGGACATTTGTAAAGGAATCATTTCTAAACATTAAAAAAGACAGGTAAAACTTATAAATCATGTGTCATCGCCCTACTTAGACACTTTTTGCTGGATTTTATACCAACCTGTTAAAAGATCTTAAAAATAAGAAACAGTCAAGTTGACTCATGTCTATTCTTGTCCTTTGCTGTCCATCCAGCTTTATGTGCCTGCCAAAATAAACAACAGTATAGATTCATCGCCTCTTGTTGGGCACACATTCCATTGGCCAGTCTAATACTGCCGAGTCTCTTGTGATAGGCTGGTTGAATCAGCAGATGAGCAAGCATATCCTAATCTTGTCAGGGCGAGTCATCAGCTCAGTCAGGTGCCATGTGGCCAGATGCCCTCAGGGTCTATTTCTACTAATTCCTGCGTGCGTTTCTTTGTCTAAGCTAATTATGCCACAGACTCTCACATGTGTTCGTGTGTGCTTCTTTTACTTACGCATGCGTTCAGGTGTGAACGTCTGGAGGAGCAGCTCAACGATCTCACAGAACTTCACCAGAATGAGATCCTCAACCTTAAACAGGAGCTGGCCAGCATGGAGGAGAAGATCGCCTACCAGTCCTACGAAAGAGCCAGAGACATCCAGGTTTGTAGTTCAAGATAATGTCAGCAAGCACCAGCACCCATTTTTATCATGATAAGCAGTTTAATTTTGATTAACAAATATGCATGAGGAATGGTAGTGATTACAACAAAGTAATGATAGATAACAAAGCACTGCAAAACAACTGATAAATGCACACCAGTGACGACATCTCTCACTGTCACACAGATTTGTCTAAAGAGGCTTTTTAATTTGTCTATTAGAGAACCAAACTCTATCTGCAAAAAGCAATAAAACAAGGAGGAAAAATGTGAAACAAATGTAAATATAAAAAAAGAGACCTAAATAAATTAAGGTGGGAGAAGGTAAACATGAAAAATGTCACTGTGTTGACAGTTGCTATTACAGTTATTAAAGGGCAGATGTCATCATCACTGGAAGTTTAAAAATGTTATCTTAACTGGTGACATCATTATGAGTTCATAGAGAAATGTGAGACAGGTTGTAGTGTATAGGTGTTTTTTTTCATAGCAGTGATTTTGTTTCACAACCATTTTTGTTACTAATGCCTCCATCATTGGCAAGTGACATGCCAGATTAATTTTATCACAGGCCCTCGTATGATTTTAAAAATCAGCCGCCACACCTGTTTTTTGTGCAATACATTCGCCCCAGACAGGCAAAGTCTGAGTTTTATTGGAACAGCTGCAATCGGCAGCTACAGACCTGATTTCACTAAATCAGGCTGCCAATAATAAATGTTGAACAAAAAAATGTTCTGGCACACCTTTCTGATAGATTTAAACCTGCTTGTTCTATGACTGGGTCACCACACTGTGTACTGACACCAGCCCAAGTAAATTTGAATCTAAAATGCTGTCCAAAATGTAATTAGCTGAATTCACCAAAATAGCAATTCACACTGAAATTATATTATTACAGGACCTCTGTGTGTGACACAATACAGTAGATCATTTTTGGTGGATTTTTTGTTTTGTTTTTTTCGCTTTGAAATGACGAACATGACAAAATCATACCAGACTGAGATCACAGAAGGCCGCTACAATTGTTACATATTAATAGGGGTCCACTGTTATGTTAGTCCTGTGTGAATTGGGCTTTAAGAGTGTCTTTAGAATGCATTGAGCCTTATTATTACTGTTGCAGCACTGCATTTTATTCTGACCACTTATGGCTTGCACGCTTGACCTCCCAAAGCTAAAATGGGCCTGTGTTGAAATAATGGAAGTGGCTGGCCTCTCTACCTTCCTGTCTTAAGCACTAGTAAACTAAAGAAAGCTGGTCAGACTAGACCTTATTGTGTCAGTTTTAAGTTAAACTGAAGTTTTGAGTCGTGCACAAACCCTCCATCAGTTAACTGCCTTATCTAAATGTCTGTGTTGACTCTGTACACAAGGAGATGAGTTCAAGGCCCTGGTCTGTCCATCAGCTTAGCTGTTTTTTTTTTTGGGGGGGGGGGGTTCAAAACATTAACTATCCCTTGAAAATGTCTCACATTACTTGCATCCTTTCCTCTTGTCCATAAAGGCTAAGGTGTGTGTGTTTTGTCCCTGCATACAACTTTTTTCACGCCTCATATTGCTCATTACACCATTTCCCTTCCTACACAGCAGGGGGTGGTAGAGAGCCATGAAATGTACTGTCAACAGCTATTTCAAACTCTAACAGAACGTCTTGGCTTCAAATCATGTTTATACAATCAATCACCAGCAGTCACTTTATTTGTAAATCACCTTTCATTGAAACAGGAGCCTGAGGTGCTTCACAGATGACTGAAATTTCAGTAACAGGATGTAATAAATGCTGTAATAAAAGCAATAAAACTAGATTAAAATCTAGATCAAATAAGTAAAAAAAAAAATATCATGAAGTAAAATTGCATAAGCAATATAAGTACAATAAAGCTAAGCTAATAAAATAGGATTACTGAAAAAGCAGATATACTTAAATGAAGGAAATGTCTGAAAATCTCTGATGGGTAACATGTATCGATAATGTGCAGGATATTTAAGTGTTTTTGGATAACTTATCAATTACAGTTACAAACAAACGTGATTAAGAACACTTCACACTGGTCTAATGTGATCCCTGAGTCTATTTAAAATAATCAAAAGTATAAAAGGCTGCACTCAGGCAAGTGAGAAGTTTTTATGTTTTTGTTCAGTGTTTTTCCACACATGAGAACAAAGGAAAGGCAAAATCATATCTGACTTTAAATCACAGTAAAACGATCAGTATCTTGCTATTGTTCTTTGGATTAGTTTATGTTTATGAAACTGGTGACTAAGCTGACTGCATTTCCTCTCGGCGTCCTCTACAGGAGGCTTTGGAGGCCTGTCAAACCAGGATCTCTAAGATGGAGCTGCAGCAGCAGCAACAGCAGGTCGTCCAGTTGGAGGGGTTGGAAAATGCCACAGCCCGGACCCTCCTGGGAAAACTTATCAATGTGCTGCTGGCCCTAATGGCTGTCCTTCTGGTCTTTGTTTCAACTGTAGCCAACTGTGTGGTCCCTCTGATGAAGACGCGCTCACGCTCGCTCTCCACCCTCCTCCTCATCCTCCTGCTGGCCTTCTTGTGGAGAAACTGGGACGCTCTCTCGGGGTATACGCACCGTGCACTGCAGCCCCCGGGATGACCAGATTACATTCAGCACATGTTGCTTTGGTGACAACAAGAAATGTAACTGTAGCTGCAGTCTGCAGTCGGTTCAGCTGAGCACATTCGGAAGCGGCCTGGATAAAGAGCAAGAAGAAGTGTGAAGAAGAGTGAAGAAGAGAACATTCACATTTAGGAAGGACAAGACTGTTTACATTTTTAAAATGAACTTTTGTGTTGTTATCCCTCACAGAATGCAGTATTGTACTGTTTTTACCCTTAGAGTTTAATCAATTATAATGTTATTTCTAATAATATTATTTTATTTTCAATGTTATTTTATTCAGTACCATGTAGCATTACACTCCTCTCACTCTACACGAAGAGGAGTTTAGTCAGGAAACTGGGCTGGAGAGCTGCCACAAAGGCCCAGTCTAATTGTAGAGACATGCAAATGTGAGAATGTGGTTGATTGCCTTTAGGAAGAGAACTCCTACTTAGCTGTGATTAGTAATTTTGAACCATGGCTGAAAAACCTTCCTGGAAGTTTCACCTTTCTTGCTGTGATGAAATTTGTTCAGATAGAACATTTTGAAGGAATGAGCGTCATGCTGACGTACAATTTCTAATGGCAAAGATCGCTTTTACTTTTTTAAAGTTAAAAAAGAATTGAAAATAGGGAAGATAATGAATGGCACAAAGACTCTAGAGGGGAAAGCTGAGATGGTGTGCCCACCATAAAAACAGCACATGAATACTACAGAGAACATCTGGCTGCTGTCTAGCATCTGCCATATTTGTAACTTGTATACAGTGCTGCACGTTGTCATGAAGAAAATTACTTCCGAAGCAGATTTACTTTTAAAAGCGATGATAAAGGGCTGTTGTCCAAGTAAAATTAGGTTGCCAGGACAATTGGCCTCCCACCCCACCATTATGATGTGATCAAGTTAAGAAAGAAGGGGAGACCACTGGTGCTTTTCCAGTTCTGTCTCAGAACCATCATGAATACTGCTGCTTCAAATCTACAGTGCAAGTCATCTCCACTGCCATGCCAGTCAAATGCACATTGCCTGTATGTGACTTTATACTACTGACACAGTCTCCCTGCGTGTTATCTTTTCTTTCTTTCTTTTTTTTTTTATGTACCACCGTATCTCTATGTCAAGGTGTTATCACCCAGTGCCAAAGTGAAGTTAGCCCAGGGATGCCTAAGCACCCAAAAGGTCCAAGCAGCAGCTGTGGCTTCTTTCCAGATATGTCATGAATGTCTTGCCAGATGCAACTTTTGTAAGGGGGAAAGTAATTCGCAATCTGAACATGACCTTGCCTCCAGATGCTCAGTAGTGTGTTTCTACACATTTTGCTTCCATGAGTAGAGCTCCTTGGCTCGGCATTCGGCCTCTCTTTTACTCTCACTTTCTAATCTAGTCAAGGACACTACAAGATGACCTAGCACGTTAACTAGTCTGCACTGTATTTAATGCCAAGAAGCTGATTTCCTAACAGACATTGTGATCATTAGAACTGTACAGCTGCACTTTAGCACACTGATAGATAGCATGTAGGTCAGGCCTTTGATAGAGACTACAAAGCTTGACACTCTCTGAGAAGAGAAGCGCTGATGCAGGTTGAAACTGCTGACATGCTTTTCTACAGGAAATAAAAAAACAAGGAAATTCAGTGGATTTTTGTCAAAATGTGAGTAAACTTGTTTCCTCTCAAGTTGAACCGCAGTAGGCAGATTTATTGATCTGTCAGTGATGTGTAATCAAAGGTACAATAGACAAGTTGGGAGTGAGCTGACCTTTGACTTTAGTTTGTCCTTGCAGCAGCACCTCTGATCTTGGGTTGTGTGCTAAACCACTTCAGTGCCTTCTGATGTCCTTTTCTAAGTGTGGAATAAATAAAGTGCATTCCTGACTAATTTATGCACATTCCGTATTTCTTCAAAAGACATGTTTCCTTTTTGTTTATTTATTTTCTTGTGTGTCTGATGCTTCTTTGCAGTGTTGTAGTGGAAAGTGTGCTTTTAAAGTCATCTTGCAGATGCGTTTTCTGACCGCTAGATGGAGCTCGTTTACCTGGAAAAGCCTTGACGTTCCTTCAGTATGAAAGCCGTGCTCAGTTTGTGTTGAATGGTGTGCTCTAAGGGTGGGGAGAAGAGGTGTGACTCCTTATCAGGAAGGAAACAGGTTCTGAGGAGGGGGTCTTAAATGCCAAAAGTTAGCTTGTGCAGCAACAGATATTGTTTTTATTACAAACGAGAGATCGGGTGTACCCCCACTTTATATCACTGTAATGCACCCACACATGGAGCCTAATTCGGTTCAGTGTCGTTTTCTTGATTGAGCTGCACCAAACCGCAGCGGTCACGCCTCACTATGGATATTTGATGCTGACAGTTCTGCCCCAGACTGCGCCTTGTCCCTGCATCCCTGCCAGACCTCATTGTAGCCGCTGGCTCCCTACTCCCTGACGAAAGTCTGCACTTACATGCACGCGCACTGTGTCGCCACTATTTGGCTCATTCATTGTGCTCTGCACTTGGGGGGGTCATTATATTGCACTTTATCGGAGCACTTTGCTCCTTTTCTACACTGCCAGATTTGATGCGCATGGCTGTGCGCCAAGGTAAACACGGAGCGCACTTATCTACCCAACTGAAAGCTGCAAGTAGAGATTGGGGGTTGGGGTGGGAGGGTGTGGAGAGAGAGTGGGTTTGTCCCCCAGAGGAGTACGCAGTAAATAGGCACAAGCGATTGCTCGCGATTTAGCATCAACTTTAATTATTTCATGTATTCAGAGATAACACTTTTCTCGGGCTCCCCTGCAAACTGATTTATGCAGCGTCTGACTCACTTGTTGTCTTTCCTCGACTAGGAGTCATTCATTTCTATTCAGAGATGTGAGCATATGCACACTCCGTCGAGAAAGCAAAAAAAAAAAAAGGGGGGGGGGATGCTAACCATATTCGTGCATTTTTGAGTGGGGGCACATGTGTTGCGCTTGAATATTTATGAGGTAAAACGTGCAAAAGCAGTGTTGGATAGATGTGAATGTCAAAAACCGGAAAGGTGTGCTGATGTGCCCATCTGGTAGCACTTTCACGGTCTTTACCGCGCCGTATGTGCCCAAAACGAAACCCTCCGGATCTGCAGAACTAATCTGAGAGCCGAGGGACCGGGAAGCACAGGAGGTGGGCTTGTGACCCGCCATTAACCCCAAGATGAGCGGAACCACGCACGGGTGGAGACTCATCAAGTGGCTCACCTTGAAAGGAAGATGATCATTATGACTTCATATGGCACGACTTCACATTATGTCTTAAATAATAGTTATTGTACCTGAGTGATTGAAAGGAATCAGGATCTAATCAACGAACGAAGATCAATCACAGCTGACTGGGCTGACAGAGCGCTTTGATGGGACGTTCCATTAAGAGGGAGGCAGTGCCATTTTTCAGGGTTAATGAGTTAACGCCCCATGCTCGCAGCAAAGTCCATCTTTACTAATATTTGTAATCGAAGAATGCTTTGCTTATAAATAAATATAAATATATATTTTTAAATAACCAGCGCTGAAACCTGACTCAAAATAAGTTTGTCCTTTGTGCGGCGATGTCCAGAAAATGCACAACACCAAATCAGTTGGAACTATTTATTCCCTGTTGTCTATTCTGTCATGATGATTAAAATATCACCCAGGCGGTGTGGCTCGGTGTGCCCCAGGAGAGTGACTGCTGAGCTGCACGATAGGCAGAGAGGGACAGAGGAGGCAGCCTGAAAAGGAAGCACGACTCGCTTATCGCGTCACTGTGGGTTTAGGCGTTGAGCAGGAAACAGTCTTTCCTCTCGGGTTGTCGCAGTAGGAACAAACACACATTTTTGTCTTTGCTCAATGCACCCCTCGGCACAGAACACGCGGAAGCCGGTCAGAAGGAAAAATGCCTCCTTCGATAGAGATAGCCGTCCTGCTTCTCGGCGTCCTGGCTTTGGAGACGCGCCGGAGTGCCAGCGCGCTGCACATCCAACAGGCTTTCGCGTCTCCAAATCAGACCAATAACTTCGTGGTGGATCCAGTGTCCAGAAAAGTCTACCTGGCTACCGTTAACACAATTTACCAGCTGAATGGGACCCTGACAGCTGAAGTGGAGAAGAGGACTGGACCGGTGGAGGACAACCTGTTGTGCCATGCGCCACAGCTTCCCCAGGCTCCCTGCGAGCATCCCAAATCCCTCACTGACAATTACAACAAGCTCCTGAAACTGGACCGGGAGCAAGGGATCGTGGTTGCGTGCGGATCTGTGTATCAAGGCTTCTGTGAGCTCAGAAAAATGGATAATATTTCAGAGATAGCGGTGGAGTTCCCACCCCAGGGTGAGAAGACTGTTTTCCCCAGCATGCTGAACATCGCTGCCAATCACCCGAACGCATCCACCGTGGGGCTCATCTTCAAAAGCCACGGGGGAAACACCCGGCTTCTGGTTGGGGCGACATACACAGGGGCTGGAACCCAGTTTTTCCCAAAAAACCACAGCAAAGAAGATCTGCGTTTTGAAAACACCCCGGAGATCGCCATCCGCTCCTTGAACATCAAGGATTTATCCAGACTTTTCACCTATGACATTAACCCTTCCGAGGATAATGTATTCAAGATCAAACAAGAGGTTAAAACCAAAAATAAACTAAACTTCGTACACGCGTTCATCCAGAAGACTTATTCATATATTGCCTTCAATAATGATGCGAAAATGGGCCACAAGGAGAGCCAGCCCAACAGCATCCTCGCGAGGATATGCCTGGACACCGAGAACCCCCGAAAATCCACCGGGCCAGAGAGCAGGAAGCTCACTGAATCCTACATCCAGATGCCTTTACAGTGTGGATTTAACGGGAACTTTTACAACCGGGTGTTGTCCGTGTACCCCACGGAGATCCACGCAGGTGATGGGAAAAGCCCCGAGCCATACTTGTTTGGAGTGTTTTCTAGGGGAGACAGAAAGTCTGCACTTTGCGCTTTCAAGTTTGGAGACATCGAGGAGGAGATACGGCAAGGCCGCAGGAACTGCTCAAACTCTCCCAGCAGCGACGTTCAGGTGCTGGACAGCGTGATACAGGGCTCCGGTTCAGCCTGCATCCAGAAGGGAAACCTTGTGGTAAGGGCGTTGTACACATTTAATTAGGCAATATAAAAATACTTAATTTATGTAATTATTTTGATCTGATTTTAAGCTGCCATGTTAATGAAATATATACATTCTGTCAAATAAAACTCACTCTAAAACTTAGCATAAGCTTCGCTGAAAACGAAACTTATTTTACAGATCAGTTTATCCATTTCTTGACATGAAAGTGAGAAAAAAAATAAGTCAGCGTCACTGAGATATTTTCTGCATCATTATTTCATATGTTTTTATTTCTTTTCTCTTCGTTATACTGGGTGCCAAAACGTGCTCGTCCAATAAACCTGCTTGAGATTTATGAATCCTCTTGGCCATTACAGTTGTTCAGGCTGCAATAAGATTTACTCCCTCACGTCTGCTGCTACTCTCTGGTTTATGCTTACGGACAGTTATCCTCTTTAACCCTCAAACTGTTGACTCAAAGAAAGGATCTCCCATGTTAGGAGTAGAGGTCATGATAGCTGGAAAGACCCTCTAGAGCCACACTGAGGGTTGTGGGAAGGGTGAGACTACTCTCATATCCAGCAACTCTCCCCTTTTACCAAATGTGAGGATTGTAAGGGTTTTAAGTTTACTATGTTTTCCAGTAAAACCCCAGACATTTTTATTTAGTGTGTGCTTCTGATTGAAGTTCAACTCTAAATTTAGCCCAATATTTGACCGATAAATAGCTCCTCTGTTCCAAGCACGTGATCAAATATTATCATGTGTAGTTTATTACAATCTTCCTACTCATACGTGTGTCCTCAAGGAAACTTTAGCATTGCAAAAGCGCTGTCTGATTCACGGTGCCTAACAATAACAAGCAATGAAAGCTTTCCACAGTTTCATAGGAATGCAGAGAAATTCCAGATTTTCATTGTGGTGGTTTTGACTGACAGAGTTGAGGTCAAAGGAGACTGTCTCGCCACCACTGTGCTGTCAGGTCAGAAAGTTGCCCTCCTTGCTGGCACTGCCTTGTTTGCCGTGGCCCCGGGGCCACTCCTCTCGTGACCAGTTTTTCTGAATACCATCTCCGGTCGCCCACAAACCCTTTTTGAGATAGACAACTGCTTAGTTCAAAGTGATTTGTGCCCTTTGTTTTTTCTCCTGCTGCAGTACAACCCACTTACCACTCATAGACTAAAGTTAGTCTTTCCTCATTTACGTAGCCGTGGCCGTTGAAATGTGATCTTTTTTGTAGTCGACAGTTTGAAGGCCAACACTGAGGGAAAGCCAGACACAATTTATGATAAGAGAGACGATGCCTCGAGCAGAAGGGCCCGTGGGAAAAGACTCTACAAATATCCAGTGTGCTTAATTTCTTTTTTTTTTTTCTTGTGTGCTCTAAAATATTCAGAGAACTCCCAATAGATCCTAGTGCTCATCCAAGCGCAGCACTAATGTTTTATCATTGCCCACTGAGGATTTGACAAAAGCAAAGTCTTATGAGTGTTGAAGACCCTTATAAGCCCATTTCAAGTATTCACTGAGATGTCTGAAAAGTGATTTAGCAGAATGAGCAACGCCAGTGTGATAGCTTCTATCAGCACTTGCTTTCCACACTCCTCCTTTTGTGCCCAGCTCTCTCCTTCTTCTAATCTTCATGTCATGCTTCCATATGAAAGCTGATGAGAATTGATCTTTCTCTCTCACTCTGTTTGTATTCTAGTTGCAGCCCGAGCAGCTGGACTGCGGTGCAGCCCACCTGCAGCACCCACTGGCATTACAAAGACCCCTTAGGGCCATTCCTCTGCTTGAATACCCGGGTCTCAGTTCAGTCTCTGTGGACAACGTGCAAAACCACACCGTGGTTTTTCTGGGAACCAGTAATGGACGACTTCGTAAGGTGAGTCTCACACGCACATGAGCGTGCATACACTCTCAGTCCTTGTGATTGAGAACTTTCTAAACAAGCTTAACCTCAACCGCTGAATGGAGTTATTATTTTTAATGTAGTTGAGCCCCGAAGCTTGGAAAAACTCTGACATTACAAGGTATGTAGTGCTGCTGTGATGTGGCTGCCGATTCTTACAATAAACCAAACCTATGTGTGTGATGAAACACTTTGAGCCACCACAGGGCAAGCAGAAATGCCTCCTTTTAAGTTGTAGATTTTCCCTGCATTGTCACCACCCAACCAACCCCCTCATTCCGCTGATCCATGAACCATCCCGAACCTTATGCAGGCCTAATCATGAGTTTTAATATCTCTTTAACTATTGTCTGTGAGATCACAGTAAAGCTGTCTAACAGCGGTTGACGGCTTATGACTCATTCGCGACATGTGTTGGTGTGCAGTCTGAGCTATTAAACATCTGCAGAAGGTCCAGCTTGTGAAAACCTTTCCTGCCCAATTACCAGCATTCCTTAATTTTGTCTGAGCCACATTCCTCGTCACCCCTGACTGAGCTTCCTAAGCAGCAGATCTGCCTGCATATGCAACTAGCTGCACTTCAGCTGTCTGTGGAAACAACACAAGCTGACTCTGAAAGCTTTCTGACCCTATGGTTTTGCATTAGCCTAGTACCTTTCACAACATTAAACCCATTCTGCTGTCGGGTGTTTTGTTTAGACCTGCTAAAAGAACTCCTTGTTTTCCTCCCCAGATGAAGGCACTGCTTTAGCCCCAGCTGAGCACGCAGTAATTGGTTTTTGGATGGTTTATAGCGGATGCGCCACATTGGTTGGCATGGTGTAAGCAGCGGTGTGTATGAGCGTGTTTGTGTACGTCTGTTTGCTAGATTGCAGGTCTGACTGTGTTTTTAGGTGTTTGACTTTGTCTGCAGGCCAATGTGACTGGTATAGTGATTCCATGTGTTTACTCAGATGAATGCATACCCTGTGATTACGTGTTACGTGTGTGTGTCGACCTTGTTGTATAGGGTGTGCAGTATTTTGGTGACCTTGGGAAACAACATGCTTTGTGCTTTTATCTTTATGTCTTTCACTGTTTGCCTATGTATCTGTGTGTGTGTGTGGTAGTGTCTGTGAGTGTGTGTGCCCTCAGGATAGAGCTGTTACAGAGGTTAATGGTGCTGTTAGTGTGTGTAATGTGATTCTGACTGTGAGTTTGGCTCAGACTAAACACAGGGGAACAGTGGTTGAGATTAAGTTAGGCCTCTTTTACTGTCTTTGAGAGAGCCCTCAGTGAAGTAATTTGTAATTACATGCATTTTTTAATGAAGTCTCTCCCTCCCCATTACAGCTGACTTCCATTTTCTGCTTCTCGCAGTGTCCGCTTTTTTTATCTCGCTCCCTCTCGCTCCAATTTTACTCCCTCAGTGGGTCCACCCCTCCACTTCTCAGTTCATCGCTTCGCCATCCCCTCTTTCTCAGCTCCCCTTTTACTCCATCTCAAATATAAAAGGCCCTTTGATTCATTTTCCAAACAAACAGACTTTATCTCTTTCTCTTTCTTCTTTCTGTCTCTCCTGCCCCACCTCTATCAATCTTTATTCTCTCTCCTTTACACCCAGGTACACATTCAAACACACACAGAGAGACACACACGTGCACAGACAGAGACAGAGAGAGAGAAAGAATGAGTGCACAGCAGCTGAGCACTTCTTGGTTGAATAGGGTCTTTCATCTGCATGAAGATAGACGGAGAATAGAGTCAGAGCGACCTGCCAGTACAGCAGGTGTTTTGTTGGCTGACCTGGTGGCTCACTGTGCCACAGCTCTCTTCACGTCTCCTCCTCTCTGCACCTATTGTGCTCCCTGTCCAGGTGTGTGGGCTGCTGTTTACTTACTCCTCGCTGTGTCACTCTGCTTATGTGTTTGTAGTCACTGGGGTGTGAGGTGAGGACATAGCACAGCTGCTTACTATCACTAAAAAGCAGGCGAGCTTGTGCGAGCAGATGGGTAGGTGGTGTTATAAAAAAAACCTGACAGTGATTCTTGCAGGGTGAGATAATGCCTTTCATCACAGGTTAAGCCAATGGTTTACTTAGCTCCTGTCTGTGCTGGTTTAACATTAACCAGCACGTCTAAGTGGGTGGTAATGGTTTTGTCCTATATAAATGTGTGCGCCTGTGCATCTGACAGTGTTTTGTTGTGTTCAGTGGATGGAGAAGTGATACAACCCGTGCTTGTCACCAGATGCTGGTCAGTTTGCCACTTCCTCAGGATGCCAGGATCTCTCCATTGAAGGGAGGCCCGACAAATCGCAGAAATAAGAGTTTTCACTGTCGGCGTGACAGGAAGTCTCACTCAGCACAGTTTGTTTTTCTGCACAGCTCTGTGTGTGTGTGTCTGTGCGTGCATATGTTTGTGCGTACGTGAGAACATGTCGCCTGCTTTATGATCTTGAACTGCAGGAAGGCTAGTGTGCAGATAAATCACTGCTCAGTGGAACGAGATTAGGCACACTGCTTGAACAAAGAGCACCTGAAATGTATTTGTGAAGGTGGAAACATGAAAAATATTTGAAATAAAAGGCAGGAACTAAAATCACTTTACTAAATCTGGCAGTCATTGCTTATACATACATACATGAATTTAATTAAGACTGAGAGTTTTGGTTACTCTCTTGTGTATCCACGTTAGCTTTGGGGGAGGGAAAGTATCCAGACAAAAGAATTTAATCTGTCATGTTGGCCTTTTAAAAGTGAAGGAGTGAGGCAGCTCAGACAAAAATTAATTTAATCTTTGTCTGGATATTTTTTCTTGATAACATATGCAGCACAGTAACAGCTACAGCATTCTAAGCACCCAAGCACCAGTCCAATCACCCCTCATATAACCTCCTACTGAGTAATTGAGATACAGTCGTGGCAAAAAAAAAAAGAATTCTATTGTTTTACATATGAAAAATAATCTGGTCCTTAACAGGTCTTAAAATTGGGTAAATGCCACCTCAGATGAACAACATAACATGACAGGATAGGCCAACAAATAAGCCAAAGGAAGGAGGGAGAGTGTAAAAACCTAAGTACATCCTTACTACTTCCATAGGAATGAATTCAGTCTTACTCTCATTACCTACAACAAGTCACCACAGGTGACTAGCCCTTCCTTTGCTGTTAAAAGGGAGTTTTTCCTTCCCACTGTCACCAAGTGTTGTTCAGAGGGGGTTGTTTAATTGTTGGTTCTAAGGTTCTAAGCCCATGTGAAATCCACTGGTTCAAGTCCATCCAGTCTAGAGTGAGAACAATTATTCACAAGACAGTTGCCAATCTTGTCAGGAGTGGATGTTACCCGTTCAATGCTAAGAGAGGTAGCAAAAAGAACTCAAATGCTACATCTCAGATTCTACAGGTCTATATGTTAATATGTTAAAATTCATGATGGTACAGTTAGAAAAAGACTGAACAAGTATGACTTATTTGGAAGGATTGCCTAGAGAAGGCTATTCTCTCTCTCTAAAAAAACAGAACATGGCAGTTTAGTATTGAAAAATTACATCTGAACAAACAACAAGACTTGCTGAACAATGCCCTTTGGGGACCAGAATGGATATGTTTGGCCATAATGAACAGTGCCATGTTTGGAGAAACCTAAACAGCATATCAGCACAAACACCTCATACCAGTTGTGGCGGTGATGATGTGTTTTGCAACCACAGGACTTGGGCATCTTGAGTAAACCATGAACTCCTTTTTATATCAAAATATTCTGGAGTTAAATGTGAGGCCATCTGTCCAACAGCCAGAGCTTGGCCCAAACTGGTTCATGCAACAGGACAGTGATCCCTAACATGACAGCAAATGTACAACAGAATGGTAAAAAAGAAAAGAATCAAGATGTTGCAATGGGCAAGCCCGATAAAGTCATACAGAAACATTTTTTTTCCAGTTATACCTCCTAAACGTTTGTCTACAAGCTACAGAATCGTGGGGTGTGCTTCATTTTCACACACTGCAACTTTTAGTTTCGTTTTTTAAATAAATAATAAAACCACAGAATCTGTTTGTTATTTTACACCTGAGGTAAGGTAACATTTTTTTTTAAGCTGCCAAGGACAGGATATTTTTTTTGTCCCAATATAAAAACCTTAGAAATAATAGAAGGTGTACTTTCTTCTTATTACTGCAGCGGGCTTCACTATGCCCATTCTAGTCATGGGTGAAAAGATTTTGAGGCACAGTTCGATACTTAATTCAGTTCTGATTAAATATTATAGCCTGCTATATGGGTCTCTCATTTAGTCCTGACCCAGATGTAGCCAATCTGAATCTCATCCTCCCACTCACCCACTTCCTCATCCACTATGTCACTATGTTTTGGCCCTGCCGTGTCTCAACTTCCAATCCCACTCAAATACAATGTACCCTTGTTCATTCATCCATTCATTGTAGGTTTAAACAAACTGTCCCAGGTTTATTCCCTTACGTGACTCACTGGTCGTATTGGGGGAGCTACCTTAAAAGCATGAAGAAGTTGAACTACACTAAATCTACCTTAGGAAGAAATCTAATTTGGCCAATTAGCTCAGACTACATTATAAGAAAGAAACTGGCACTGGGCAGTATAAAATGGTAAGTTCAGGATAAGTAAGGGTAGTGTAAAAACTGTCCACTTATTCACAGGTCAAACATGACAAAAAAGGTTTTTGTAGCAGAAACCAGAATCCAGGTGGGACACCGAGTCTGGCAGGATCTTTGATTATATATGGTATAGTGAAGGTTAGTTTTACAAACTTATATTCAAAACATAAAATGTCATAGCCAAGTATTCCAGGAAGCTGTAGGTCAACTTAATACTTGCCTTAAAAAACAACCATCCATCCAGGCAGAATTTATTTTCGCTGTAAACCACTTTGGATCATTTGACTGGCCAAAAGGGTTTGATTATTGTGGAGAAGCAGCGGTCCAAAGTTTTACCGCTGTATAGTGTTCTTGAAAGACTATACACCAATGAATGTAGCTGAACTACCAGCAAGCTATGATTCCTGAACTTAAACTAATTTAATTCCATGTAGTGCCTTCATGTCACTCTTCACCCCCAGCGTTGCTCACTGACTCTTCATCTGTGTTGAATTTATCTGCACATAGAAATGAACATGGGTGTCAGTTACTGTTAATATCTGTGTCCTGTGAGCGTCACAGTTGTGACTGTTTCCCATATAAACATTATTTTACATTTACATATTATATTATTTGATATTGTATACAAGTATGGCTTCTGGAAACACATTTTAAAGATACGAATCACCACACAAAAAGTCCAGAGTTCCAGTGTCCTCCATTTTTACCACAGTAAACTTACCATCTAAAAATAGACAGTCATCGTGGCTGCTTATTTTACTGCACCAGCTGCTGATTTAGATTTCATATTTTTAGTTGGACCGCTGGCAGACAAAAATTGTAGACTGCCAAATCATCTGACATTACACAAACAATAAGACACCAAAAATATGGTGCAATAAAAATCACACAATCAAGGTTGTCTGTACATCTCGGTGCTTGCTACAGGTGGGCGTAGTCTCCAAGGAGTGATCACGATGTAAAAGTTTTGTTTGTGTATCTCTTGCCAAACACAGACGTGGGAAAAAACCTGCTTCTTCTGTGGTATTGCTGAGCAAATGACTCGATCTGCTCAATCAACTGAAAAGTAATATGGTTGCACTGAGCAGTTGTGAACATATGAGAAACTCTTCTGCATGAATGTGAAGCAAGAAATTGGCGCTCAACGTCTTATTTTTTTTTAATTGCACCACTTTGCATGTGGTTCCAACTCTGCAATTCAACATGTGCGTCTCTCTTTTTCACAGCTGACTCTGCTACCGAACATGACCACAGCCAATCAGTGGATGCTGAAGCTGCGAGCCAACGAAGCAGTACACCACATCATGACCTTCGATCCCAACGACAGCAACTTTCTTTATGTCATGACATCTCATCATGTAAGGTTATACCTGCTGGCATATCAGCACGTAGCGCGACCATGATAACCACAATGAGACCTCACGAATGTCACGTCCTGTACATCCTCCTTAAGTTCACTTAACAGAACACTACCATATTTGTGGTTAAGGCAGACATGCATGCAGACCTACATTAAGCTTTCAGAGCTGCATTTCAAAGCCAATTTGTTTGATAACAGTTGGGCTTAGGGCGGGATATGGCTGCACCTCTGGCCTTTATGGTTTCTGCACAGTGACAGTGCATCAGGTTGTTAGCTGTCTGTGCTGCTATTAAATCTCTGTGCTTCCTGTCACAGAAACAAAGTTTAACATGCACATAGAAAATACGCTACAGCTCCTTTTTAGACTCTGACAAAACTGCTGCATGACATTTTTTAGGTAACATTTGCCGTGACATTGTTAAGATTTAAATTAAATTTGGCACTATTATTGGCTGGCATTTATTTTAGCTGTAACCTTTAAACGGATTTACATTCTGAGACCAGCATTTGCTTCCTAGGTTCAAACTGCCTATCTGTGTTTACCTACAGCGTATTCGTATTTGTTTGCACTGCAAATAGACAAAGCAGCAAAAAAAGAAGAAAAAAAGGTGGTTGGTAGCCTCAAGAAACTTAAGGAGATGTACACTGCACGTAGGAGTTTACAAATGTGTAATTACTTTTTCTGACATTGTTTTATCTGCTTGATTGTAAGCTGATGTCGGTGAAATATATCTGCATTTGGAAAACGACAAGATCAAATGTCTTTGTAGGAGTTATTCAGGAAAGACTGTCTGCAGTTATTATACATTAATAAACACTTTAGATGTCATGATGTGTTTACTGAAAAATTGCATGACATTTATTCATTTCTTTCTGCTGTCAATAAGTGTTGAATGATGACATGCAAAAGTTATGTGTGAGCCTGTAAGCTGGTTTTCATTATGGGCTTATTATATTATATTCATATTTCGTCTGGGTGGTAGTTTAAATCCTAGAGACTCGAAATTGCAGTGATACTCTTACACTGTAGCAGATTATCAAAATTCTTGAGGAGGATCGTTCTTAAGTTCTCTTAACAGCCGTCAGCATCTTGGTAACAAAATCACTTGTTTTCCACTTTTTGGCCGCCCTTGAAGATGATTGTGTGCTCATGTTTGCTTCTGTGCATTGATGTGCAGATGCTGAGAGTAAAAGTGGCAGATTGTGATCAGTGGAAGAGCTGCAGTGACTGTTTGGGAGCAGGTGACGCCCATTGTGGTTGGTGCACACTGGAGAATAGGTAAGAACCACAGCACGTACACACATGCACGTACGCACACAAACACACAAAGACGCAGTCTCTCCTTCTGTTTCTTTAACTGTCATCCTCAGACTTGTTTGTCTGACCCTCCCAGCCTCTCCTTTGGTGCCAGTTAAGCATAATTCAATCAAATTATCAGATGCTCGGTTTCGCGCACACACATGCCACATGCTTTTTGACGTAAAGCAAAAATCTCTGCTTTGAAAAAGAGGTCAGCTGTTTATATGAAAGGCGCATCGATTCCAGAATAGACTGATGGCACAGAGCAATAACGATCGTTGGTCGTTTTATTACTTGAAGCATTTGCATGAATCAAACCCACTGAGGCTTGTTTGCTTATTTTCATCATTCTCGTTTTCAGTTTCAAAATGTCGCCCAGCTGAATGAACAGTGGCAGAAACCGAGTGTGTTTTGGGGTTGGAAGAGTGTTGTTGGATTGAGCAGAATTGATTTGCTTTTCATTAGGCCGCAGACTCGAGAGTAACATCATTGTTTGGAGCGCTCCCCTGGTTCTTTAGTTATTTGGGGAGGGAGTGACAGGCTGGGAGCGCCCAGCGAGGAGTGACTTGGCTGAAGTGTAACTGTGAGCGAGTGAGAGTACACTGTGATTAATGTGGCTCTGTCAGGACTGGCTCTCTGGCCGTGCATTCACTGGCTTCCGGGGAGAATATGTGTTGTGTCGAGCTGTGTTTGTGTGCCGGTTGTTTGTCTGCGTGTGAGTTGCTTGGTGATTAAAGCAGATCAGACGAGATAGCGAATTTTGTGATGAGCTGTGCCGCGGCTCTGGAGGCTCTTGCATTGCCAGGGGCCATTCAGAGCTGGAAGAGTGGAACTGATGAGTGTTATGTGTTTATGTGTATGTGGTCAGACTGTCTCCCTGTCATCTCCCCGTCTCCTCTCCTTATTTATCTATCTGTGGTCTCTTTATCCCAGTCCCTTTCTCGCTTCGCTGCATTTTTTTACCCTTGTGATTCTCGCTGTCTTCTGCTTGGTTTTTTTTTTTTCCTTTTCCTGCCCTCGTATTTTCCAGTAGCTTTTGAGAATTTAGCCATCCCTCTCTAAACCTCCCTCTAGTCCTTGTCTTCTCCTCTCCCAGTGCCCTTGTCCTCTTCTATATCCCTCTACAAAGGAGCGTTGATTGTGATGATGGTGGTGGGAGGGAGAGCGCACACTGGTTCTTTTGACAAGGAAATGTCAAAGTGTGTAAGCCTGTGTGTAAGTGTCAGCGTGAGTGTGTTACGCTGTCTGGCTAACGGAGACCAGGGAGCTGATGTCATGAGTGTGTGCGTGTTTTTGATGCACTGTTTGGCCAGTCATACTGGCCGCTGGGTTGGCGCTGTGGCCCCAGAGCCCAGGGGATCAGGGGGTTGATGTGTGGGGGTGGATGGTTTCCTCTATCACCTCACTGTCTCATTCAACTACAGACACTGAGGACGGTGGGGGGAGTCAAGATCTCACAATCTGTGAAGCCACCACTGTCTCTGTGGGTGCCTGCTCGATTTTTACGCATGGCGCTGACGTCTTTCTGCACGTCCGCGTGTAGAGTGAGCATGAAAACATATCTGTTCGCTTGTTGGATGCTCCATTGTTGTCTGAAGAAGAGAGCTAGTTCCTCCACCAGAGATAAAGCTCGGTCCTTGATCACTCTTTTCATGCTGGTGCTGGTCTAATCTGCCACATGTCACAAGAAAGCACTTAAATATCTTTATTTGAATCAAATTATGCATCACACGCAGTCTTTGCTGTTCACAAATTATCATGCTTATCTGCATGTGCTTATCCCACAGCGACTTTTGTGTGTCTGCCTGTATGTGTTTGTGTCTGTTTGTGCGTTTAGAAGCTCATATGTTCTCCTGCTGTTTAACAGTCTCACTGACGTTCAGACACTTAGGAGGTGATGAGTTTTCTCAGGTCATATTTTAGCTGCATATGTTGGCTCTGTTTATTTTAAGGAGCTGTTTGAAAAGCTTTTAAAGTCAGCGGGCTGCAGTGGGGCTGATGATGAGTGCGTGCGTGTGTACCTGTTGTATGTTTATTTGGTCTTCCAGACTGTTAGAGAAAAGAAAAGTACTTTGAATTAATTTCTTCTCACTGCTGCTCTTGATCAAGTAGGTGTTTGAATTAGCAAGTTATGTACTTTTTGCATCCATTTTAAGAAAGAATAAAAAGATACGATCTGAGCAACTTGGTGCATTTTATAAGCCAATTGTTTCAGCTCACATGCTGCTTTGCTGATGATCACTTGAGACTGCGAGTCTGTACGTTTCCTGGATGCGTGCTTCATTTCATACCAACTGGTATTTATGAGCTATTCAGTACTTAAAGATACAATCTTGAGTTTACTGGATAAAATAAACAAGGAAGATGCCAGATGTGATCTTAGACAGAGAAGAGGATGAAGAACTAACTTATCAGCTAAGACGTACAAGTTTGCTTAGAAAAATGAATCCATAAAAGATTGGTACAATGCACAGATGCGGTCTTATAGGTCTCATAATCAGGTAAATATAATCTCAAATGAGCAACACAGGATACGTCACACAGCGTCACTTTTTATTTAACAAAAACTGAAAGAAATGCAGAAGCAGTGTGTGAAAAATGAAATGCTCTTAAATATACTGGAAGTAATTCTTTTTGGTGTGACTTAATCACTCTCTCACATTGTTGTGGAGCAATTTGGGCCTTCTCGTCTTTACATCGTTGCTTCAGTTCATTGAGGTTCATCAGTGCACAGCTTTCATAAGGTCTGGATTTGCAACACCATTGCAACACCTTGATTCTTTTCTTTGTCAGCCGTTCTGTTGTAGATTCGCTGCTGTGCTCGGGATCATTGTGCTGTTGCGTGACCTAATTTGGGCCAACTTTTAGCTGTCAAACAGGTGGCCTCACTTTTGACTCTATAATATGTTGGTATACAGAGGAGTTCATAGTTGACTTAATGACTGCAAGGTGCCCAGGTCGTGTAGCTGCAAAATAAATCATCACCCCTCCACCACCATGCTTGACAGCTGGTATGAGGTGTTTTTGCTGATATCCTGTGTTTGGTTTTCTCCATATGTGGCACCGTCCGCTAATATGGCCAAACAGTGATCTAACCCTTCCCAGACTGATAAGCAACAGCAGTTGCTTATTTAAGGACATTGTTTTCCTCCTTGGCATTGGCAACTGAGTGCTTCACACCAGTAAATTGCCAAAACATTTGCTTTCATAGAGGTGCTCACACTTGCTGATGATCAGTTAAATCGAGTGTATTTGATTAGCAGCAACTGCTCCCTACCCTCTGAATTCCTGTGGAAGCAGTGATGGTGTACTTTTCATGCACCATTTCTGCATTTTGTCTGAATTTTTAGTCAATAAATAAAGACATGATGGTGTAATATGTAACGTGTTGTTGGTCAGGATGGAGTTTCATCTTATCATGACCACATCTGCTAATCAGTTTGAAGCAACAGACAAATAAAGTGCTAAAAATAGCTGTCTCAGTCGAAATGAATTCTACAAAACCCAAGCAATCAAACAAAATACAAACATTGGTTTCATAAAGTTACTATAATTGGTGAAACTATCTGTAAGCATTTTATTTTAATTGCTGAAGTCAGGCATTTTAAATGGAAATCTCTGGGGATTGATTCGCTTCGAGAGCCAGCCTCAAGTGGCTACTGATGGAAATGCACAAGAGGTACTCAAGCCTCGGATTAATTTTTCAGCCCTGGAGGTTTGCGCTTGATAATGACCCAAATGGAAGTTGTTTTATTTCATAATCTCAACATATATGAATGATTACTGGCAACTATAGGTTTGTAATAATAATTTCAAAGACATGATGGGAGCATCACACCTCAGTACCTTTGGAGTTTTGACTGAAGAGGGTATTGACTATTGAGTAAAATGCTATCATGCTAACATTTCCACAGTGACTTGCTTATATTTGGCAAGTCATTGATGTTAATACAATTATTAAAAAACTATCTTTTATATGTGTGTTATGAATGTGTGTTATTAAGAGTCCTTATCTGAGGACATAATTGTTAGAATAATTGATACTAGACCAAATTCATGAACTGAAAAACAGAGAAGTGTTTATTTTCCTTAAAGGAAGTTAAAAAACAGATCACAACCTCTGGCTTGTAAAGCCCTTTATTTCTATTTTTAGTTGAGCAGCTGACCTCAGGCCCCTCTGAGTCCCTCTGTGCTGCTGGGACTGACAATGTGGACACTGACTTTCTCGGACACAAACACTCACGCTTACAGCCGCGCAGGCACAAAAAGACACACTTTATTTTAAAACAACTGTGAAAGTATAGAAGGGAAGTGGGACGTGCCAAACTCATTATGTACCATGTTAGGTCATTGCTAGATGGGGCCTCTTCTTTTTCTCCTTACTCTGAGGTCACTTTGTCCTTTCAGTCTGCACTGCAGATGAACTGAGCTCTGTGCCAATGGTGAAGTTCATTAGTGAAGCAGAAGTCAGGGTGTGAGGCCACCTTGCTTGTTGAGTGCCCTTTTACAATTCTTATGTCCCAGGCATTCATTATACTCGCAGATTGCGCACATACACACGACTGTATGTATGGTACTGCTTACCATGTGTCCAGCGTTCATATTCCTAGACGCACTGTTGGTCCAAACAGACTAAGAATCAGACTGGTAGTTTTGTCATTCTGCTATCTGTAACTGTGCCTGTGGGATGGGTTACCATAGCAATGCATATGACCTAAGGTCAAGTAGTCTCTTGTGTCGAGCCAGCCAAACTGACAGCCAAAGTCTGAATGTGACATTAGGAGACCAGAGCACCTCATAAATCTGCAGCAAGCAGACCATGAAACCCAGTGGAGAGAATTCGTCAACTCCAGGAATGAAATGAAAACACAAACTCACCTCACAAAGAATATAAAGTTGACCTTGAACAGGGGTGTCAAACATGGTTTCATCAAGGTTCACAATCGGTAATGGGAATCACTTTAACAGTCATACATGGTTCATTTATATGCAGTTTTTAATCAAAAATGCATGTCTCATATAGTCCTCATGCCTAAAATTTGAAAAGCCCTCAGCCAGTCAGCTTAAATGTTGTTTGACCTTCAGACCATTTAGTCAAGCAAAATTATTCTGTTCCTTGTGCAGTTCTACAAGGCTACCATATAACCTATTCACAAGAACCAATTTCACAGACCCGAATCAAAATGATGACGCAAACGCCTCATAGCCAGGCTTCTCTTTACCCTCGAAGTTTCTCTGTAGGTAGGACCCAAATATAGACCAGAGGCAGTCTGAAACTACAAAAGACAAGCTTTATTAAAAGATGAAAACAACTCACAGAAACAAGTTGACTTCTGCAGGGCACTGACCAAAAAAAATCATGAATCTAGTAGAACACAAAGACTTTGGGGAGCAACAGTGGGACAAATAAAAAGGGAGAGACATGACTATTTGCACGCACAGCTGACTGGACGCAGGTGAAACTCCCGAGGGCGTGGTGGGTAGTCACAAAGAAGGGAAACCAGATGCAGGTGCAGACCGGACAAAAGGAGAAACAACCATCAGAAGTAGGAAGATAAAGACACATAGAAGAGCCACTGAACTGAAACTACAACAAAAAGCACAGTACCATGACACCTACTGTTCAGGGCAACATTTTTTGAGAACCTAGTGATGTGCAGGCCGAATAATTTTTTTTTTTTTTTTAAAAAAGGACCAGATTAGACTTGTAGGTGCTGAGTTTGACACATACGACCTTGAAGTTCTGGATTCACAAACCCATATGGCTGTCTAGTGGTCTAGATTACCAGCTGCAGGAATGATATAATCTGATACTGGACGATCAAAGCAACATGTGCATGGCCTTGAAGTTTAGGCCATACAGAACATGTTGAAGCTCTTCGTCCTGTCATCTAATCTCAATAGATTCAACATGAAAATGTAACACACATGATGTAGCAGATATGATGTTCATTTTGTTTCTTCCTGTCCAGATGTACCATACAGAAGGAATGCGCTCAGGGGCTGCTGGCCCGTTCTTGGATCAGCATGGGTGAAGGCCCCCAACAGTGTCCTTCCATGACCCTGACACCCGCAGAGATTAGCATCTCGGCAGACATCAAGGTGCTGTGAACTCGTTCTATGTTATTGTTACCATCACATGCTTTTCACAAGTCAGACAAGCACTGCTGTTGATCTTCACACAGTTATGGCTGCAATGGGGACAGTTTATTTAAAGCTGATGTCTCATGACCACCTTTATAATCTGACACCTCTCACCATTACAGCACAGACTATTATTATTACTCAGCTAATAAAATAAAGTGCCAGTGGCGTGTGCTACTGCAGCTTCTTCCACCATCACAACTTCCTGCTTAAAGCGATGCATACATTTATGTAACGCTAGCATTCATCTGCTTTTTTCCAGCTTTTAAAAAATGTTGCTGTCAATGTTCACTCTTTATAGCTACGCCCTCAACTCTGAGCCATATGGAAGCTCTTTTATGTTGAACGGAACAACACACAGCTGACACACAGAAATATTTGGTAGTCGATTGTTCAACTGCATTTGAACCTTTGATATATGACTACTGTGTCTGAAAAGCCCTCGTAGTTCTTTCAGTATGGACTAAAATCAAAGCTGAGACTTGGCAATATCTGATCACTGTTTGAATCAAATTGAATGTTTTGAAGTACAGAGCCTGAAAAATAAAAAATCTGTCTAAATTCTGGAAACCTATATAAGCTAGAAAGATATAAGCTAGAAAATGTCTTGGACTGAATACATGAGTTGATTTGATGGACTATGATACAGAAATGTTACTGTAACCTCAGTCCACTGTTTTACAGGGTTTTTGAAAAATACAACAAGTCAAATGTCAAAAATCTAAAGTGCATCTATATTTATTCGTGCTCATGGTTGCAGGAAGTTATCGGTGCAAATTTCTCCTTAATGTTTTCTACTGACCCAGCAAAGAAATTGAAACAAGAACTTTGCCAGGTGTCTCAACAATGTTGAAATGACATCCTCCATTGGTTTTAATATGGATAAGAGGCTGGAGTACAGAGTTATAGGCTAAGGCTAGTCTGGTACTTTCAGCTATTCCTTTATTTCCCAAGTGGTCGTCACAGCAGATGGACACGCATATTTGATTTAGCACAGTTTTTATGCCGGATGCCCTCCCTCATGTAACCCTCCCATTTGTCTGGACTAGGGACCCGCATGAAGACTACACTAGCTTGTGACCCCCTGAGGCTGGGTTTGTGTCTCCTCCCGATCAGCTAAAGGCTTTTAGCAGCATTCAAAGACTGTATAGGTGCTAGCAGGTGTATATTAGTCCACCACCCAATTTAAGGTTCATGCCAAAACTACCCTAAATTACCAGTACGGGTAATTACCCAAATCACTTTCTATGTTTCTGCAGTGGTTAATACACCAGTACATGCAAGCTCTTTAATTGAAATGATAATTTTAATTCTAAAATATAATTATTGTTATTACCCATGAATTACTTTTTTTTTAAGCAGATGATTGTTTTTTGATTAACAAGCCAAACTGTGGGAATTTTCTGCCTTTACTGATTGGAAAAATTTGCTTTAGTGGTTGAACGCTACGCTGATTAATTTATGACTTCTCATACAAGTTCAGTGTACTGGCTCAAATCTGAGTATGACAGATGATATAATTTTCTTTTTTGGCTAATAAATAACAATATTATTTTTAGTTTTAACAACATTTTTTCACAGATTTCTAAATTATTTGTGTTTTCATGTGTTTATAACAGATGTAATTAGTGCTAAATGGTATTTTAGTTAACAAAATTAGGGGAAAAACTTCTTGAATTGATCATAACCTAGAAGCAACGTATTTTTTCTAGTAAATCCATGATAAATGCTCCAAAAAAGGTATCAACATCATCAAAATGGCAAAGAGGTCCAGTTTAGTGACACCTGTTAGCATAGGAGACAAGCTTTATTTAAAAGACTGTATAGGAGCAACACAAAGACACAGATACCTGGTAATTTGTGCTAAGCAACACACTAATAAAGAACTAGAGTTTCACGCTCAAAAAACTGAAGCACTGATTTCTTTGCTGATCTGCACAGGCAGCCATAATATTTGTCAGATTTCATTAGCGATGGTCCAAAATGCACCAGCACCACATCTATGATTTATTTTTATATTTAGCTGTAACTAAAATTGGTAAAATGAAATGCAGATTAATAGTAAATAGTGTTTTGCTGCTTTGCAGACAGAAAAATATGTTTTATCAGTTATTTAAAAAGTAATTTGCGGTGACTTTCCAATGTCAGCTTACTCTATAGTATTTGTACATTGTATTTGGGCATGTTTCCAATCACCTTTACCTTTACCAGTGTCTGTTGTACTAATGGAAAGCACGCATTTAACTCAACTTTCAAGTATACCTGAGAGCTAGTCAGGCTTCATTAGTACCTTTTGTGCATTAATAATGAGCTTACCCATTAAAATCTTCACCCGTAGCTTTTCAGGTGTTTGTAAGTGGTATTTTATGGACCACTACCTTAATCAGACTTGGCAGGATAATATATCCTGGTTAAAAGAGTGACTGCATCACCTACTTATGGGGTATAGCTTCAAAACTGTTGTTTTCAGTAATTCTTAACAGTCATTATATCGCGTAACAAAAGATAACAATGTGATAATTAGCTCAGGGAAATTTGACACCTCAGATATAGTTGACCTTTAATTACAGATCATAATTGGACTTGACTCGGAGACGACAGGTCATTAATTGGTTCATTAATTGTGGATATTTGCTTGTAATGAGGGTCAGTGTGGCTGGTCCTCCAGCTGCCGCAGCCAAAGGCATCCTTCATCAACAGGAAACTCCACTCAAGGTTGTCTCCCCAAAAGCAGGAAGCAGCAGGCAGGAAGTCAGGGCCTTAGGCAGGAAATGATCAATTCCACTAAACAATGGAGAAGATTTTTAAGACAAGTAAGCACATGCCGCCGGCTGCTTCAGTTCCTACCTGCTGGGCTGCAGAATATGTCATCTTGCTCCTTCCTCTCTACTTAACAATCCCTGCCTTCTCCCACCATCCCGCCCTTAGTTTTCTCACATTGAAATCATTTAGCTGAAATTCAGTCATGTCAGTGAGGTGTTATGTTTCTCATTATACGTCTGTCATACTTCATCACATACCCAGATTTAGATGTGAATGTAGCACTGTGCCATCTGTTTCTTCATTGCACATTAGTTTCTTTATTTTTCTACTTAAACTCTTGAACAAAGTTGAAGTAATGCCAACACCATTCGCTCTCTGTTAAGGAGTATTGGAGTCGATGTTTGTGCGTTCGGGGGATTCAGGTTTCTAATTAATTTTGATGAAGACGAGCAGCTATTTATATTGCTATATGTGTTTTTGCCGCAGGATGTTGGCATCTTGATAAACGGCAGCGTCCCTGATCTGATTGGCTCCCGGGTGGAGTGTGAATACGAGCCGGGGGTTTCTACAGTTGCCACGGTGCACCTGGACTCCGGTCCCTCTCAGATCCAAACCTGCCCTCTCCTCCCTCGAAAAAGCTATCAACCAATCCTCCCCGGCAAAGGTGGGACTGCAAACAGACAACCATTTGGCTTTTTTTTTTGCTAAGCTGCCAGCCATGTTTTTCCACACATTTCAAGGACAGTTATGGTATTTGATTCATTTTTTTTATACGAACAAATCCAATTTCCCCTTTCATCTCTTCAAAAAGCGGCAACGTCAGTGTAACATCAGGATGTGCTGTTGTCTAGTTTGTGTTATGAGGGCGATATCATCTCCAGCGGTTGTCACATACGCTGTTGTGTACATTCTTTTGTTTCTTCAGATCACCTGACGGTTTCTGTGGCGATAAAAGTAAATGGCACATCTGTGGTATCTGGGAGCTTCATCATCTATGACTGCGAGAGGACTGGAAAGATACATCTGAAGACACCGTGAGTCACACTTTTAATATCACTTTGGTTTATCTCAAATTCTTGATTTAACCAGTTAGTGATGCGTTTACACGCAGTCACATTTGCATTGATGCAGTGGTGAAATTTACATTTTCTCAAGTACTGTACAACTTTCAGGAAGTATAGTTTATACTACTTTATATTCATTCCTCCACTACATTCTTTATGCAACCCTTTGCACTTCAACTTTCACCAGATTTAGACACAAAATACTAGCATGATTAGGGTTTTCATGTAAATTAAGCATATGCTATGTTAGTGCATTGTTAAGGAGCAAATCAGTGTCTCCATGTCCTTATGAGAAAGCGCTGCTTACTTGTGATCACTTTTGCCATTTCACATACCCTTATCTGTTTAAATAAGTATCTGGATATGAATATTGAGCATCTGCATTTGAAGGACATGATTATTGGGGCCTCAGGCTTTTGGTTCTGTTTGCTGTCCAACTATTGACCAGTCATGTTTGATCAGGCAGCTAAACAGTTCCTTTAACCTCCCGAGCCTCCTCATCCTCATATGGTGACATTTTATTTGGGTTTTTCTACATCTAATACTTAATACTACTTCATACTACTTTTTTTTAATTACTTCCAATCAAAGATTATTCTTGTTTTTTCAGGTTCAATTTATTAGGTCTGCTATACCTTGGAGAAATTAAAAATCCATCCAAAATAAAATTTGGGCTTGCAGGATGTTGTGGAGTAATTTGCAATCTTGAAACCATGAACTATCATGTGACAATGATAAATCATTTTTATTAACTTTTGAACTGTGCAAAGGTTTTAAACTAACCCTAATTTCTTTTAAGGAAAGTGGAAAACAGGGTTATTGAAACATGTGCAAGTATACATGGAAATACAGTTTATAAGAAAAAATAGAGTGTTAATAATTCTTGAAAGTCAGTTGTGGGTATGACCACCTGACTCTCTTAGGCAAGCCTTCTTATAATTTTTTCAAGTAGTTCTCCAGGCTTCTCGCAGGATATTCAAAGATCTTCTTTCAGCGTTGGCTGTGTTTTGTTTCATTCTCTGTCAAGATGATCCCACAGGGCTTCATATTGCTTTGTGTTGAGTTTGAGGTAGATATGCCAAGGTTTTGGGTAATAGCTCTGACGGTACAAAAATACTATTTTATGCCTGTCAAATTGTGTTATCTTTGGCATTTTTCACAGATGAAACTAAAACAAATGGGAGCAAATTGTGTTTTGCAACAGGCTGTTAGTAACAAAGTGCTTAAAGATACAATTACCTGGTCACTAAATTGCCTCCCTGGAAGCAAAATGTGAAAAAAATGAGGGGTAGCTCATTTTGCACAGCACCTTGCAGTCTCGAAAAATGAACGATGCACAGGTTCTGTGTCCAGTAGCTCAGATATCTGTAAGTTGTTAGCAGTTCCACCAAAGAGTTATTGATGTTTTTTTTCAGATAACTGTTTGATCATTTAAATTATTCAGTGTTTTACAAAAAAACACTGAATACTATTCATAGTGTTTGAATAGAACACTATTCAAACACGTGAATAGTTCTCTTCTTCTTTGATACCAAATTACGTGTTACTTAGCTTTCACGAGTTCTCAGACAAGACTGCTGAACCGTGTAAACAGCTGAAACTAAGTTCACCTGGAAGGTAGAATAATAAAAAGCTATTAGGCTCTGATGCATCAGTAATGGTCTAATAATGAAGCAGCTTAATAGTGTGCCACTCACCGGGGACACATTTCCCCATTATGAGGTCTTTGACTTAATTTTGCTCATAATATTTCTTTAATTTGCACAATTATTGCAATAAATGAGATCCTTCGAGTAACAGAGTATTATTACTTTATATTGATGCTTTTACTTAAATAGTGGATCAGCTGCTTCAATATGCAATAAATTTCCTCAAAACAAACCTTTAATGTTAAATAAATCCCAGTGAAATACAATTATAGTGATCTCACAGCAGCAAATGATTGCCACCTTCCATCCCCAGCCACTCCCTCTCATGTTTTTCCCCTGTTCTCTATTTAGGCCTCAATACTCTCGACGTGTCTTCAAAGGCTTATTGTGTGTTTCGCTTGCTCCAGGTTTCCCAGTACAGGATGAAATGTGGGATTAATATGCTGTAAACATTAATCCAAAGGAAATTAGATATGTGTGTCTGGCAGATCATGTCAGTGTTTGTTTATGTGAAAGACTGTGACTTGTATGGCCCGGTTACTGGGAGGGTTTACTCATATCTGGAAGCAATCCAGCTGGCTTCCTCCTGCATGTTGGACCATGTCAGAGGATCCGCTCTATCTGATGGGCAGATCTCAGGTTTAGAGGGGCATCTGTGTGTGTGCGTGTTTGTCTGATTCCCGGAGATTGAGAAGGCGTTTGATTTGTCCCTTTTGTTCACTTTTTGAAAGCAGTTTCGAGGTGTGAACACTGCAGTTGCAGGTACATGTGTGCAAGACTGCACCCAATATGTGCGCACGGCCTCAGTGCTCGGTGAGGTCCAGGAGTGTGAAATTAGATGGTGGTTTGTTGAAGGTGATAATGAGCAAAGTGCCATTCTCACAGGATGAGCATTCTGCTGTAATGTGCGGATCTGCTATACTCTATCTGATTTTAATCACTGCATGCTGTTTTGTTAATAATTGCTAAAGAGCCGCTCATTCTCAGGGAAACCGGATAGTAGAGGGTCTTTGTTTTACGCTTTATGAAAAAAGCCATCACTCAGGTTTTTCTTATGTTATTAGATACTGACATCTGAACGTCTGTGTAAACCATCAGTGTCACGCAAGCACCGTTAAAAGTGATTTGCTGCAAAACTTATTCTCATATTAGAAAATCTGTCCTGTGCTGTCTCATGCTACTCTGGTGTGGAAGCAAAATTACATTTCTGCAAGGTGTCAGTGGAGGGTATTTTATTCCAATTCATTATTAATACACTATGCAAAACAAAGTGAGACAATGTCTCCTGTGGCATTCTGGCTCTTTGTGGTAATGCCAGACTGATGTGATCAAAAATAAACTGATTCTTAGTGCTGCAAAGAGCTAATTATCTGCTAATCTGCTAATTGTTTTCTTGAATAATCAATTACTGATTTGGTTTGTGAAGCGCAGAAGCGTAAGTAAGTAAACTTTATTTGTGTTGCACTTTTTGAGACAAAGAACAGTCACATGGTGCTTCACAGAAGTGTCAATAAAAACCAATCAACTCTTAAAGCAAAAGGGAAACATGCACAACCCAAATGCCGACCTGTTGATGTTAGATTATTTTGACAGAACAGTAATTTAAGGGATTAATCATTTACCAAAATAGCCGCCCAATAATTTTCTCTTGATGAACATTTCAATCTAATTAATTGAGTTTTTGTTTCAGGTTTAGCAAGTTCAGTGAATTAGTGGTTCAGTGAATTATTATAAGCTTTAATTGTCTTTGTTCAAAACATAACACTGTTTAGCTGGGAGCGTGAAAAAAAATCAGATTAAAGGCGAAGGAAACAGAGGCACATCTGCCAAACATTTTACATCATCTTCAGTCAATAATCAAAATATATTAAATAGTAAAAAACACCTCAAAAAACAGATTTAACCCTGGATAGCGTAACCACAAAACAAATGCTAGGCTTTCTTTTTATATTCATGATAACTGGTAGGTGGTTGAATAGTATTGATGCATTTTTATTACTCTGTACAAGGCTGAGACTGTAGGAGCCGTACAAGAAATCCATTAGTTAGTGGGTGTAATTTAAGCCCGGTACCTTGCATGATTTGCATTCCCATTTCTTTCTCCCTAGTCTGTCCCAACTCTTCGGCACTCTTGCTCCTTAATATAATCTCTTATCAGAAAGATGCAAAATAAATCGTAGTAAAACAATCTCATTTGAGGTCGTGAGCGTACCGCAGTGACAGCTGTCCTTGAAAGACTGCCAGTTTTGAGCTCCAGTGTGTAAAGCCTGGATCTAAAACACATGCTAGAAAGTCAGGCTTAATAGCATATATGTGACAAGAAATATTTAGGCAACGCTTGCAATAAAGAGTATTACTGAAAGTATAAAATCACTTGTGCAATACCATCTGTGGTTTAAAAAGTAGGCGAAAACACGCCTGGTGATGTTATACAGTACTTCCCCTTAAATTTGCAGCAGAAAGCATGTGTTGCAACCATGCCAAAACCACTTTACGTGACAGTGTCTAAATAAATGTATTATTAAGTTACATTTAGGGTAATGTAGCAGAGCTAGAGCTTGACCCATATTGGTCACCTAAATTTAGAATATTAGAATAACTGGTGACCATAAAACATTAAATAAACATGATCTAATGAATCAGGTTAAACTTCTTCAGGGTAAACTTAACAAAAAAAAGAAAACATTAGCTATTTATTTCTTAAACAGAAAACCAAGGTAAATATAGAAAGCATTTTGTTTTATATTATTATTTTGACTTCAGCTTTAAGAGGCCTGTATTATGAGATTGACGAGTTGACTTAGTTTGCTTTTGCATTTGCGTGCGTGTCAGCGCCCGAATGTTTTTAGACAGTTTTTCCTCGACACTTTCAAAATGGTCACCGGGCAAAGTGTTAATGACAACCAGACCAGGCATTCCAGTCTCACCACACAGCCCAGTAGGACAAACACCTATCCTGCCCTCTCGCTCTCATTATGTCTCTCAGCCACGCTCTCACTCTCAAACACACACTCTCTCGCCGCTGTATTTGCTTTTTGTGTCTCAAGTTTGGAGCATGTCTCTTTCCTGCTTCTCTTTTTTTCTCTCTCTGTCTCTCTTGCCGTTTGCTCCCACCTCCCCCCTCTTTCTCTATCGTCCCCCCTGAAACTGATCTTTTCTTTCAAACATATTTCTCTTTGACAGAGATGTGATTGAGGATGTGTGTTTAACCGCTGTGTCCACTGAGGCCCTGAGAGTGCAAGCCTCACTCTTTATTTGTGTGTGTGGTCATTATGAGTTGGGGAGGGCAGTTTCACATGGTATTTACTGTCAGTGTTAGATGAAGCAGAGAGAGTGTGTGTATGTGAACAATCCTTGTGTGTCAGTCTTAGTGTGTGTGTGTGGTGGTTTATAGGTGTTTTAGTAGGACAGAAAGGGAGTCAGGGAAAACAGAAACTGTGCAGCTGATAAGAGCCTTGAGGGGTCCGTCTGCTTTTAATCAGAACACACACGTTTCAATTACATATCTACATCCTCTTGCACCCACTTCACTCCCCCCAATAGAAACTCCCTTAGAGTGCTGTTATCACTGGAGGCACTATCATTCCTAGTGTGGGACATCTGTCTCTTCCCAGAGGCAGCGCAGTGACTCACACTTTACTCATGCTCATAATGTGCAGTGGAGATGTTCCAGTTTAGGCACTTCATCTGAAAAGACATATTTCTACTCTGTACACAGAAAGCAAGGACCTAATATCCACATATCCACAAACACCACCCTGTATCTCCTCGACTACATGTTAAATGGTCTCAAAACTAAAACTGCCTCATATCCAAATATCACTGTTCATTCTTACACTGGACCAAGAAAGGCTGTGCAAGCAAAATTCTCATGTGTATTTTTGCATATAAATCAGCTTTTCATTTTCTAAGAGAAATTTCTATTTTGAAATATAGCATATATGTAAGATATACTTATATTATCAAAGCAGTTCTTCTATGCCCCTGTTCTGATCTGTTATTGTACAAAAAAGTGCACCCTGTGCAGAAGCAGTGTGGGGGGAATTAAACACACCCCATGATTTAACAGCTTGTAGAACCAATAACTTTGTAACGTGAGGGTTTGTTATGTGGTTCTGAATTCAGCCCCAGTGTGACCTCGCTAACCAATCAGAAGCCAGGAAATCCTAGACTCGGGTAAATGCAGGAAAACCAACTAGGCAAATTCAACACATAATTATTACAGCTTTGAAAGTGCAGGTGTAAACATTCAAATATGTAAACATGTAAATATCAAAACATGTAGCTATCAAATATAAATGAAAATGTGTACATAACCTTTAAGCCTCATAAACAGATCTTTGTATATCAGGTGACACGTGAATTTACCTCTAAACTTTACAACTTTAAGTAGTTGCTTTCTGTACAACTTTATTACTCTCTCACACTGTTGTGGAGGAATTTAGGCTCTTTACAATGTTGTTTCCCTTCATTAAGTTGCTACCATTTATGCACAGCTCTCTTAAGTTGCTGCCTCAGGATTTCAATGTAGTTGAGGTCTGGGCTTTGACTGAGCCATTGCAACAACATGATTCTTTTCTGATCCACCGATTCTGTTGTAAATTTGCTGCTGTGCTTCAGACAATTGTCCTATCGTTAAGCTTTATCTGGTGTACAGATGGTCTCACATTTGACTCTAGAATACTTTGGTATAAAGAGGACTACATGCTCAAATCATCTACCCTTCACCACCATACTTGACAGCTTGTATAAAGTGTTTGTTCTGATATGCTGTGTTTGGTTTTCACTAAATGTGGTGCTGTGCATCATGGTTAAACATCTCCTCTGCTCAGGACATTGTTCCAGGAGTTTTGCGGTTTGCTCAGATGTGAGTTTACAAACCTATGTTGTGCTCCCTTGTTCTTCGTAGAGTGGAAGAGGCTTTTACTCTTCCAAACAAGCCATACTTATTCAGCCATTTTCTAATTGTGCCATAATTAACTTCAAATATTTAACATCCTAACTGAGGCCTGTAGAATCTGTTGGTCCATCTCAGTCCAATTTGCTGGGACGTCCATTCCTGGGAAGACTTGCAATTGCCTTGAATGTTTTCCATTTGTGAATAATCTTTCTCACTGCACAATAATGAGCTTGAAATTGTTTGGATATTACCTTATAACACATCCCAGATTGATGGGCAGCAACACTCACTTCTTTAAGATCATTGCTCATGTTTCCTCCTTGGCATTATGTTAACACCAGAATGAACCAGACCAGCAAAAACACTACCAAAGCGTCTGCTTTTATAAGAAGTGTTCACACTTGCTGGTGATCAGTTAATCGAGTCCATTTAGCAGTGAGGGTAATGTTTGTATCTCGCACACTACATCTGCATTTGTCTTAACTATGTATGACCCAGTTAAATATGTCGTGTGCTGTGGTTCATCTCAGATTGTAAACAACCAAATGTAAAACCTGCTAAAGAATATTTTTATTATGCTTTGATATGTTAAAAAGCTTAGAATTGGAAGAGGGGATTTTATTTATACAGTGACTGTAAATAGTTTACTTTGTTAATCCCTAAAACGAAACTACCATGTTGCAGCAGCAAATACACACAAATACACCACAAAAGTAGACGTAAGGCCAAAAGATCAAGAAAATACATACATGCAAGGTACTAGAGTCCTAAAAAGTAATAAATAAATACATGTGTAAAAAAATAGAATATATAAAGAATTTCAGATATTTGAGATACTTCTACTGTACAATAAACTCAGAGTGTGCAAATAAGCACAAGAGTGACTGTGCTGTGTGTTTTTATTCTCCTTACACTTTCTAACTGCTCTACCTTGTGTGTGTGTGTGTGTGTGTGTGTGTGTGTGTGTGTGTGTGTGTGTGTGTGTTTGCTATCCCTAAGCTGATTTTAGTGAAAAACTGTTCACAAATATAAAGCCCTTTCATTTTTTTCTTCTTCTCTAAATTAGAATCCATTTCTTGTGCTGCTGTATTCTAAGTATACAGCCGAAGGAAGCGTATATGCTCATAAACTACTTTCCCCATTTTCATCACAGTAATGCAATGTGTTTAATAGTTGCTTGACAATTTTAAAAAATAAGACAGGCTTTGCAAACACTGGCAGCATGTGCTAGTATGATAAATTTATTGTTGACTTTGTTCTTTTCACCAGAATTCAGACTGATCATTTCAAATTCAACCAAGGTCCAGCAGATAAAACCTCTCTATAAGCTCTGGCCAGCCAAATCTTATTTCACCTAGACAGACATCTTCAGCTGTCAGACGAGTCACGCCCACCCAACAGTTTGCAAGTGCTGTGCATGTTTAACCTGTGCATGTGGGCTTGTCTCAGATCAGCGGGTATGAATTGTATAGACTCTACAAGCTGCTGATGGTTTTAGTTGCCAAAATATCTTCACGTAGGCAGTGTAACACTCAGACTTGATCTCACAAAGATATAAATACAAGCAACAGCATGCTCACACACGCATCATCATTTACCAGTCTGAGTGTTTATTGAGAAGCGCTTTGTTTCATCTCAGCAGATTTGGCCCTGTGTGACCTCTCTGCTGGCTGTGTTGTAACTGTGGAATGAATGCATCTGAATGTGACTAATCATTACTTCCTTTTATTAAAGCTAAACTTTGATGCCTGTAATCAGGTCTGTCTCTCTGCGCTGCTCTCCAAATGAATCACAAACCAAACTTTTGAAAAACACTCTTCGCTGAATGGGAGTAGATCACAGGGAGTAATTGTACGGTGGTGAAAACAGACTTGATTTGGCAATATTTTGTCCTCGTTTTTCAACTCTTTCTGTGTATGTGTGTCGCAGATGTATGAGCTGCCTGAGCACAAGGTGGAAGTGTTACTGGGACCAAAACAACCACCTATGCATCTCCAGTAAAGATGACGCGAATCAAAACCTGCTTGAGGTGAGTAATGTGCCTTTAATCCACCAATCAGATGCCTCGAGGAGCTCATGATATTAAGTTTTCTAGTAATCAGAGCCTCGGTAGTAATCCAGACTCCACTGTCCAAAAACACTAAGTGTTCTGTAATGGTCTGAGTCCAGACGGGTTAGGCAAGAGTAATGATGTGGTAATTCAGTGTGAGGTTACGAGTGTCACAATTACACTACGTACGAATGTGGAAACCAGCTATAAAGTCTCAGAAGGGTTTGGTTTTAGAAACTCAGACCAGGCATCTTAAGTTTCTGTTTTTGAAATGTTTGTCTGAGAGGATAAATGGAGTCGCTGTGCTTTGATTTGGGCTGGAAGTAATTTGACTGTTTGCTTGATACCAGCGAAGAGTTAAATTAACGCCTACATTTTCCACCGTAGGTTTCTATAGCCCTTTATTTTGCAGCTTGCCTGTACAGTACAAATGAAACTGTATGTTTGCCAATGTCAACTCCCGTAGGGTGTAAAGTATTTTGTTAAAGCAAACAAATCATCAAATCGTGTAACATGTTTGGCACAAGAGAATGAAATGGCTGTAAAAGTGTGAAATTTATCTAAAGCTTCAAGTGTAGCATTGCTGAAGCCAATTGAAGCTCCCCAGCCACTGTCCTTTTGGACATAATCCTGACATTATCAAGGCCTTCGAGGTCAGCCACTGTATTATTTCTGTCCCCTGTGTAAATTTATTGTGTAGCCAGATCCCATGGCCTGCTTGGCCCAGCAGACTTTGGGCCTCGGGGCACACACAACTGGTTCCAGTTAAATATGAAAGGATGTGACTCAGTCCTGTGGTCAGCTGCTGGTCAGCAGTGTTTAAGTTTTGTATGATCATGAATGTTTAACACTCGCCTTTATTTCACAAGATCCCCAACAGAAGCAGACAACTGATGTAATAAAGACATCACAGCATTTTTTTTTTTTGTACAAATGCAATAAATCCCAGTCGGGTGTGCTGTTTCAGATCCCAAGAAACTGATAAATAAACAAGCCAAGCACAAGAAACTCTTAGTTTTTAAGCCGGTTTTTATAATTAAAATTCGAGGCTCTTTTTAAACCTGTAAAAAGGTTTTTTTGATGTAGGTCAGACTGACATGATGAGGTGGGTTTTCCCCATTCTGCTGAGCTCATCGCACTGTCCGGTGGGTCTGCTTTTCTAATCCCTCATCATCTCTCTATTTGAAGCTGTTGTTGTTTCCTTTAGAGGAAGGCTTCACCCTCTCATTTCCTTCTCATACAGATAAACAGGACAGGTATTTTGAGGCACGGATGTGTGCATTGGAGCTATTGTTTTCTTTAACTCCTATATGTCACTTCCTCCCTCTTCACCACAGAATGCCGCTTCCTGCCCCAGCCTGGTTTCCTCTGAGGTTCCTCCATCGCCATCAGGAATGGTCCAAGACTTCACGTTATCCCTCAGCAACATCCAGGAGGTATGACACACAGCCTCCAGCTATAGAGCTGGACTTGGACTTTGTCCAAATTGCGTGTTGTGAAAATGATTGGAATAAAACACAAGCATATGGTGTGTTTGCTTCAAGCTGAGTTAAACACAGATGGATATTTGTGTGTTGTGATTTGGGTCAACGAGTGAGTAAAACTGGAGTGATCTGCTTGTTGTAAGACGGAGATTAAAAAATGAAGAATGAGCGGTTGTCTTTATGCTTAGTTGCTCGCTGCTCAGCTGTCTGGGCCCACCGTGCCTCTGGTGACTCGCTGAGTTGTGTCTTTGTCAGCACAGCGTACAATGTGCAGTCGGTCTGAGGCAGCACGCACACACAGAAGGCAGCGGCTTTATTTTGCTTGGGCTCATTATAAATTCAGCTAGTCCTTCCAGATCAGTTGTTCAAACTCTTATTCTCATTCCTAATCCACATCGAGCCAGCCAGATGCCGATCCTGCATCGCTGATAAGGACACAACTGGTATCTGCTAAAAATTCCAGTGCTGACTGGTTGCCAGGCGTGGTCAGTCACACGCCTAACCCAGGCTGGCCTCTCAAGCCGTCTCCTGGTGTGTTGCTATGGTGACAGACATTGAGTCACATACACCCCCCCACACACACATACACACGCACACACACTCTTCCTTAGGGCAGCGTGAATGTGATTGGCCATTCACGCTGTTTATTATGAAAGTTTATCCAAACTGACATTGTTTGACTAATGCCTTCAAGTCAGCAGAGCAGGAAATGTTCTGCCAGTCAAATTCATTCTCCCCAAAGCATCACCATCGCTCGGATCCTTCTGGGTTTTGTTTAGAATTTCAGTTTGGTTCCCACACTTCTCCGTAAGGACAAACCTAAAGGAAGTTTAAACACGGTCTCACACAGCCTCTCTGAAGCATTAATGAACAAGCAAGAGGTTACAAGTTTGTTTGCTGTGATATTAGTTCAGATCGAACATAATTCCAGGAAGCCTTTCAGTAGCATTTCATTGCAAGTGCCCCCCCACCCCACCCCACACAAAAAAAGAGCTTCTCCAGTGTCAAAAAGTACAGCGAAATTGCAGAGGCCTGGAGAGACTGAGTAAAGTAGACCAATTTAAGGTGGCTGGATTCACAGACAAATTACTTCTCCCACTTTAGGCACTTATCCTTTACTGCTCTTACCTATCTGAGCTTCTTTATGATCTTAACGTCACACAGCTTGGCTCAGTAAAACTCGGGGCTTTCATTTTGTGAAGAATGAATTCATATTCATTACTCTGACTCCCAGATGACTTGCTGAGATGTGGGAGTCCAGATGTTTATGAATATGAAATTTGAATAGATCACATTTTTCCTGGTAAGGACAATTATTGTGGGTTATTTCAGTTTCCTGGTTCTCTTTCCGAGTTGTCAATTGTTACCAGACAGTGATTGAGACAGTGAGAACAGCATGTTATTAGGGTTTTTTTCTGCTGTTTTTGAAATGCTTTACTTTCTTTTTAAGTAAGTGTTTTTGCGTAACAGAATGAGAAGCTGGAGTGTGACTTTGGAACAGAGCAGCGATATGAGGCCACATGGCTGAACAGCACGACTGTCAAGTGTAGTGGAGTGACGGTAAGTACAGACGATGACCTACCAGAAATGTGAGCGAGTTTGCCAAGTCTGAATAAACATGCTTTAAGCTCCGGCGCATCTACTGTGCATTTACTGGTTCAGTGGGTTCATTATTGTTAGGTTTAACGCTTATTTGTAACTTGTTTTTGATGTAATTATTTTAAACCCTTGTTTAAGAGTTGGCTAGAAACCCATGATTATCTAGAGCATCACTAAGTGGAAGCAAAATTACATACAACAAAGACACGAGAACATTGAGGACATACCTGTTTTTGCTGATGCCGTCTTCCGCCCTGTCTATTTAGCTTTCCACTAATCAGAGGAGTCAGATTTACCACCTTAACCTGAGGAGGCGAGGAGCCTTTATCAGACACCGAGAGGATGTATTCATTGACAGCCCCCAGCCTATGAAAGGTAAGATATAAAAACCCATAATTATGTAGACATGCAGAAAAAAAAAATAAAAAGAAAGGAGTAGATGAAAACACAGCTCTCTGCTCCATTACATTTGTTTGCTCACCTCTCATGTATTTGCAGTGTAATTACATCGCCGCCACAACAAGAAAAAAGATGTGACATAGCCTCCACTGTTGCTCCCAGAATGCATTTCACCCATGCTCAGATGTGTTCTCATGAGATTGATGGGTTTTATTAAATCTGTAGAAAAAGAAAGATTCCCTTACAGGGACAAACAGTGTGCGACTACCTTTCACTTGCAGTAATAGCAGTTTGTGTATTACAACACATAATTTGCCAACAACCAGTAATTTACCATGATGTTATATCCTGCTACCGTCTAATTACACATAATGATTGGAGAACATAGCGAGCTGCAATTTTAAAGTGTTATCAATGCCTCTCTCAAGCAATGTCCCCATGTATTGTAGCAAATATAGTTTGAGCTCCATGACAACAGTGAGATGATGAAAACTGAGGTGTGTTGTTGAACTTGGCAGTGTTGTCTATAGTGCAGCTACAAGCCAGTTTTTGCCTATCCCAGTCCCAGATGTGCTGTTTGCAATCCATGTGTCTACCATGTGAACAACAGCCCTGGGCCACTGCCAGAAACTCCGTGCTGTTAACAGGCAAGACGGTCGCTTTCTGAACATGCAGTGTCATCAAATTTTAAAATGACACACACTTTATCACACACATACAGGCGTGCACGCACTGCAATATGCACACAGTCAGCTGCACAGATGCACATGCGGTGATACAAATGGGAGTTCTCACTGGGAGGCACACTGGAACATGAACGTAATCATCTGTTTTCCCTGGCTTTGTTCTCCTCCACTCCTCTAGCTCTTTCTCCTTTTTTACTGGTTTATTTTTATAGCTGTGAATATATCATCCTCTAACTCCTTATGCTATTTATTTAGGGCACGCAGCCCTTAGCTTCATAAAAGCTCTAAAAAAAATACCTTGAAGAGTGTACATTAAGTTGACCAGTCAAGGGAAACAGAGTTCAGTAATGTTTTCTCACAGTAGTAATTGCCTCTATGTCTCTCCCTTATCTGCCATATTCATCTAGTGGAAGTGTACCACTGTGGTGTGGGTAGCTCGGACTGTTCCCAGTGCTGGGGTCGGGAGGATCAGGGACACCTCTGTGGCTGGTGTGACAACATCTGCAAGCCAAGGGATGAATGTCAGCCAATCAGGGATCAGTGTCCTAATCCTGAGATCCATGAGGTAAGTTCAGGGGTTAAACGTGCATGACTTTGGGCCACAAATGCTTGCATTCATCCTCCTGCATCCCTCACACCTATGGTATTTAGGCCATGTAATGGTAAATCATGAGGTCACTCACATGGTCTGGCAACCCAGATTGTCTGTCAGTCCATGATCAGCTGCTAAGGTATTGTTTGAACCTTATTAAAGCAGCTCATTCAGTGATAACACTAACAGTCACATAGCCACAGACCCCAGGAGACCCAAATGAGTCGACCTGCAATGACTCAGGAGGCCATGGGAACACCTTCTGCACCATGTAACAGCTGTACATAAGCAAACCATGTGGACTGGGGCATGAAAGCTATGTGTGTAGGACCCTTTATGTATAAAACCACAAAGGCTAAAAGGAAAACAAATCAGAACCATGAGGGACTTGAGATTTTGCAACCACAACAAGAGAAAAACCGCACTGCTAAAAGGAATTAAGGAGTATTTATCTTACACGGGATCTGACTGCAGTCACGTCATCATGATTACTGCCAGGGTTTGCGGAGCTCATTTGCATGATCGTATTCATTTGTTTTTCCAACTGTAATGGGAGCCTATTTAGAGTCATCTTCCAAGCCTTTTCTGCCGCTACCAAGCGTTATATCAGCACAGCTTTGGTAGGCGGTCATGGGAAGCATGGCTCACATGAGACTCAGTCGGCCTGAACTTCCTGTAGATAAAACCTGGTCGGCAAGCAGAACAAAGCAGGCGCGCAGACACACACTCTCTCACATACACACACGTAAGCCCACAATCTGTCACACAAATAGGCCATATTGAAGCATTCACGATTATCCTTCATTCTTTGTAGCTGTCAGCATACTGTGACTAACAGGATGCTCTGTGAGAGTCTAACTTATGTGGACTTCTTACATGACTGAAGTTAGCTGGGCTGAGATTCAGTATGTGTGGGTAGACTATTGTTGCAATACTCCCTGTCTCTCTCTCTCTCACACACACACACACGCACACTCCTACTGGCTCTCTCAGGAGAGCAGGCTGCAGAGAGGATACTGGGGTTGTGGTTCGGTGGGGTGAGTGATGCAATGCTTTGGCAGCCGTGTTTTCCCAGAGAATCCACAGGGGTTAGAGCCCAAGTCCTCCAGCTTATAGAAAAAAAGCTCCACTCTCCCCAAACATTCAAACACACTCAGACTGTAGCAGCTCTTTGTTATATAGTCCTTGCGACAGTGCTGCTAAGATAATGAAACATGTTTTTCATCGCTCTGGCTTTGTCACGTACAATCTCTGTCACAAGGTACTCACACCAAAATATCAATAATACAGAGGAGGATTTCATTATTCCCTAAACTTTGCCACTAAGCACCTAATTGAGAAAAATGCTCTGTTCAATTCATTGACGTAAGACAATGGAGACATTTATTATTATCTCCAGGGGCTCTTTATTTTCATGTCATACCTAGACTAGTTCAAGGAATTAAAAAAAAAAATCCATTGATTAGAGGTACTTTGGCAACCAAAACAGGAACTGCAAAACATAGTTCACTCACAACATGAAAAGAAAAGGAACAGAAGGACTTGGGTGATACCTAAATGGTTTGGGAGAGAGGATGGAGAGCTAGTTGGACAAAGACAGGGTGGAGAAGGGTACAGTATAGTGAGAAGCTTTTTCCTGTTTTTGTCCTCACGTCCTCCTTGATTAGTCTGATGCAGAGGAAGTCGAGTGAGGAGAGGAAGATGAAAGCTCTGACCTCAAAACAATTCCCCCCCCCCACCCCACCCCACCCCCCAAAAAATGAAAAGGAAAACATGTGGATTTCATTAGGTAGCTGGTTTGTTTGGTGCAGGTTTATATACATGCATGTACATTTGGAGCATGTTTCATTTGAATACGAGAATGTGGAGTAATTTTGTTTAAAAGCTCCAGCTTTCCTTCTGGAGCTTTTTGCTGAGGCACATTCACACCCTGTGATCTCCCAGGAGGCCTGGCAGAGTTTGCGCTGTAAATCAGGACTCACAGACTTGTAAGAGGTGTAAATGAACAGCATGCAAGCTGATGTTGCTGTCAGGTCTCAATGGCACCGCAGGGACGCACTACGCGCTATACGACGCATAGTGATAATAAATAACTGCATATTGCCGGCTGCTTTTCTGTGTTTGTCTGACATACTACAGTGTGCGTGTGCACAACTGCACGGACAAGCATTTATATGCTGTTTGTGGATTACATGTGTGTGAAAGAATGTGATGTTTTTGTTAGAGGAAGTATATATACTCGGTGTAAGTAGACACGGGGTGGCCACACTTAATGTCTGAAACCCTAATATAATAATATAATATAACCGCAAAAACATTTGCACCATTTCCTGCAGTGTAAATCTCACAGAAATACGGTAAGTAATGGGTTGGATTCCAACCGTTTGTTTTCACACCATAATAAAAGTACCACATTCACTCTTTTCTCAACCGCCTCCCGTTTTAGCTAGGAAATATATGGTATATTTATCTGTGCTGTCAGTCTTGTGGGTTTCGAATTATTTGAATGCAGGGCCGAGCCTTGTCCTTTCACCTAGACCAAACAGAAGTGCTGTTTTCATTTTTCAGCTCAGTTTCAGATAGAGCCGGAGCCAGGCTAATAACACAGAGGGGTCACCGTGACCTCGGCTCAGCCAGAGGGACATCCAGAAAAGCATGCGCACTGCTGGGATAGCTATGCTACAGTGGCAAGATGATGCTAGATTGCTTCTGTCTGGGCATTGGAGATGTTATCTGAGAAAGTTGAGTTTTCATGGCGACTGGAGAGGTGACAGTCCTCTTCTTTTCTTTCTGTGGCTCCAGAATGGAAAGTTAAGAGACCAAAAGCGAGGGCTGAAATGATGCGTGAGAGTATGCCTCTGAACAACAGCAGAAATGGGACTAAGGAATTTGACAGAGCAGACACAGGAAAACAGATGAAAGGGAATAGTGCTGTGCATTAATTCCCCTGTTGAGGCTTTGCTCTCTCACCACCACCATCAGCATTCACTTTCCTCTCGACAATCAGTCCCCTAAATTGCCTCCCCACTCATCCACCTTTCTGCTGTGCTCTACACCTCGGCTCTTCAGCCCTCACTTTCTCACTCTCTCTGTCTCTTGTGGGATGTGAAGGGGGCTCTTAGTCTGCTCTTTATTTGCATGTGCTGTAGAGGATTAGAGGCTGAAGAGTCTCAGACTACCGCAGTTAAGAGTCTGCTTTGTGTGTGTGTATACCTAAAGTGTGTGTCTATTCAATTAGATCTCAGTCTTCAGCAGAAGAACACTTACATGGGCCCTTATCTCTGTGTGTGTGCCACACTCCATGTCAGCATCAGAGACGGCACCTCTATTCTCCTAATTCTTTGTCATATTCATTATCGCCCATCGTTAGTGGAGTGTTTTTAGGGCAGTAATCTACTTATGAGCTCTAATTTATTGTCCAATTTCACTGCCTTTTTTTCTCCCCTCTCATATTTTCTCTGACAGATTTCCCCTCTAAGTGGTCCAGTGGAAGGAGGCACCCTGCTGACAGTTCAGGGCAGGAACCTGGGCAGGAGGGCTAAAGCAGTGAGAGTCTCTATAGGAGATGTGAACTGTACTCTGCTGCCTCAGTTCTACACTGTCTCCACAGAGTAAGTTTTACAACATATAACTGAATTATGATTCATACGTTTGCAGTGTATGTCAGCCTCTCCCTGTAAATTTGCTCAATCGTATCAGTTTGTCTCGTTTATATCTTTTATATATTTAACTACTTTTCACATTATCTGCTATGTTGAAATAACAAAACTGAACTTCTTGCCCTGTACACCAACTATATATATTTTTTTTAACCCTGATGAAATATGCACCATTGTTAGTGTCAGGACTTGTGAGATGACAGCTGACAATTACCTGTCGTCATGGTGTTGTCATGGTAACCTAATAGGATTTCAGGCAGGTGAGCGTTCAGGTGGATGGCAGGCTGAAATAGACACACACGGAGATCAAGTGATGGAAAGATTTCTCACTGTTACTGAAAGACTCCTGACATGTACATCTCAGACATGAACACTGTGTGTGCTAAAACACCCTCAAATCAGATCATCCAGTCACACCTGCCTACTTTTATTGGATGGTGGAAGCTACCTCTATTACACTGGAATGTCTTCAGCTGGGAAAAGTATGAAAAAGTACAGGGAGTGCAGAATTATTAGGCAAGTTGTATTTTTGAGGAATACTTTTATTATTGAACAACAACCATGTTCTCAATGAACCCACAAAACTCATTAATATCAAAGCTGAATGTTTTTGGAAGTAGTTTTTAGTTTGTTTTTAGTTTTAGCTATTTTAGGGGGATATCTGTGTGTGCAGGTGACTATTACTGTGCATAATTATTAGGCAACTTAACAAAAAACAAATATATACCCATTTCAATGATTTATTTTTACCTATGAAACAAATATAACATCTCCACATTCACAAATATACATTTCTGACATTCAAAAACAAAACAAAAACAAATCAGCGACCAATATAGCCACCTTTCTTTGCAAGGACACTCAAAAGCCTGCCATCCATGGATTCTGTCAGTGTTTTGTTCTGTTCACCATCAACATTGCGTGCAGCAGCAACCACAGCCTCCCAGACACTGTTCAGAGAGGTGTACTGTTTTCCCTCCTTGTAAATCTCACATTTGATGATGGACCACAGGTTCTCAATGGGGTTCAGATCAGGTGAACAAGGAGGCCATGTCATTAGTTTTTCTTCTTTTATACCCTTTCTTGCCAGCCACGCTGTGGAGTACTTGGACGCATGTGATGGAGCATTGTCCTGCATGAAAATCATGTTTTTCTTGAAGGATGCAGACTTCTTCCTGTACCACTGCTTGAAGAAGGTGTCTTCCAGAAACTGGCAGTAGGACGGGGAGTTGAGCTTGACTCCATCCTCAACCCAAAAAGGCCCCACAAGCTCATCTTTGATGATACCAGCCCAAACCAGTACTCCACCTCCACCTTGCTGGCATCTGAGTCGGACTGGAGCTCTCTGCCCTTTACCAATCCAGCCACGGGCCCATCCATCTGGCCCATCAAGACTCACTCTCATTTCATCAGTCCATAAAACCTTAGAAAAATCAGTCTTGAGATATTTCTTGGCCCAGTCTTGACGTTTCAGCTTGTGTGTCTTGTTCAGTGGTGGTCGTCTTTCAGCCTTTCTTACCTTGGCCATGTCTCTGAGTATTGCACACCTTGTGCTTTTGGGCACTCCAGTGATGTTGCAGCTCTGAAATATGGCCAAACTGGTGGCAAGTGGCATCTTGGCAACTGCACGCTTGACTTTTCTCAGTTCATGGGCAGTTATTTTGCACCTTGGTTTTTCCACACGCTTCTTGCGACCCTGTTGACTATTTTGAGTGAAACGCTTGATTGTTCGATGATCACGCTTCAGAAGCTTTGCAATTTTGAGACTGCTGCATCCCTCTGCAAGATATCTCACTATTTTTGACTTTTCTGAGCCTGTCAAGTCCTTCTTTTGACCCATTTTGCCAAAGGAAAGGACGTTGCCTAATAATTATGCACACCTGATATATGGTGTTGGTGTCATTAGACCACACCCCTTCTCATTACAGAGATGCACATCACCTAATATGCTTAATTGGTAGTAGGCTTTCGAGCCTATACAGCTTGGAGTAAGACAACATGCATGCAGAGGATGGTGTGGACAAAATACTCATTTGCCTAATAATTCTGCACTCCCTGTAGTAAACGGGTGCCATGCTTTAAAAGATTTTGGGAAATATTTTTTTCTATATTGAAAAACCTCTAATCCAGGTGGGAAAGAATATTCATGTAAGCATATTTATCTAAACAGAAGCCATTTTCAGGCATCGACTGCAACATCAAACTTTTTTAGACATCACCTGTTATAGGTACACATGAGAATGCAAATGTCTTATTAGAAACGAAGTCTCTAGCACGTCTCTAGTCTCTGTGTTGGCCCTGCGATGGACTGGGCTGGTGCTTTTTGTATGTAAAGTTTACATTTTCTTTCTGTGCTTAAATGGGTTCTCTTCAGGTATTCTGATTTTGTCCAAGACTCCAGAGACAAGCATGTCTTTGCTCCCCCGCAGCCTAAACTCTCTTAAGCAAGTTTCCTTATATTTTTTCAATAGTTTTCAGGAATAGTTCCCAATAGTTCCTTAAAGACATCCAAAGCTGTTCTTTGGATTAGTTTTGTAAGTAACACTACTGGCTGAAATACAGGCTAAACCACGACAGAGCCTGTATCCTGTATCCTGACTTCCTCCATACATATTTTTGACAATTTGAACCAAATTTCAAATTTGGAACCGGTCTTATGGGCTTCATGAGATTTGTTGCACTGATTTTCAGTCTAGTATTTCTGTAATTTGACATACCTCCGGAGAGGCTTTAGCGAACAGTAGCTTAATGAACTGAAAGTCCAGATGCATCTCTTGGGTCCTGTTTTTTTTTCCTATTTCTTGAGAACATGACTTTCAGATGCTGCTCATCTTCTGTAAATCATTTTGCAGGCCTGATACTTCTTCTGTTGTTCTCTGCTTGTTCAGTTTCTTCAGATTTTTTAAGGAAAGGCTGCACATCACTCTCAGATACTTCCAGATATTTTCTGTCTAACGTCGCTTTAGAAATCAGCTTGTTCTTGAAAATGTATTGTTTTGCCTGTCAAACTGTGTTACCTTCAATATTATTGTAAGCTCAAATTTTAAAAAATTGACAAAAAAAATCATTTTTACAACCAACTTCTCGTAACAGAGTGTCTGAAGACACAATTTAAAATAGGCTCTTTGCTTTTTTATGCTTGAATGTCTCATAGGTCAGTGTTAAAATGAATAAAAAGCAGCTAATGGGTAAAGAGAAGACTTCACAAAGCCTGCTAAAAACATTACATTATAGTTTGGTTCCTTGGAAGCAAAATGTAAAGAAATAAGGGCAGACTTAAGAATTTTGCACAATAGGACAAAAGTTTTTTAAAAAAGAAAGAAATGTAGGTAATCTCAGGGTGACGAGTTAGAAACAGTTTGCCCAGCAGATCTCTAGGTGTTTATAAAGGCTCGAAGCCATTTTAGCGACAGCTAGAAATATAAAGTACACCTGAGTCTCAAATTCTCAGAAAAAAGAATGCACTGAAAATAGTTTTATCTTTTCTTCTGCAAAATGTTTTAAATTTCTAGATACCTACAGATTAGCCAGAGCATATGAAAGGGATAGAGATGGATTCATTGTATACATGCCAAATGTATAAATGAAAACAACGTAAAAGTTTTTGATCAAAGGCCAGATAACCCTAGTTCAAACATCTAGGAGGTCGGGTGGAAAATGGTCTATTATTTGGCGTGCTACAAAGAAAAGAAATTGAAATAGACCATCAAGGGCAGCAGAGGAAATCCATACTTTTTAATTTGTGCTTGACCAACTTTTATTTAAAGACAATCCAAGAGGGGGCAGTTTATAAACTTCCTCTTGTTAATTAATCACCATCACAGATCTCTGTGACGGTGATTAGATCTTCTTCATATAGGCCCACCGATCATGAAATTAAAATTCCAACTGTCCACGTGTGGCTCAGTTTTCCTGCATTCATGAGGCTAATTTTCACAAATATTATTATGCAGCACACTTCTCATTTTAAATGGCTCCATCACCACCCCTCCAGAGCTCAGGAACCGTCACATTGTCACCATGGAGACAGAAGGAGCCCGACTCCGACTCTAGCAGAACTCAGTGAAAAGTCAGTAACTCGACAATTACATCCGAACTTTCATTCCGTATCTGTAATGTTCCCTGAATGGAACTGTTTATCTGGTCTTGCTCCACTGAAGCCAATCATTGTATTAAGACCAGTTCTAGGGTGACCTGCGGGTCTTACCTGTCACTCCAACTGCCTGACACATTCCCCCCAAACCACACATGTAGAAAACAACGAATCGCGTTTCACTCCGGGGTGAGCTCATCCCATGTTGTCATTCCTTATTGGCTCCAAAGGCTGGTTGTTGTGACAGCACATCGTCATTGCTGGAAGTGGCACTGACAAATCATAACACATCAGTGCATCTGACAGTGTCAGCACATTTGACTTGCACAGACACGCACATGCATGCGAAACCCGACATTTTTCTACTTCTTCTTTGTGAGGCACTCCGGTGATTGATTAGTGATCCTGTCTCATCACCTTCACAACTTAATTTTGAGGTACAATGTAAAGCTATTCACACCACACCCCTGAAGCAGGAAGGTCTGCTTCAAATTCCCCTCATTCATAAGACCTTGCCAGCCGTCAGTATCACTCTCTTCATATACACAGCCTACTCATCAGCATACACACACCTGTGCATGTGACCTCATTTACCACGACTGTTGAGACAGGTGTCTGCGCGTGTGCTGAAAGGTGAAAGTTCACATCTGTGTGCCAAAAGGAAAATGTGCAGCACTGGAGAGGCTATGCTCTTCTCACCCAGTGTCAACATGTTAATTAATGGCACAGTCAGTCTAAGCACACCTCATTTATTGAAGTGCTTCACTTGATGTTTGGCTCAGGTCCTCCATGGTGCCCTTCCTTTTCATCATTTTCATACGAACCTTGAGTGGCCGTCGCTGTGTCCATTTAGCTTGGCCCCAGAAAACACTTGTATCCAGACACATACGGACTGGATTGTTGATGATTTTGCAGCCACTCGAGGGAAATGATTAGAGACATCTCAGTGCTAGAACAAATGTTGCCCTCCCGACTGTAATATCTCCATGGTGGGGCAATGCTGGAATATAGAGCAGGGGTCAGCCCAGGCCCTGTGCGCTCCTGCAGGGAGTCTGCCTGTCCTTTGAGTAGAATCATACCACATCAACATCACGTCCAGCATACACCCTCATGCACACACCACATTATCTGCATATCTTGCAAAAGTCTACTTCTATGCTTTTTTATCTGATTGCACATCGTTGGAACATTAGACACGTTGGTACATATCTAAAAATTAAACATGGAAGTGTTGCAACATGCATTGTGTATGCGGGAGGCTGCATAGTTTTCTTCTGCACTGTTTCATTTGGCACTGTGGGATATATAGCAAGTACTGTCACTGCTGCCACACTAGCTCTGAGAAGTTAATTGTCTCGTAACTGGCAAGAGTCTAATTTAGCAGAAGATTAAAAATAATTAATTTGAGTTAATTGGTGGAAATTTAATTATGCCATAAGAAGTTATTGTTATATACTTCGAGTGGAGCTGCATTGATTAGTCAATCAACAGGAAATTATTCCAAATTATTCAACATCTGTTTTGATAATTCTGTTAATTGTTTAAGTAAATTTTTGTAAGCAAAAATGGCAGCAGTTTCCTGGCTCCAGCTTCTCCAATGTGAAGATTTTGTTGGTGTTTTTTTACAGTGTTTTATCAGTGTAAAGTCAATATATTAGAGAGTGTGTTCAATGAGAGGATCCAAAGCAATGGACAGTGTACAAGACAGGTGAAGAAGAGAGTTCAGGCAGGGTGGAGTGGGTGGTGACGAGTGTCTGGGGTGATTTGTAAAAGAAGGATAGCAGCCAGAGTAAACTGAAAGGTTTCCAAGAAGGCAGTGAGACCCGCTATGATGTGTGGTTTTAAGATGGTAGTAATAACAAAAGAACAGGAGGAGCTGAAGGTGGCAGAGCTGAAAAGGTTAAGAAAGGTTAAGATTTTGATTGGGAGTGACCAGGATATACAGGATTAGAAATGAGAGCGGGATGGCTCAAGCTGAGTGGTTCAGAGACAAAGTTAGAGAGGCCACCATGCTGTCTAACCTTTGAAAAGGCAACTTAACCTGATGTTATAGACATTATAAGGGGGACTTTTAACTCAGGATTAAAGATAGTTTTAGAATATGTGAGAGGCACTAAAAATAATGGGAATGATGAGGGACTGCTTAGATTGAGCAGGTTTGAAGGCAATGTTAAAATGTTTTTGACATGTTCGGATTGTGAAAGAATTGTGGATATATTGGACAAAGGCTGTTCAAGATGGAATTGCCAGGCAGCCGAAAAGAGGAAGACCACAGAGACACCAACTCCCACATGCAGGGGGTTGGTGTGACTGGATGACATGGATAGTGACATGGAGGCACATGATACGCTGTGGCGACCCCTAAAGGGGTTTGGACATGCTGGGACATTGGGGTTTTTTTTTTGCTATTTTCTGACATTTTTCAACATGTCGCATCAAATATTTCCATTTCACATTTTGCCTTCATGAGTTTCTTTAATGCGTTGGCTTATACAGCCATGAGAAAGTTTTCTAAACTCTTTCCTGAAACTATGAGACACACCTAGTTTCAGTTTAAATGGTACAGGCTGACTTCATCATAGCATCTATCTGCTGAGAAAACCCTTTGTGTTGTACTTCACAGGAAAAAATGACTTTGTGTCTTTGCTGTGCAGAATTATCCTCAACATTATGGTTCAATAGCAAACATCATATAATATGATGTACAGTTTTGATAACAGTTTAGTTCCCAGCCTGAAGCTACCCTGCAAGTTGAGACTGATTCAGGCTCCAATTTCTCTTATTTCCCTCAGGCTTGATCCTGTGAATAGTCATGTTTCATTTTGTTTGTCCTTGTTTTTCTTTCCTCTCTAATTTAGAGCATGTGAAGCGATGCATTTTTTTCTCAAACAGGTGCACTTCTGCCCTCATGCCACATAACTGACAGGAGTGTAATTTGAGTGTAATGGCATTCTTTACCTGATGCTTCTGTAATTAATGAGCATGAATGTAGACCCTGCTATCAACAGATGGTTGGTACTGCAGGTTATTTTAGTTTTCTTTTAACACCTATTCCGGCTTATGAAAAAAGGGGGAAATTTGTTTTAATTAGGGTTATTATATGCTGCTGAGAGTATGCTGCTTAAATTAGATGAAAACAGAATGCATGTCACTTTGTTTAAGGCTTGATATTTAGAAAGCCCCGACAGCTTGACCTCAGCCAAGCCTAGACCGACCCAGCCCAGCCGCATCTACTGTGTGTCCTGCCAGGTACTCCCACACTAAGCACAGCTCCTGCACTTATGTAAATTCCCTGGGTCTCCTCTGTCAATCATATATCGCTAGCTGAGAATTTCTAACCACTGTAGCAGCAGGCACCTGACTAAATAAACCGACAGGGTGTCAAGCTGGAAGGAGATCATGTGAGGCGATAAAGGTTGTGTTCCCCCTTTGGTACATTTATCCCAGTGAGGTCCCAGAACAGTAGGTCTCTGTGCCTCAGTACACCACCATGTCATTAATATGAGACGTCTCTGTAGAGCGTGCACTGATGGCACAGGGTATAATCACAGCCAGGAGGTAAGAGTACAAGCCATGGCAGCTTCTTAATCTCCTCTGTGGTTAGACACATCTGGTCTAAGGAGCTTTGAACTTTACTTCCCCTAATATCTGATATCCCAGGGCTTTATTGGATTCCCTTATGTAAATGCAATGGGCATTGATGAATTAGTTCATAACACTATTCCCCAAGATTAATTATGTGTCTTTGTTTAGCAGATCGAGATCTCCTTTTTCATTCTTATATTGGTTTCCCTCACTTGCAATTTGAGTTGAGCGACTCCTTTTTTTTTTCAAATGAGTTTATTGATTTAAAATTGTGAGCATCATTTTTTTTGCTTGTTATTCATATTGTTCTCTTTTATTAACTGATCCTCTGTTGTGGTGTTCTGTCCCCAGGCTGGTGTGTGTCACTGGGAGGGCTGCAGATAACAGGAGCGATATTGTCCAAGTGGATGTGGAGCAGAGTGGGATGGGGAAGTCAAAGGAGACCTTCTCATATTTAGTGAGTATTCTCCAGATATCCACCCTCCTGCTGGTTTTTGCTTTCTGTTCTATCTGCCTCTTCCTCCACACTCTTCATCTATGCTCCTTTTTTTTTGCTCCTTCCCCACTGGGAAAGCCTCCCCATGTGTGTCAGTTAAGTGTTAACAGATGCGTTTTATGATTCAGAGGAATGCTAGTGTGTGGGAATCTTCAAACATCCATGTGAGCTGTAAGCTAAGCACCATTGTCATTCAGCATTGAATGCCAGAAAAAACAAATATGGTGATTGTTGGAATGTCCCCTTGCTCTGAATTCATCACCGGACGAGGCGAGCTGGCCAGCATTGTGTTAATTGACCTCAACCCACACAGTCTCTCAGTTTCTAAGAGTATTCACCCAGTGGAAATACCCATGTAAGCCATTTGTTTCTCTTTGTTTATAGACAAAGAATTTTTTTTACAATCCAGTGCTGGAACGGGCTGTCATTTCTGGAGCTTCTACAAACAGATCTCCTTGTGAGTCATCCCACAGAGAAATCATCCCAATCTTGAAACCCTTCTTGATACATAAGGATTTTTTTTAAATCTAGAACGACAAACACAGTAAGGACTGTTGTTGGACCTCCTCCTGAGCTTCCTTATCCATCTCAGAACTGGTCAGTGTCGGGAGGTGTTTTACTGCAGGAGAAGATGTGAGAGAAAGGGGAAGCAGTTCTGGAGACAGGATATGTGCCTCTACCGCATCTCCTTCCTCAAACTTCTTGACGGAAACATCTGCCTCCTTACGCCCCCTCCTAAACAAAAATACACAATAGGTCTGCTCCATCCCTGTGCACTGAGGAAGTGAATCCTGTCAGTGAGGATAAGAGGTTTCCCCGGAGGCGAGGTTCACGGCGGGGATAAAAAGTTTGAAAAGAGCAGGAATGCTGATGCTGGTAGCTGCAGAGCCGGACAGGGATATTCATCTTCGCCCAAGGAGGCTTTTTATTTGTGTGTAGGTGCTTTTGTGCATGTATGATTACGTGTGCATGAAGTTTCTCATGCGTATGCATGAACATTATTGCTTCTTACCCGCAGTACAGTACAGCTGTCCTGCTACTTGGGCCTTAAATGCCTGTTGGCTTCAGCAGCACTTTAACATACTGCAGCGTGGGCTATCTTCACAGTTTTCCTCACTAATTTATTGTTATAGTCAGCAGCTGTCTCAGCCCATCTGTAAAGACGTAATATTTAAACCTCAAAGGATAAGGAAAGATTTTATTTGTTGTCAAGAAAGGCATCATAGAGCACAAACACAGTTTTTACTAAGCCTGTCTTTTCCAGTGACAGAAGCTGTCAGATTTCTACTGATAAATGTGATTTCTTGTTAGTAGTGTCCCATATCTTTCCTCTGCATGCAGATCCCAAAGCTACTGTCCATGGAGCCGGAGCGGGGCTTGCGTGCTGGAGGAACCAAAGTGACCATCAATGGGGAACACCTTAACATTGGATCTGAGGTTAAAGTCAAGGTCAACACAACACAGGAATGCATTATCACAAAGTGAGTGCGACTTTCGTCAAGCAGTTTCTGCAACTTTTGTTAAGCTGGTCAAATTTCAAGTGGTTCTAAACTCTCTGTGACTTTGAGTACTTACCAATAAACCACAAAGGATTTAAATAGCTTTCTTTGCTTTGCCCATATTAATAGCGCCCTTTTCTGTAGCTGATAACAAATGCAGCTACACAGTAATTATTTATTCAGGCTGCACAGTGAAGCCTGCATAAAATTCAGCACCTTTACCTGTATCCCTAATGCTTTCCAAAACTGATTTTTGACTTCTGTGTAACTCTGCCAATATGACTTCAATTGTAATTGGAAGTATTTTGGGGATTAAACAGTTGTAGACATTGCAAGTTCTGAGGTTACACCGTTTACCTGTTTTTTCTTTTCTTTCTTTTATTAGGAAAACAGCTCGAACAATTGAATGCATCATGCCTCCTGCCTCACAGGCACACACTGACCCAGTAACAGTGTGTGTAGAGTTTGAGAACAAAACTTGTGAGGGTCCAGAGCTTAGCACCACATACACCTATGAGAAGAACCCCACTATCACCTCCATCCACCCCAAAATGAGCTTCCGCAGGTACGTATACCACCACACACATCTCAAGGATTAAAAATCTCCACATGCAATACTTTGGAGTTCTCCTCGCATTCCCAGTCACAGACATAAGTCATTACTGTAATATTGTCCTCGGTGTCTTCTTCCTATTGTTCTCTAAATTGCACAGCTTCAGTGTGACAGGGCAGTGGCATGTTTTTGAGGACATGTGAGGCTTTTCAGTGTATTCAAACTGGTGTGCTTTATTATCTTGTCCTGTCTCTGTCTCATGTTGGAGAAGGGTCCCAAAGTATTTGCATGTCAGTATGAATTTGACACATTTTTTTGTCGCAGCTGAGATGTGACTCTCTGTTGTGTGTGTGTGTGTGTGTGTGTCACAGTGGTGGCAGGAACATCACAGTGACAGGCCAGGGTTTTGATCTGGTACAGAGTGTCACCATGCAGGTGGTGGGAATTGGACATTCAGTGAGTATCCTAATTATTTCCTAATTTATTTTGCTTGACGCTTTCAGTCAGATAGTCAGATGTGTGGGATCTTGGGATTCACTAGAAAAAAATTATTTTCTCCTGTGATGTAGTCATAAACGTGCAGACACAAATAAATTATTGGTTCAAAGTAAGTAACTGTTGTCCTCTCTGGTCCTTCTACAGCAGTGTGAAGTGCTCACCCCCTCCACAATTGCCTGCCGCTCTCCTCCATCCAACCAATCCCAGCCAACCTCAGTGCAGTTCTTGCTGAATGGAGTCCTTTACACGAATGACAGGCCTTTCTCGTCTGATACCGATGACGAAGAAGAAGATGAGGAACCTCACATAGGTCACTTTCCCTTGGAATATGTGGAGGATCCTCAGTTCTTCACCGCCAACAAGGAGAAGCTAATCAAACACCATTCAGGGGAGCAGCTGACACTCATCATCAATGTGAGTGACACTGTTCAATCACTTTCATGCTTCACTTTGTGCTGGTCTACAAAAAGATCCCCAGAAATCCCCAGAAGTCTGCCAGTCCCTACAGACATTTCCACACAAATAATTTGCATTTTAACTTTATTTCATCAAAAAGCTGGTCAGACTTAAAGGTACCATCAGAAGACATCAGGCCTTTTATGTTGTTATGTGGCGAGCTTTGAAAAAAATGAAATACTTACTCTACTCCTTGAACTAGTGGCGCTTTTTTCTGGCTTGTTTTGTGGTTTCAAAAGCATCACTGCTGTAAACCTGAATGCCCCCACTGTTATGAGCCGACAGAGCTGACTGTTTCTTTATTCATATTCACATAAACCAGAGGCATATAAAACACTTCAAAGGCTCTGTCCCCTGTAATGTGTTGACTTCTAATGTTGCAGGTCTAAGGGGGAAGGGGGGCTTTGTTTAGTTGGAGGTCCCATGTTCCACGTTCTGGCTGATCTAAGCACCTGTCTGCATGAATTCATCACCCTAGAGGGTTTCTGGCTGTGACACCGTAAAAAAATGCACATACTAACAGCACAGACAGGAAAGTTTGAACACGACGCAGCTTCCTCTTTATGTGTCGGTGTGTGCCGGGTTCAGCCCATCTACATAGTCGACTCATTTGTTGTTTCCTGTTTGATTTAGGAAGGTGGATTCCACTCATGGTGGAGCTGAATGGGGGAGAGAGGCTGAAGAGAAATGTGTTTGTTTAATAGGGAGCTTGTTAGCCAGCCAGCCTATATTAAGAACCTGAGCTGGAATGTGGGTGGGTTTTGTTATCCTTTATTCTGTTTTCGGCCTGTGGAATCCATTGTTTTGGCCTTTTCTATTAGTTTCCGTGTGAAAATCTTGTGCATATTGGGGTTATAAAAATCTATTTCTTAGAATATGCTCAAACATATTGGTGTGATAGCTTGATGCTTTTTGTGTCTGTGTATGATGTGTGTGTGTTGTGTTTGTTCAAGGAAGCATTTGTTGACAGAGACCCAGGGGGCTGCAATCTGCAGTGGGGACAGAACAGTGTCCTAAGGGTGTAATCAAAACAAGGAAGCACGCTGGGGATAAACACACGCGTACTTCCTCACTTGTCATTCTTATATTGAAGGGAAATTGCCATTTCATACAAAAAGGCTCATATGTTTGTACGTCTCTCTGTTTGTAGGTTAGTCTATTATTAGTAATAATAACACTGTACATAGCAAATTAATTACAGAGAAGGCTGTGACACAGTAAAAAGTAAAACCACAAGAAACACAAGGAGTCATGCAATCATACACAAACCTTGGAGTTAGTCCGCAAAGATGAATATTAAAATTCTTCTTTGTTGTTTCACAGTGAAGCTCACTGTGGCAAGATTACAGTTCATTCCTGACTGTTCCTGATTGGATTTCTACTTTCAAATAAAGTACTTGAAGTAATGCAGCTAGACTTTTTACAGCCGATTTAATCATCTGTGTCTGATCTTTGTGTACTGAAGTTTCTACGTTCCTGACTAGACAAACTATTATTGAACTCTGGTGGAATGACGTTTCTTGCATTACTCATTAGATCTTAATTAACTGATTAGTAAAATATTTCAGATTAAGAATTTATTTTACATGAGTCTTCTGGGCCAACATAGACAGCACGGACCCATTATGATTTTGGTGGGGGAGGAAACATAGGCAGAACCTGCAGAAGAGACCCGGCCTGGGTCGAACCTGAAGTAAAAGTGCTAACCACTGAACCACCGTGACCCTTGAACAGACAACTAGATTTTATGTTATACATGTTAAAAGGGGTACTTTAGTCTAAGAGTTTCAGATATTTTGACGATATGTGAGAGACTCTACTAAATAATGGGAATAATTAGGGACAGGTCAGATTGAGCAGGAATGTTGAGATGGAGGAGTAATAGTGGGTAAACTGAACAAAGGATGTTGAAAAAAGACCTCAGAGGAGGTTCATGGATGTACTGTAGGGCAACATGCAGGGGATTGCTGTGCAAGAGGAAGATGATCCACTGTGGTGACTTTTAAAGACACCAGCCAAAAGAAGAAGAAGAAGTAATGAAGATTAACATGTAATTAGCATTGTTCAAGTGATCTGAGCCTTAGTTCCTAACACGGGACAAGCTTCAAAATCAAGAAATTACCATATTGGAAGTGAAGGACATCTTTCATTTCTGTCATGCCTGATAAAAATCTTTCAAACTCAGTGCCCACCATCTGTAAAGTGAGTTCTCCTGATCCCTACTATAAATGTTTAAGCATTTAAAAATCCTTCACTAGATCCTCAGAAGATATTGTGCTGCTTTTTAAATAAGCTGAGTGCTACACCTCCTGCGTCAGTGAAATCACACTTCATGTGTAAAATCAGACGAGCGTCTATTTAAGCAGTGAAATTCCAGGCTTGAATGGAAGCAGCAGAGTTAGACTGATTGGAAAACATTGTCCATGCATCTTATTTCAAAAGGCTTCTGTAAAGGCCCTGAGAATGTTATTCTGGGCTCAGACAGGGATGACCGTGATCGGGTTTGTTTGTAGAAACTTTTCTGGCCATGTGAGAGGGGGAGTGGGAATGTTTTGTGCTTCGAGCTGAACTCTAGCCCAAACTGGATGAGTTTCCCGCTGCCTTTCTCTGCATGACAGCTGCATGACAGGCCTGCCACGGCTCGGTTTCTGTGCGTGCACACTAGAATGCCTATGTGTCTGCACGTATGTGTGGGCTAAATCTCTTCGTGAATGTTATCTGCGCTTGTTCGAAGTAGGCCCCTCTGCTATCTTACTCCTGACCGGCTGACGGCTGTTTTTATTCGTTTCTGGCACAGAAAGTACCAAGCGATCTGGAGCTGATGCCGGAGGAATACTCAGTAATGATTGGCTCCTATCCCTGCAACATCACTTTTCACAATGACCAGCTGTTCCACTGCACTATCAACGGACTATCCAGCTCCAGCGAAAGGGAGCTTCCTGTCTTTGTAAGTAAAAACCTTGTAAAACCTTGTAAAACACTATAACATGCAAATATACAATCCAGACTTGTGCTGAAAATATTGCTGCCTGGACCTCGATTATTTTAGAGTTTCAACCAAATATTACACGGTATTCAAGCCAAGCATTTAGTTAGAATCTGTACCACCTGTGATGCTCACTGAAATGGATTTTATCTGCAAAAATCTGAATGTGTGCTCTGCAAGTCATTTGTGAGTGTGCCGCTCTACATGCATTATAAATGGGTTGTAGTCGCTCCTCATTCCATCATGAAATAGTAGTCAGTTGGGGGTGGTTAGTCGTCATTCTGTGCCACAACAAATAGTTGTGTGTTTGCCAACTGTTGTTCATGTCTTTAATCTTTTATCAGTTCATCTATCATCTATTGCACAGACTGCTCACACTGATCCCAAAAACTTCTGAGTCAGCGATGATCTCACTCTTCACTTGTGTCTTTGTTTTTTGTTTCCCGGTTCTTTCATTCTCCATTAAATGCCCTAATCAAGACATGGCTAAGCCCTGAACAGTCCTGATAAAACCAGACCCTCTTTTTCCTACCCATCTCTCTTCCCCATCTGTAGATATCCGTTCTGGTCTGTTTTGATAGGGCTCTATTAAGGGGGAAAGCATTCATCTATATTTAAATATGAGCCAAACTGCGAGTGGTTTGCTGAAATAGCTCAGAAAACATATGTTAGTCGTTCTCTGCCACGGTTGAGGTGAACTGTAAGAAGCGTTTCCCCACTTTGACACAAAAATAGAAGTAAAGCCTCTCCTTCCTTCTCTGTCTCTCTCTCCTTGTGTACCTGTGGCTTGCTCAAGCAAACCTCCACCCCCATCTGTCTCTCAGGATGTCTCAGAATAAACACTGGCAATTAGCAAACACATAAAGTCAGGGCAAGGGTCAGATAAGATGTCATAACACAAATGGGTGGGCTGTCTGCTGCCTGCACACGAGCACTCAGGATGATTTGCAAGCGCATTTGACAGGGGCATAAATACAGATTGCAAGTACATTTTCCTTTGTGCCGGCACATTTGAATAAATGTATACATGTTGGGGTGACGCATAGCTCGTGGCCATTTGTGTTACTTCACTTACTTTTGGTGGAAGATCTATTTTTGCACGCCTGTGTTGTGCTTGGCTCTGAAGTGCTGCAGAAGTAGATGTGGGGAAGCAGTGTTTTTGTACCCCAAGCGAAACAGGAACATGGAACAATGGCATTACACCAGGCCTGGCTGTTGCAACCTCTGGAAGAAGGCCTCCTCTGGCTGGTCTGAGTAAATAAATGTTTGGAACAGAAAGAGCAAGAGGGAATGTGAAAATGAGGGAGCCCGGTGAGCCAGCTTCCCCCCGTTAGAGTAAGACCACTGTAAGAAGGATTTGGTCTGAGGATTGGAGGCTTTTTTATCTCCGTCTCTTTTCATGAAATATGTTCAGATTGGGGAAGGAGCGGGAATGATGTTAGCAGGGACCAGAGAGACCCTGCTGACTAATCAGAAGGCAGAAGTGAAAGTTCTTTTCTTGTCACATCTGGGTTAGACTGAACTGGGTGACTCGTTGCAGCGAGAGACCATTTTTCAAAATCTACAGTGTGTAAATTTTTTTTCTGCATATGTGCACCTGTGCCCATGGAGAAAAAAATGATGTGCTTGTGCATGTTTGCAGCAACTTGTGTTCTCATTAAGGAACTGCTTCTGTTGCACTCCACTCACTCTGTGTTACAAAGAAAAGTTTTAATGCATCTACTGCTCATTACTGTGTGTTCTGCAACCTTCTGCCTTCAACTTTTTCTTTTTGCCTTTTTGGATATTACCTTACTGGGTTACAATGTAGTGCAGGAAAAGGGACAACAATTTGACTCCAGCCATTCATTTCCTAGCCAACTATCCAGGAAGTGGGGTTTAATTCTCGCCACTCTTCCTTCATCAGTGCAAACCATTTTAAACAATCCCTTTATTTTATCTCATTTGGGCTGCTATAATTATCTTTACACATCATTTGCTCATATTCCCACTACTCTAAGTGCATCTGCTAGGATTTCAACATGCTTGCACAGCTTTAGAGTTGGCTTTTTGCAACATCTAACCAGCAGCTGACTCAAAAGATCTGACAGCTGGGGCATTTTTATCAAATTTCTGGACTAGTGAGATGGAGATGGGATCATTTAAGCGTTATATTAAAATGCACATATTGTCAGATAATTATAGAATAGGTAGCTTGTTTTTTGGGGAGTATATTTTTATTTGCAGTAATTAAGAGCTGAAAGTTTTTTATTTTGAATTTAATATTTTATATCGTTAAATAAGCTTCTAAGAAAACAAAAGTAAATGTAGGGCTTGAGGCGATATAGTTGACAGTCACAGTGTTAGAAAAATCCATAGAAGGAGAAGGGAAAACTTAAAACAGAACAATGGAGGAGGCCGATTTTTGAAGGAGCTTGACCCAGTTTCATTTGTCATTTCCTTTTTCTTTTTAGGTGCAAGTGGGGAACTTTCGACGCAAAGTTGCCACAGTGCAGCTCGGCGGCAGCGAGATGGCCATCGTGGTATCCATTGTGGTGTGCTGTGTGCTGCTGCTGCTGTGCACTGTGGGTAAGTTATGTACACATACTTACCAGAACGTGATGGATGTATGCCTGTTATAGCAATGCGTGCTCCAGATGGGAAATAGATAAAAGGAATTCGGGGGTCATAGATTCCCGCGCCTTCCCTTCATTCCTCTTCAGTATCCATTGCACAAAGACCACAGTGTTCCTCTTACCGTCTACTCCATCTGTGTGCTTATGTGTGTGTATACACTGTAATCTTTGAGTGTGTCTCTGGGGCAGGTGTATGGGTGAAAATTGGTGTTAGTGTGGATTTTCACACAGTTTCCCAGTATGAATCTGTTCTCAGATATTAAAAAAACAAACAAAAAAAAAAGCCAACCTCCTTTCTTTTCTTGCCAGACTTTGTGGGTGTGACATAAATGTTGAAATATTAGTGCGTAAATCATTTTTTACGTCCCGTGTTCTCACTGTGAAAAACATTGGCACAAAGTCTTTTCCACGGGCTCATAAAAGCTGAAAAACACGAAAATAATTTCATGCATTTGAAAATCTCTCAGTCCCATTTTGACCCTGTTATTATTTCCAGGAAGTTGACAGTGTGTGATAACAGCAGTTGTTTTGTAAATTAGTTGCATTGTATTTTTCTCACTCTTTTGTGGGGTTTTTTTTTCTCAGCTCTGGTAGTGTACTGCACAAAGAGCCGAAGGGCAGAACGCTACTGGCAGAAAACGCTGCTCCAAATGGAGGAGATGGAGTCCCAGATCAGAGAGGAGATCCGTAAAGGTGTGTTTATAAGAACATCACACACACACATGAGCACACCAGTACAAACTTTGTTATCAAAGTCACTTTTGATAGCGATTTTGAAAAAAAAAGAAGTTTGCATGAAGACAGAAATGTTGACCACACTTGTTTGTGTTTACTTGTTTGTGTATATCTGTGTTTGTGTGCGTGTGCGAGCAGAAAAGTATATTTGTTTTTGAGGTTTTCTAGTCTGAAGTGCGAGAAAGATACAACAGTGGACAGATCTGTGCCTAGTAAGCGTGACTCATAAAACATAGTCTCTGCCAAATGATCAGTCACAGACAGACACACTGAGTGACCACATCGCCTCTGCTCCCTCTGCCCTATAGGAACGAGACCTTTGAGTTTGTGTTTGGTTTTGTGTCTGTGTGTGTGCGTGTGCGTGTCTAGGGCATTAGACCAAAGCAGTATGAAGGCCACTCCGCATCTGAGCACCCAGATTTATTGTGTGGAGATAGGGGGGACGGATAGAGAAAGAAAAATGGAGGGAGGAAGCGATAGGAGCGGGAGTGAGGGCCGCAAGCTTGAGGAGAAGCAGAAGCGTGGGAGGGAGAGGAGGAGAGGAGAGGTTATTTTGTCAGAGGACACAGATAGATTTGTGGCCGAGTTCAGGGTGAGTGTGAACAAAGCGCTGGATACTTTTGCTGAGAAGATGTGATAAAAGCAGGCGAAAGGGGGAGAGGGTTAAAGAAGATGGGTAATTGACATATTCCAGGTTACACAAATGGGAGTGTCGTGATATTTGTCTGAAGAGTGAGGCAGAGGGGAGGTTTGGTATTCAGGCCTGCTGCTTATAATCTGGAGCTGACAGTGTGAACTGATTCAGAGGATGCTTTAGCGAGCAGGAGGATAAATAACCTGGCGGTGTAATGAAATGAATCCCTCTGGTCTAGTATTCTCTTCTTTCTGCACAAACACAGTCTGAAGAAACAGCCATTGTAACCCAAATACGTCTCTCATCCTGCGACAGGATGCACTTTTCTATAAAGAGAGCTCTGGCGTGTCATTACATGTAAACATTATCTTCTGCTGGTACATGCTAGCCAATAAAGTGGCTACAACATTGCCATGCAGATTCGAGTCAGCATCTGGACACGCTGATGCTGTTACTGCATGTAAACCTCGATCTGTACACATGTTTTGGATAAAAGCCTCAGACTGGATTTGGCTGCTCTGATTGTCGCTTGGTAAATATTTGCCGGCGTGTCGTGACGGGCTGCACAGTTTGGCAGGGAGAAAGGATGAGAGGGGAAAAAGATCAGAGGATTAGGATTTGGTATATTTAGTATTTAACCAGAAGATGATACTAGATGGAGGAAATTAAATGATATAATTCTGTGTTTGATTTAAAATAGCTTCCTGTGAAATCAACCAGTCTTCCAGCAGGATGGGAAAAATTGATGGTTACTGGATTAGTCTGCAAACAGATTTCTTGCTTACTTTACTTAGCAACAAATGACGCTCGAGGAGCCAGAAACAGGAAGAAACCACGGTGTACAAACAGAACCCATGATTCAATCTCATTTGTTTTGTTTTGGGGGGATTTTTTTCTTTTTTGCGCCTTCAGGTTTTGCAGAACTCCAGACCGACATGACAGACCTGACCAAGGAACTGAATCGCAGCCAGGGCATCCCCTTTTTGGAGTACAAACAGTTTGTCACACGCACCTTCTTCCCCAAGGTGAGAAACCCTATTTATTCCCTGTTATCTGATTTCGACTGGCACATTGACAATACCATTTTTCTCACTGGGGTTTTAATATTTCTGCCCTACATGTCCCATTTCCCATTTGTCACTGCTTGTAATATGCAGGGTAAAAATTCACCATGGAACTTTTAAACATAGAGCAGAAATCCAGTGAGGTGTAGCTCAGTCTGGCACCCTGCAGGACAGTTAATATGTTCTCTATAGGTAAGCATTTTTCTGATGTGCGATCCACCCCGAAGTGGGTCTATCTGTGGGTGGGTGTTTTTCCACCAGTGCAGACGGGCACAGCTCAGCAGGCTTTGTCTTCCAACCACAGGCATGGACTTTCAAGGAGACAGAACAATGGCGGGCACTGTGACATGGAAACTTTCTCCCCGATCTCTCAAAAGACACATCGTTTTCTTTTTTTCTCCACTCACACACCCACGCTGTTTTGCAAGTACAAATGATCTTGCGCAATGACAGCCATGTCGGTTTCAGTGGACAGTGGACGCTGTTTTTTTTGTTTTTTTTGGTTTTTGTTTTTTTATTGGGAAGGAAAAGAGAGGAGGAGAGTGTTGAAAAGCTACATGGAGGGAAACATAAATTCCAGTGTTGCTACTGCAGTATCGTTTCTCCCACAGACTGTATAAAAAAGCTGGCCATAGCCTCCAGGTCTGAAAAGTGAAGCCGATGCAAAGACTCATAAAGCTGGATTTTTTTGTATATACCAGCAGATGTATGGTTGCAAAAAGAGGCCAGATTGTGCAGAAGGTTTTTATAATGACCTACTTCTCCCTTGATTTATAATCAGTCGCTAGTTTCAAGGCAACTCAGCATAATGTTAATTCCGTAAATTATGGTGACATTTCAAGAAAAAAAAAACAGATACAAGTTACTACCATACGGGTGTGCATCCTCAGTCAGACTCAACCCTTTGCGTCACATCCGGCTTTGAATAAACGAGATGGCCACAACCAAAATCTGAAGCTCAGTGCTGTCGCTGTGGAGGTCAGCAAACCAGTCTGTGACATTAGCTTGATTAGGTCCATGTATCATAGACTGGGTTCTGCCATATTTGTCTGCTAAGACAGCAAATGAGCCTTTGTGCTCTTGTTTTTCCATGAGAGCTTCTGGTTGTCTGAGATTACACACGCGCACACACACGAAACAGTGTTAGACACAGACTTAGACACAGTTAGAGTGCCAGCCAGACGTGGCTGTCCTGAAATGACAGACTGTGTTGAAAGGCTGCCTCTTAGCTCTCGGCCACTTTGTCTCCAAAGCCATTAAGGATCATGACATTTTGTGTCACGGTGTCATGTTTCTTTTTCATGGTCATTCGGGACCTTTTCAAGAATTTCTGTCCTTTGCCTCCAGATTTCAAAACTTACTGCCAGCGCATAAAAGCCAGTTCTTTTTGTTTCCCCTGTTTATCTTCCGGTGTTTATGACTACAGCAGACTTTTTATGACAGTTTTCTGTGTGTGATTGTGTGTTTCAGATGTGCTCAGATTACGAGAAAAGTCTGGTCCAACCTGTCTACGAGAATGATGCTCTGGGGCCTCGAGCTTTACCAGAGACCCACCCGCTGCTGCAGGATTGGCAGGTGAGGGGTTAAGCCATTAGGTTGTTAGGTTAGGCTTTCTCCTGCCAAAGTGCTTTTTCACTTTCTTGTTTTTCAACTGGGTCACGCTGAAGCTTATTAAGGTTTCGTGGTAAGGTTGTTGTCGGTGAGCTATAAGCGCGTATTGTGATTTTTCTTTCCCTTCCTTCCTGTGGTTGCGAAGTTTGTGTCTGGATTATGTCACTGTACTGTCTGTGTGAACCCACATATGTATGCATGTCATTCAGGTGTTTCAAAGGACACAAATGTTAGCTTGTTAATGAACGTGCTGCCCGCTAAGTTGATAGCAGGCTGTAGACACACTTCCTACAGGCACTTGGACAAATTCACAGTATGCTTTATAATGAAATAGATCTCTAGTGGGTGGTGTGTGTGTAGGTGTGTAGGTGTGTGTAAGGATGGACGAGAGCAAGACTTATAAAGAGAGTAAAAGAGGGGGGCGTGCATTTTCACACACCTTTGTGAGAATGTGTGGTGAAAGTGAAAGCACATGCATGCGCACATTACAACAAGAGAAAGTAAAGACTGCAGTGCTAGTTTTGGGTCGGCAGCCGGGGGAGCCTGTCTAACAGTGATGAAGTGCCTTGGATCCACATTGTCTTCCCAGGAAGTGTTTTCCAGGTCACAGCAAATAAATCTCATAGGCGGGCATTTATCTTAATGGACACCCCTGTTCTCCTTCTGTCAGGCTGCAAACCACACCATATGGCTGCAGTCCAGAGGGAAGACTTCATCACACGGTTGCTTTAGACGCACTCATAGATGGGCCATACTCATTAAGTCGACTCGGCACATTTAGAGAATATCACACGCAGTAAGAGACTGGAGCAGGATGTGCAGATAGTGTGGAGGAAACCAGAGTGGGAGGTGCCTGAAGGTACACGGGGAGGAGATGTGATAGAAAGATGAAGTGTTCGGTAGATGGGTCACTCAAGATGAGAGGAGGTGAAGTAGATTAGGGGGGACGCAGCAGGTGTGTAATCCAGTTAAGGTGAAGTCATGTAGAGACATAACTGTTTAATCTCCCCTCTGTCATCAGGCCACCAACACAACAAGGCCTAACATAGAAGAGGGCATCACTCTGTTCTCCACTCTCCTCAACAACAAACACTTCCTGATCACGTTCGTCCATGCCCTGGAGCAGCAGAAAGACTTTGCTGTGCGGGACAGGTAACTGCTTCTCTTACAGCTACATTCATTTGTACTACACACAGAAAAACTGCTGTCAAGTAGACGGGTAGGAAACATTTTTTTCTCAGAGAGCCATACTGAATAAGATAAAGTGAAAGACCACACCGCGAACAACTGAAGTGAAGAATGGTGAACAAGGCTGATTAATAAGCAGGTTCCATGTATGAGTGCGCTGCACAGACACAGATACAACTTAATAAGTGGAAAGTAGCATAAAAATTAAATACTTTTATCCAGACACATCATTTTTAGCCACGTAGTATTCCACGTTATGCCTCCTAAAAGGGACAACGCCACAAATAGTAGATAGTAGATACCAGAAAATAACAGTCTCTAATGATGCTTAAGTTATAACAGCCTAATAATTACATACTAAGACCAAAATATTTTTGTGCCAGACTTTACATATGCTCTTCTTTTTTGTGTAAACATGGGCATTTTAAAATAGTAGTGTATTGAGATTTACTCATTTCTGCAGCCAGCCTTAAGTGGCCATTGAACTCTAGTTTTTGGCACTTTGTATTGGCTTCATTACGCTGGTGTTGTGCCTGTAATGAGCTTATATTAAAGTTTAATCCATTTAATAGATCAAAGTTTATCGGTCCTTCCTTTTTTCCATCCATCTGTTTTCTTAACTTATTTAATAAGTTCTGACTTACCAATTTAACATTCAGTGTAAAATCAGTCTTAACATTAAAATTGAAGCTGTGGTCTAAAAACAAATGTATAGTGAGTTTTTCACAGGACACAAGACCATGGTTAAGGCTGTAGGTTTTTCTCTCTATCTGTTGCATATAGCTTGTGGAAAACCTTTCGCTCCAGCTTTGTAAATATACAGACATATATCAGTGTTACTTGTTTTGTTTTTTCCTGATGTCCTAAAACTGGGCTGTCATTGTGAATCAGAGAGAAATTCCAGCGGCAAGACCACATCCTTTTCCCAGCACAACATCAGCACTTACTGAGTGATGTAGCCTCTTTGTGATGGATTAGAGGGGCTTTGTTAGGGAAATCCCCTGCACCCCTGGTACTGACTCAGACACTCCCTGCATTAGATCAAACCTTTATTTGGCTCTGCTGTCACAGGTGCTGAGGGGAGGACCAAATATTGTTGTTGTTGTTTTAATGTAGCTATTTTTAAATCTCCACTGACCACACACTGACAGGGCATGTTTGCTCATCTGTCTCAGCCGCTAATCTGTTTTCTCACCCTTCAGATGCAGTCTGGCGTCCTTGCTCACCATCGCCCTCCATGGCAAGCTGGAGTACTACACCAGTATCATGAAAGATCTGCTGGTGGACCTGATTGATGCGTCGGCTTCCAAAAACCCCAAACTAATGCTCCGCCGGACTGAGTCCGTAGTGGAGAAAATGCTAACCAACTGGATGTCCATCTGCATGTATAGCTACCTCAAGGTGAGGATGGGAAAGAAGCATGCTCAGCAGAGTAATTAATGACTCACACAAGTTTGATTAAAAGGAATTACCGCAGCTTTGATTTTCGCAAATTCTTTAGGAAACAGTGGGTGAGCCTTTTTTCCTGCTGCTGTGTGCAATCAAGCAGCAGATCAACAAGGGCTCAATAGACGCCATCACAGGAAAAGCCCGCTACACCCTCAATGAGGAGTGGCTGCTACGTGAGAATATTGAGGCCAAGCCACAGGTCTGACATCTCATTTAATTAGGCAATGCTGACAATGTCATGCTGACGATCTAAACTCATATTGTAACAAATTGTCCCATGCTTTTGTTTTTGTTTTTTTGCAGAACATCAACGTGTCCTTCCAGGGCTGTGGCATGGACTCCCTATCTGTCAGGGTCATGAACACAGACACGATCTGCCAAGTTAAGGAAAAAATCATTGAAGCCTTTTATAAAAACCTCCCATTCTCCCAGTGGCCTCGGGCCGAGGATGTCGACCTGGGTAAGAGCACATTTTCTCTGATTATTTTCATCCTCTCCCCTACCCAGCCCTCCAAGATATAGTAATCTCCTTTGCAAAAGGTCAATTCCTCTCATGAAGCTCAACTAACCTGAGGCTGCAATGTAATAAATGACAGAATGCATTGAGGAGAGTGTACAGTCATAATCACAAAGAGTTATTGCTTTCAAAAGCTGTGGAGCCTGCAGTGCTGATTTGATTAATGGCCCGAGAATATTTCCACAGGTCGTGACACAGAGAGTTAGAGCACGGCTGCGGTCCATCTTGCATATTCTTTTCCAAATTTAGAAGGAAATTGTCTAACGCTGCTGCTTGTCTCTCCTTTTTTCTTTCCTCCAGAGTGGTTTGACTCAGGCAGCAACAGTAAGCTTTTGCAGGATCTGGACAACTCCTCAGTGATGGAGGATGGCCGAAAGAAACTCAACACAGTCTTCCATTACCAGGTGTGTGCTTGTGAGAGACCATTGTGGTGGGTGTTGCCTTGGTGAATTTGTATATCCCGCATGTTGCAACAGCAACAGCAGGGATGCTGAGAGTGTGAACTGGAGCATGCGGTGCTTTTCATTATGCCTGCCTGTGCTTTCTTGCGTCCTCGTTCCTTCCCTTGACCCGGAAATCATTCCTCCTCCATCATATATCTCTTAAATGCACTTCAAGAAAAGAGGAGGCTTCTGGAAGTATGACAAGTATTGCCACACCTCCACATGTGGTGCCCGAATTGATGTCTGGTAGACTGATGCTGCAGAATCAAGGATTTATCATTTGCCAGGATCGGCTCCGTCTTACCTCGCATCTCTCTCTCCGTCATCCTAACTGGGAGACAAATTAGCATACTGAAAAGCATCCCGTGTAAAAGGTGTCACTGGCTGTCACCGGGTGGGGAGATGTTTCTGTGGCGTTTTATTTTTTTTCGTTTTTTGTAGGTGTTTCTGTTTGTGCTGGAGTTCGCTGCTGCACCATGTTTCTCTTTGTGACTGCACAAATCGTTTACTGCGGCATTAGCACACCGTTGATGGCTCAATTCAGTATACAATATCTGTAACAGTATAATTTATTTCAAATTAGATGTTGTTAACTAACAGTGCGTGATTTTTACAACATTTCGAGGGCCGGGTTATGCTTAAAAGTGTTTTTATTATTTAACCACGTCAGAAGAGACAAGTGTTTTAGGTTCCTCTGAAAGTTCAAACTTAAATGTCATTCAGCGAAGCCTGATGCTGCTGCGCGCTAATTGTTTGAATTATGGAGTCCTCGTGAGTCACTGCATTAAGTGGGTTTAAACGCTGGCTCGTGTTGATTTCACACACAGCTCTAACAAATACAGTAACCTCCCATGCTCTCCTCTTTGCGATTTCAACATAGGATCAAGGTTATTGAAGTTAACCAAAAAAAACCTAAAAGCTGAAAATAAACGCGAAGGAAAATTTTCATAAAAACTAGACGTTTGAAAAAAATATCAAACTAGCTGAAACTGTTTTGTGAACTTTAGCTTTAACTAAATTGAAATAAAAAATATATAGAGGAAATAGTTTTAGTATTTGTTAGTTTTGTCAAAAGTTTTTACAATTTGCCGAATGAGGCTTTGATTGATGTGCTTATAGAGACTCTGGATGTCTACAAGACTACGAGTTAACTGCTTTAAAGGAGTTTTTTTCTGTTTTTATCATAATGTCTGTACTGATTTTCCTAATTATGCCTCTGATGTGTGTCCTTCATTCAATAATAATTAAAAAAGACTACAATTAACACTCAAACTAATAAAAACTTAAGTGAAGCATTTTCAAACAAATATAAAACTGAAACAAGAAAATCAACTCTAGAAACTAAACTGAGTTAAATACATAAACTCAAAAAATACATTAAACTTAAAATCTAATTAGAAAATACAAAACTACAATAACTTGACATAGTACTCTAATGGAGCAGGCCTACCTAAAAACCTTTTCCTCGACACATCCGTCTAGTAAATGCTTAGTAAAACCTTTTAAGCTGTTTTAGTTTTAAATAATTTAAAACTTTAAATTGAAAAACAAGAGTTGCTGGTTTCAGCTCTAGAGTCATAATTTAGTGTAAATGGATTGGAGTTGAAGGCAGCACGGTGATGTGGTGGGTTTGAATGCACCATCTGTGTGGCGTTTACATGTTCTCCTGAGTCCCGGTTGGCTCTCTCCAGGTACTCCGGCTTCCTCCCACAGTCCAAAGACATGCAGTTAGTAAGGTCACGTTAATTGGTGATTGATCATTCTAAATTGGTTGTAGGTGTAGCGTGAATGGTTGTCTGTCTCTCTGTGTAGGCCCTGTGACAGACTGGCGACCTGTCCAGGGTGGGAAAGGCTCCAGCCTGTCGTAACCTTCAGCTGGATAAGCGGAAGAAGATAGATCGGTTGGAGTTTCTTCCAACTCCTATTTCCTACACAGGCGTGGACAATTCATTTTCCCAAGGGTCCACATTAGAAACTCGTTGTTGTTGAGGGCCAAACCAATAAGCTTATAAAAAGTAAAATTAATAATGAGCAGAAATGAGTTCATCTTACTGTTGCAGCCCTCCACAACAGTCCCAGCTTCTCATGTGGGCCCTTGGGAGAACTAATTGCCCACCCCTGCCCTAGTGTTAAACTGCAATTTAAGAAACTTTTCTTCTTCCACAGATAAAGGTGAAAAGACCTGCTGCATAAATCATTTTAAACTGGAGGTCAACCATTCAAACTGAAATAACAATAATAAAGCACATTTTTGATTTAATGGGGTCTTAAATGGCTTATGTTGTAGTAATTCACTGGTAACAAAAGTTTGAATCTATTATCTGGATTTGACGCCTGGCAGAGTGCTATGGAAATGATTGCTGTGAAAGTTATTGAAAAAGTTGTGTGCCACTTTTTAAATTGCAAATTATTTTTTTTCAAAAGTTAGTAAACTGTTATCGAAAACATCTCAGACAAAAAAAAAAAGTGTCTTTGCTCACTCTGGCACATTTGCACCAGTGTTTATTCATGTGCATTATTAATGTCCTTGTTAAATAAACCAGTAAAAGTAATGACAGGCATTGCGTGAGTAACTGATAATGTATACTGTGTATTAATACACTAATATGTATACAGTTTCTCATTTACTGCTTTACTATAGGACAGGAAATTAAATAGAAACTTGTTTTGTACAGCATTATTAAAATGTACTTATTTCATTTTCATTTATTAAAGGACACAAACATTTTTAATTACAGTGTTTTCAGAGAATTAGCCAATTGTTGCTTCTCATATAAGAATTTAATAAGTGTTAAAGGGAAGAATCTTGCATCCTGTCAGCAATGCTACTTACAGCTTCAAACTGCCTTTATAAAAAAATAAATAAGAAAAAAGTAAAATGTCATGCACTTTTCTCCCATTAACAATGTCTTGCCGTGTGTGTGTTTGCTTATGTCCATGTCCATTTGTGCATAAGTAAACAAAAGTTCGGTGACTCTCGCCCTTTGACCTGTTACCTGTACTTGTTAAGTGCTCTGTTTAGTCTTAGCTGAGCCATGGGGACAGAGCTGTGAAAGCAGTGAGCTGCAGCATGTACTAACAGTCTGGGTTCATCGGCGAGGCTGTTCAATCCATTTCACCGTGGGTTGACTTTAATGAGCCCTGCCAGGCTCCCGCAAACTCAACACCTCTCGAGATGCACGCGAGACCAACACACACGCACATGCAAAGCCCTCAGCGGGACACTCCCTCGAGGGCGTGCTTAATGACGCTGTTCTGGTGCACCCCTGCTCACCCCTGACCCCGTGCCCTTTCTCCTCTACTTTCCTCCCTCCCTCCTTCCTTTCACCTTCTCCCTCTTCACAGATCCCAGAGGGGGCATCGCTGGCCATGAGCATGCAAGACAAGAAAGAGAACACCCTGGGGAGAGGTACGCCACCTTCAAACAAACCCACTCGCTGTCTCTTTGTCACACACTCGCCCACACTTGCATAAATACAACCACCCACTCCATCACAGAACATGCTTACAGTAGCTGATCACGAGAACATGACACACTAATGTAAACACGCATGAAACCCCACACCTTCGTGTCCCCAAAAGCACACATCTAAACACACTTGCACCTAATAAATCATAACACATACTAATTCTACAACTTCATTCAGAGCCGTTTTTTCCACATTATAGATGTATTCCATTAGCGTGAGTCACCTTGGGGGGGAAAATGTGACACAAGTTTGCCCATTGTCCAATCTCAGCCCAGAACAAAATGACTGCTATGGCTGTTGACAGATGAGTTTACATACAGCCTTTAATGGCTTGTCCTTTCATTGTCTAAGGTCTACCTTACATAATCAGTACCAGACCAGAGCTTAGTTCTGCTCAGACTGTGTCCATCAAAGCCTCTGTTCTCATTCATAATGGGCCAAAAATAGGCTTATGTGGACCAAACCTGGCTCCCGCTTCAAAGCATCAATGGGGTGTTATGAGCGTGTAGTGCTCCCTGGCTAATAGAAAACACTGTCCTGCCTGCCTGTGATCAGTGTTGAGGGTCTGGACTGAGGCCCGCTGGGCAGGAGCATCTCTAGCTATGAAGTCTGTAATGAGACCACACTTACTATGAGGGTGTTTGTGTGTGTATCCGCACAAATGCCTCTCTTTTGTCTTTGCCGGGGTGTGTACAGTAATTTACTGCATTTGTCTTTGTGCCTGTACTCGTGTTTGAAAACTCTTCTACATGTGTCCTTGTACTCATATCTGTGTACACACGCTTGTGTACGAGCGTGTTTAGATCTATATATAAACAGAAAGGTTTAATGCTTTTTTCTCAGCGTTGGCCAAGCATTACCATCTCATTACACCGGCTCCAGAACCAATCACAGACTCTGTGTGTCTGTCTCCCCTAATCTCTCTCCTTTCTCTCTCCTTTCACGCGTAATCTTTCTCTTTCATTCTCTCAGACAGCTCCCCTCCTTGGCTGGCCCACAGTCCACCTTAATCACTTTCTCCTTTTGCATGCACTCTATCTCTCTTGCAGCCCTGTCAATCTCCCCCGATTTTTTTTTTTCTTCCTCCTATCTGTCAAACTCCCCTGTGTTACCGTATCCTCTTTATTCTGTCAGGTCTCCACCTTGCTGATTGCACATTGTTTCTTACTGTATGTTATTTATTTTCTGTTTCTCTCTCCTCAGTGAAAGATCTGGATACTGAGAAGTATGTACACTTGGTGAGTATCTCCTCATAGGCAATCAGAATGTTTCTGTGAGCTATGTCTAAGTTTATTACCCGAGCTTTTCCTCTGCGTGCCAGTGTTACTCAGCCCAGAGCAGGCCTGATGACAGAGAGAATGGGGGTGAATAGAGGTGAAAAGGAAAGCTGCTGAGAGGACATGACAGCACTAATGCCGCTTAAGCTCTTTTATAAACGTCAGCCAAGATATGGGCCCTTTGACTTTAGAATAATGAGTTCCTTGGATACAATTTGCCGGGTGAATAGTTAGTTTTGCAGGACAGTTCAGTAGTCATTTTTTGACACAAGTAGGTGGAATTTGACTGCTTCTTTCTTTCCGCTACCCCCATGTAGACTTGTATGAGCAAGTCCCAGACATGATGCTGTGCACGGCAACTGGAGGAAAACCATGAGAATTTCCCAAATCCCATCACTTCCCTATTTCTGTAAATTATTTAGAGCTTCAAAATACCCTTATGCGGATCATGTGTCTAATGCAAGAACCAGAAAATTCCCCTCTGGCATTTTGTACAGCAAAGACAGTGGTGCATTCATTCAGCTACTCATGTTGGGGTTCACTGCTTTGATCTATGTGCAGTTAATGTTTTTTTTTACTGGGGGTTTTTCATAGGTGCTACCTCACGATGAGCTAATGGAGAACAAGAGGTCACACAGGCAGAGTCATCGCAAGAAAGTCCTGCCTGAAATCTACCTGACACGCCTGCTGTCTACAAAGGTAACTATAGTCAAGAGACCGAAAGCCAAAACAAAACACAAGTCATCTCTCTGTTCCATATTTTATTACCTGTATTTATTTCAGAAGCCACACAGAAATTCCTTCGTCGCATGAAACCATGTGTCTGCATATGTGTGAGCCGCATTTTATCTCTTCCTCCACAGGGAACTCTTCAGAAGTTCTTGGATGACCTCTTTCAGGCCATCCTCAGCATCCCTCCAGACCGCCCTCCTCTGGCTGTTAAATACTTTTTTGACTTCCTGGAGGAACAGGCTGACAAACGGGGCATCACAGACCCAGACACCCTGCACATTTGGAAGACCAACAGGTAGGCAACTAAACGGTCCGATTAAAATCCTCTTTGGTCAGCCTCTTTGTGCAAGTACTTTTAACAGCTTATCTCGCTCTCTGTCTGTGCAGTTTACCGCTGCGGTTCTGGGTAAACATCCTGAAGAATCCTCAGTTTGTGTTTGACATTGATAAGACAGATCACATGGACGCATGTCTATCTGTCATCGCCCAGGCCTTCATCGATGCCTGCTCCATTTCTGACCTGCAACTAGGCAAAGTGAGTCTGTCACCATCTCTCTCTGTCAACGTCTCTTTCTTGTTTTCAAAGCTGCTTTTTGCAGTTCCTGTTTCCAGCATACAAACCCATATGAATACCAGTGGAAAAGTTTAAAGCTGAAAAAAAATCCCTACAAAACACAATTCTCAAAAAGTGATATAAGTCTTCTATCTAAGTATATTTATTGACATTATTTGTGATGTTCTCTGTGTGTGTTTAAATTCATATATGGAAATAGATCCCCCCTGGGCTTCCTCTGCCTTCCTTGAAAACCTCTGATTTATCATACTGTATTTATCTGTCCATCAGCTCTATGTATCTACTGTATTTAACTAACACACACAAACCTCAGGTCCCACTGTGAACCTTCATCCCAAAGCCTTCAGACTGTCAGCCCCATCTACCTCCTTTCCTCATGTTATTTCAGCCCAGTCGGCTGATCCAAGGTCATGAGCACCAGGGATCTCTTTTTGTGCTGTGCGCCAATGTGTGCGCGCGCGCGTGTGTGTGCATTCGTCTATCTGTCTGTCTGTATATGTGTGCTTGCATGTCAATGTCCTCACTGCTCACAAATCCGTCTCATCCTTCAGACACCGTGACCCTGAGCACGCTCTGCTTCCTGTCTCTCTCTGACTGGCTTCCTCCCTGGAGGGAGCCGAGGACTCATCAAATAATGCTCCTCTTTCACAGAGAAACAGTCTGATTTATACACTTCAGGTCCGAGCCAAAAAGCGAGCGCATCCACAGCGCCAATATTCACATGTACTTGCGGGCAGATGTGTACCTATAGATGTAGAAACGAACACAAAACCTCCCGATATGACAGATTTTTCCATGGTGTCTCATTATTGTGTCACATCTGTCTGTGGAATCGCCAGGTTCAAGGATATGGCCACATTTTCTCCTGTAGGTTAAGGACGGTGGCCTGACACACCTCTATGCACGGTCGCCTGTTTGTGAATGTGCCTCAGGAATAGAGAGTGTAGGGTCTGGATTAGCAGGAGCCAGCAGGGGTGAGGGAGGGGTAGGAGACTAAGCATGGCTCGCTGTTTCCACAGAAACCCTCTTATCTGGCGAGATGCAGGACATAGAGGGCCATAGGGTCACAGGGGGGTTACCAGGCAGATGGGCGAGCAGCAGGAAGTGACCTTGTGGACAGGAAGAGAGAGGGTTCACTATCACAAGGAGCAACTGTAGCCGGAGCCATCCAGTCCCTCAGCACATTAAACCACACAAACATGCAATAGGTGACACAAATAGCTCATGACACATAGAAATGCCAAGGTGTGTTGTAAGCACCTTCACTGATGCTGAAAGCTGTGGCTGTCCGTCACTTTTAACCCCGTCTTTTTCCCTGCCCTACTTTCTCCCTGTCCCGTTCTCTCTCTCCCAGTAACACACACGCAACACAGAGACCGGCACAGACTCGCTCACAACAGTAGCCACAACTGAAACCTAAACATGCCCACAGCCTTTTAGCCTCACTACTTCTCTTCCTGCTTGAATAAACACCAGTGTGAGAGCCTAAAGTGACTGTGGAGAGAGTTGTTTAGACTGGTTTGTTTCTTCCCTGGCTATAACTGTTTGAGTCTCCTTCTGTGCGCAAAGGAAACGGTTCCCTCCCTCCATTGTTTCACTTTAGACTGGTGTAGATAGGCTCATCAACAAATAACATCCAGTTTAATTAAACCGCTATTAGGGCAAAGTGGGAGAAGTGTTCATTTTATTCCAAGAGGAGGAAGCTATTTTACTCAAATGTAGGGGAATGGAGTGAGGGGCATGATATGAGACAATCCTTGGCCTGCCCACAAGCACTGACTGGATGAAGTGTCCTTTTTAGAGTGTTTTATTGCAAATAAACACTGAAGCATATAAAAAAACATTTAATCAGGTTTTAACAGAGGTTACATTTTTTGTGACTCGTTCATCAATGAGAAGCATCGTAGTTATGCGTAGGCCCACATCAAGATCCCAGAGTTCAGATGCTGACGGTGATGCAGTAGGGCCCAGCGGGTGGTTGATGTAAAGTTTCACTTCTGTCTCCATGGATGAGGGGGAGGTGGGTTGCACAGCAGGAGGTACGAAAAGTCAGAAACACTGGATTGAAATGGTATTTAAAGCCGAGCAGCCAGAAAATGATGGGCTTGAGCAGAAACCTCATTGGCCAAGAATTGCAGTATCACAACTTAAATGTAGGGAATTTGACAGCAGGGGAAAGCAGACTCGAAAAAATGGATCAGCAGGAAATAGCAGGCGTTTACCCATAAAATAATAAGGGCAGACTGTGAGTGAGCACATTGTCTTTGTTCGGCTCTTGTCAAAGCTTTATTACTGCTAGATTAGCATGAAAGCAGCACAGTTAAAAGGTGAAATGTATAATGATACAGATTTCAGAGTATATAGTAACCATAACTTTGAGTAAACGTAGTGAGACTAAGAAAGACAAATGTAGTAGTCTGGAAATCTAAAGCAGGCTAAAATGGCCACATAGCCTTAAGGTCAAAGCTGTTCCATTTTTATTTCACAACTCTGGATTTGCAAGGTGTTCTTAATGTCTGAGTACACTGGCTAAAAGCTGCCATTTGTTTCCAGGACTCGCCTACCAACAAGCTGCTGTATGCCAAGGAGATCCCAGAGTATAAGAAGAGAGTGCAATGCTATTACCAGCAGATACAAGACATGCCACCCCTCAGCGAGCAGGAGATGAATGCTCACCTGGCTGAGGAGTCACGAGTAAGTGAAAGATTCCAAAAGTTTCTGTGTGTGAGTTATTTAGTTTCACAAAAGCCTGCAATCACAGGCCCGTTCTTATTTTTTCTAAATGTAATCAAACATGTTGATATCGCTCCGGCAGAAATACAGAAATGAATTCAACACCAACCTGGCCTTGACAGAAATCTACAAATATGCCAAGAGATACAGAAACCAGGTAAGAGATATTCACAGTGCTTTTTCTGTGTTTGTGATCTCATATTTGGATTAGATATGTTTTACTGTTGAAACAACAGCCCCTATTTGGCAGATGAAACATCTCAGTTGAGCCCACTTGCTGTATTAAGTTTCACAGATGGATATCGGAGCGTGACGCATCAGTAGGGAAGATCGCAGCCACGCTGACAGATGTAACATACTGTAGACACCCTAACAACCTTTCCCGTAATGCCTTAGTTGAAAACCTGCAGTATTTTGTTGTTGTTTTTTCTGTTTTTCTGTGTTAAATGTTTTAAGCGGGGAAAATACTCCGTGTGCAATATCTTCTTAGCAGCAGCCGCTATTCAGTCTGTCCAATTCTTTGTTTCCAGCCCACGGATACCTTTCACTTTAAGCAAACAGCGTGCTGTTTACTTTCTCTTTAATCACAACCCCATCTGCTTAATGACTGTTAAGGTGCCACTTCGTATCTCATGTGTCATGTTGAACTAGCCCTGTTCAAGCCCTTGCTGTACTCCCCCATGTTTCCTCGCTGCTGTGACTATTCTCTAGAGAGGCTTAGTCAGTGGTGACTGTGCTTTAATGGAGCACCCTCATGATAATACCGTTTAGCTGCTTTCCTCTGTCAAGCTACTGTACTGACGTGGGCCATGGGCTTAGACTCTGATTCAGGGAGCTCTTTGAATGGCCCCTGATTGCCTATTCTGTCGCCCCAGCTCAGTTCGCTCTGCCTGGTAGCACACTGCCGCTAAGAGCCCATAAATCCCACTGACACGGTGACAACTATTGGGCATGAAAAACAGAGCAGATGTGGGTTTTGTAAATATGTGAAGAGCGAACGCTTTTGTGGTGTGGAGGCATGCATGAAGGCAACAGAAGAGGCTGAAGTACTTCACTTGTTCCTCTGCTGCCTCTCTCTTTCACTTGTTCGACTTTCTATGTCTGGCTGGTTCTCTAAATCTCTCCAGATAGATAGATGCATGAATGCTCGACAGCCACTGAAAGTCTCCTTTGTTGTGTGTTTCTTTTCTATCTCCCTCGGTCAGGTGGTGAACGCTCTGGAGTCGAACCCCACTGCACGTCGCACTCAGCTGCACCACAAGTTTGAGCAGGTCATTGCCCTTGTGGAGGACAACATCTATGAGTGCTGCAGTGAAGCCTGAACCTGCCAATATCTTCTGCTCACAATCTCTTCCTCCTGCTGCCAACTGCCTTTCTCCCACTTACATGGTTACTTGGGAATGTCGGTCACAGGAGTTATCCGTCTTAAGTGTTATTATTCTTCAAGCAAACTGTTACCAGGATGGAAAGCGGCAGAGCAAAGGATTCAAACCTGCCTGTTAAGCATCATACATTTGCAAAGTATCCCTCCTTTCTCGTGGGGATGCTAAGAAATTTTCCCAAATATTAATCCATGAAACAGACGCAGTTCCGACTGGACTCTACTACGCTTTAGAGGGAATGTGTGGGAGCTCAGAGATGGGGGTTTTTGGGATGTCTTTACAGTTACTGGGACCTACAGTTCGCCCTGGTGGCAACCTTAACGCACTGAACCCTTTTCTGAAGGGAACAAGCCAATGATGCACTGTACTGTAATATAATGTCCATAGCAATATTTATAGATGTGTTATAATGCTTTCAAGTGGCCTGTTCATCAGGATTAGTAGGACCATGATAAACTCCTCTCATCTCCTAAAGCCTGCAACGTTCTCAGGTGTGATTGGTGAAGATGGGCGTTGGACTTTCATTGGTGCTTTCAACAATATGTCCCAATGTGCTTCGCAGGTTGATGACGGGTTGCGGAGGAGTGGGGCGACGAATATAAATGACTGAAATTTATGAAATCAAATGTAATGTAGTTCACTGGGAAGAGCTGCATCAGTATATAAGTGTTGATCTGTGTGCTTGTCAATGAATGGTAATCATGTTGGATTCTGATCAAATTTAAAAGAGGGAAATTTACATTTAAGAAAAAAAAAGTGAGCTCAATATAATCAGAGGAGAGACTGTATTTGTGATGCCAAATGACTTGTCAGAGTTTGTGAAATAAATTACAGTATTTAGGATTTTAAAGTGTCTAGTAATGGCATTTATTATACTAATTCTCAGAGTGGTTCACTTCTAAATGCATTACAGCGCCACAGTGAATTTTAACATTTGAAAACCATTATGATTTGGTCTGCCACCTAAAAGCCCACAAGCTAGCATCTGGAACTTCTCAGAAATCCTTGTAAATGTTCTCATGAAGAAAACGAGTAAAGGGCAGGGGGGATCGTGCAGACATTTAGCTTTTGTTTTTATTGCAGGACACAGAACAACTGCCACAAATCCTAGCCATTACAGTAATATTCCTGTTTCACCTTAATTCACACACTAGCATTCTGACATTCGCATACATAAACATCCAACTCACACATGTACAGACTCTTGCAGGAGGTCCATATTTCTTTACACTAATCATCTCAGACAATACCAAGAAGCTAACCTTCTCAGCTTGATCAACACGGCAACTAGAATAGAGTTAGAGAGACAAGAGTAGAGCTTAAAAACTCATCTAAACAGAGTAATTCCACTCATATAATTGACTGTTTAAAGCACGTTTTTGGATACATAATTAGCTGTGATAATTACTTACAGTTGGATTTTTACCCAGTTTGTGTGTTTTTGGAAAGTGGAGAGCTCATATGGTGCTCAGTTGGATGACCACCAAGTGGTCACCCCTTTGGATGCCAGGTTAAAATCTGTGAGACCAGCTGAACCCTCCATAATTAAATGGATTAAAAACACACATGCAGGTTTTTAAATGCGTCAGTCCCGCTTAAAGGTGCAGTGGCGACACTGCAGAGAAGACAAAAGGAGAGGTAAGTCAAGAGGATTGGCTGATTGAAGGTAGTGCTGCTTGGCGGTGGTGGGTCCCCATCTGAGGCAGGCACAGATGGGACAGAAGAGGGTGAGAAAGGGAGCACAGGTCAAGCGGGGGCCACCTGGCTTGAAGAGACGGATGAAGTCTGAGTTTTGGAGACGGCGGCCTCATCTTCTCCAAATGGGTTCTTTCCACAGCACACCGTGGTGATCATGCAGTTTCTGAACTGGAGGTCACAAAAACAAATCACAATCAGAGTTATGATGCCTTCACGGGTTGTCAAACTCATTTTACATCGCGAGGCCACATACAGCTCAATTTGATTTTTAGTGAGCCAGATCAGAAAAACTATTGCCTATAAAAAGACACCTGCAAACTGTTTAAGTGTAAATAATTTAAATTTAAGTGTAACTACAAATTTAATCATTGAGGTTTCAAAAGAAAAAAAAAGTGCAATTTGTGCAACAACACAGGCAACAATACATCTCAGCCTTTATATGACAAAAAATGCTTAAATCAAAGAAACCTATAAAAACAGCACTTATGGCTTAAATTATGAAATAAAGGTTAAAAATGAAAGAAAAGACAATTACAGGTCATTATCTGCTCATTTGAATATTTTTTATTTTACTTTATTTTTTTATTTTGGGCCATAGTTAATTAGAAAAAAACGAATTAACTATTAGAGAAATGTTCTTAAATTTAGATTTACTAGTCAAAGTAGAGATTACATTAGTGTACCCCTGTAGTTTCCAAGTTAACGATTTGTTAACCTGAAGTGAGCAATGAAATGAAGGATAAAGAAATGGAAACACTACTAGACAATTAAACCAAATCATTTGAAAATGGGCAAATCTGGTAGAATCACACACACATCTGAAAAAAAACACACAACCCCAATTGCTGGGAACAGGAAATTTGTTACTATATAAGCTAAAATTTACTATGTAAAGCGCTTTTCTGAAAAGTAACCACAGCTGTCAGACACATGAAGCCCACACAATTTCCTGCAAAACTGTGTCAAAGTGAAAATGCGTTCATGAAAATACTCTTGTACGTCATACCTGTCTGTTTAGCAGGATGTAGATGACTGGGTTGTACAGAGCGGCACTCTTGGCGAAGAAGGCGGGAGCAGTCATGAATACTGGCCCAAACTCAGTTCCCTGATTGGCAAAGATGTACCAAGCCACGCTGGCATAGGGCACCCAGCATACCAAAAAGGAGATCACCATGACAATGACCATGCGAGTCACTTCTTTCTCTGCCCTCTGGGTGGTTTCAGACTCCTGCTGCTGAGCTGCAGCCTGACAGACAGATTCAGGTTAACTTAAACCTCTAATCCGAATGTAAACAAAAGGCTTGAGCCCATCACGACTGCTGAACAAAACTGATTAGACCACCGAGATGACTAACACTGTTTATTTAGTTGTGTTTTTTATGTTGTGGAAAAAACAAACGCATTATCCTATGGAAGCCCGTTTCCACCACTGAAGCGATTTCTTTTTTCCTGCCAGTCAGAATTTTGCAGCATTATTTCAAATATTCAAATTTTGAAATAATAACTTCAAGTTTTGTCTTAGCTCTACCGATCTCTCACTGACATGAGACAAGTACTCCCTCCAAAAACAGATGAGAATTCATGCCCGTGACTTGTGAACGTGCACAAATTTTTTTTTGTCCACATGGGGGCAGCAAAGGTTGAATACGTTATTCAGAACAAGACTTTTTGGCATAGCTAGTGTGGAGGTTAAGAGTTAGCTAGGCATTAGCATTGTAATGCATTTTATTTATTGTATTTGTACTGTTTGGTGCTGAGCAGAACGTAAGTCCATTATCAGTTTTTATTTTAGGTCTGTTCTTGGTCTGACTAGCTACAAGCAGCACATGCTTAAGCTGTAGGTTTCAATGGAGAAATCGTAATGGTTTTAAATTTATCTTTAACTTCGTCTGCTGTAAGATAGTTTCAAAAATACAAACAGTGACTTATTTTAGGCATGAAAACTTACCTCAGGCTCACATCAGGCTAATGTAATTTAACATATGTAAAGACCTGCTCATATTTCACACGAATGTTGAATGATTAGATTTTAGGAGAGACTGTCTCTCACTACACTAACTATACATATCTTCCCCGTTAGATGCTTGATTCTCTTTTTTGTTTAGCAGCTAATAACAAATAAAGTGTATTTGTAGTGTGTAGGAGGTGATGCTGGGTTTTGGGTTTTTTGCTAAAAACGTTGATATATTGACACAAAGTTGACATTGTGTTGACTGCAGTAGGCCAATCAGTGCAATAAATTATCATAATCTAGACTTGGTATAAGCTGTCAGCCAAAGCATTATATTAAACATTGGCCTAGTATTTTGCAGTTGGTGCATCCTTATCAAAAAACACACACGAGAGGCTATGAGAGCAGTAAGAGTGTACCAGATCATTAAAGCTGGGTCACGCAGCCAAAAACAGTCTCCCTGAAACTCCCTCTAAATCTCCCCAAAGCTGGGAGGAGCTGCAGATTCAGATAAAAAAAATTCTCTGTAGGTTATAAGCAACCTATTTTAATCTGTTTCCACATGTTTAAACTACCATTTGACAGATGTACTAAAGAATGCTGATTATAGCCAATTTAAATGAAAATCTGCATTATAATTGTGTATAATCACTTATACATTATAAATGCTCTTATTCTATTATTAATAAAGGCATCAGGACGACACAGTGAGCAGGCAGACTGCCCTTTAGCCAGAGGACCTGGGTGTAAGCTGCCATGTTGGCAGGGATCTGCCCTCCTGAAGTGTCCTTGAGCCCCTAAATCCCTTACATCTCCAGAGACTCTGTGATGTGCAGTACCCCTTGTGAAAGGGAGCAAGGTGAAAAAAAAAATCAAAAAACATAATAAAGTGGAATTTTTCTACAGGGCTAAACAATATATCAAGTCTTTGCTATTAATATTGCTTTGGCAGTGGCATTCCTACCGCTCGCACAGTGCAGAGGAGGCTAGTGTAGCAGAAGAAGATGATGAACAGGGGGATACAGAAGTGGAGGACAAACATATAGATGACGAACGAGGTGTTGTTGATCTCAGGCTTGGGAGTGTAGTAGTCAATCCCACAGGAACACTGCATTCCCTCTGGGATATACCTGCACAACACACAATAACTCAAAGACTTCCGCCAGCACCATTACACAGAGTATTTGTGCCGCATGTGTGATTTACACTAGTTTGCAGGTTTTAAAAACATAACTATAAAACTGTTTTACTGGGAAAATGGTCCTCAGAATATTAATCAAACAGAGTGTAGACACAGAAACAAACTGTACCGGGACCATCCAAAGAGAGGGGGAGCAGCACAGGTCAGGGCCATGACCCATGTGAAACCCAGGCCAGCCATGGCATGTTTTTCTCCAAACCGGAAGTTGGTCATCGGCTTACAGACCACAATATAGCGCTCAATAGCCAAAACCACCAGAGACCAGAGAGCAATCTCTCCTGAAACATGAAAGAAAGCATGTATGGAAGTTTAAGTACAGCATCTCTACTGACATTAAACATGAAATAATAAAAGCAGTATATTAGATTCAAGTTTAAGTAATTAGACAAACTAATTTCCTATGAAAATGAATGACTTAATACATTCAAACCTATGAGAGTGACCCAAAAACAATAGCAAATTTAAAGTGTGACTTGTTTTGTTCTAAATCCACACAGAAAACACAGTTTACACAATTCTGACTCTTACCTCCTAATGTGGCAAAGAATCCTTCAATATTGCAGCCGCTGACACCTAAGACGAAATATCCATGCAGGGCCGTGTAGAGCGTGACCATGAAGCCCCCAACTACCATAAAGAGGTCGGCCACCGCCAGGTTGAGCAGAACGTAGTTCAGCGGGGTCCTCAGCTTTTTGTGCTTGACAGTGACGTAGAGGGTGAGAAAGTTAATGGGGAAGGAAGAAATGATGAGGAACAGCATGTACGCTGCAAGAAGAGAGTACTTCCAGGGCTCAGCCAGGTAGTACTGGGGGTACTCAAATGGGCTGCGCACCACCCCAGTCTTGTTAGACATGGGTACATAGAAGTTGGGTCCTTCTGTGCCATTCATGGCTGCAGGTGTTGATGCCTTTTCTTCTTCTAAGACCTTAAAAGTGGATGAAACAATCTGTGCCTCTCTCTCTCTTTTTAGAATAAACTACTATGAGGGAGTCTTTTGGTGTAGTTGAAGTGGAAATGAGGGAGAAAGGATGGACGGTGGAACGGCTCTTGTAGAAGTAAGGTGTTCTCTGCAGCCCCCTGAGGAGGTGCGGCACCTTTTAAACAGGCTGGTCGGATTAGGGACTTGCAAAGAGTGAAGTGTTAGGAAAGATGGAATTAAGACACACAATGTGAGAGTCCCTCTCTCTCTCTCACAGACGCACACACAGATACACACACAATGGAGAAAACTCCAGAAATAGATATGCAGTATGTTAAGCAATTTCAAGGTGAGAGGTAACAGCCATGGTTATCCAAACCCCATCATTACTGTCATGCGCATCAGTGCTGCATCAGAATGAGATGAGAGAGTAGGAGGGAAAGGGAAGGAAACTGTCTGTGATCTGAACCGTGCAGAGTAGACCAACTATAAATGAAATTTCTTGAGCGGTCCAACTTATTTGCATCTGTAAAAGCCTAATCCCTAACCAATGCATAATGCAGAGCTCAACTCATAGCCTTGAGTGAACTGCAATTAGAATCTGAGAGACACAAACACAAATCAAGAGGGGCAGCTATTGTCTTTGAAGGATTAAGAAAACTCGCAGTTTTACAAATTGCCAATATACAATTTATTCAAAGGATATTTGCAAGCATATAAAAATCAAATTCTTGTGACTTAATAACAAATGATCTTGTATTGTTATCAAACGTACAGTGCAGCTGTAGTGCATAAAGCTGTAGACTTGATGGTAGAATATTATCTCATTGTTGTGAGTAGGAAAATTCTCTACATAACAAACACATTTTGTATTATATCCAAAAAAAAAAAAAGTTTTCTATTTATATGTTTACACTGTACATTTACAGAGTGAATGATGTAATCATGACTGGCCCGGGGTAATCTGATCCTAATAATCCAGGCTTTATTGGCTGATGGTGCACTTTTCTTACACTCTGTAATGACCGACACACAAACACTCTAGGTATTACTTCAGCCATTCAACCTTGGATAACAAAGAGCTGCTCCTATAATGTACACCCGCCAAACGTACCGCACAGTTTTAAAGAAAATGTAATCAGAAGACAAAAATGTATAAATTAGGTGCTCCACTTTCAGTTCACCGTCAGTTTGGTTCGTCGATGGGCCTCCGACAGTATGGGCAGCAGTTATGCTGAAGCACCAGAAGCTCATAATCTTCACTGTGAAACATCTGCAATAAACACAGCACGAGAGTGTGAGCAACTTGACAGGAAAATAAAGAAATAATTCAAAAACTTTGTTCGTCAAAGAGGAGACCAGGTGGTTAACACTGGGTTCTGCTAGCTGAATGCATTATAAACGCCGTACCTTGAAGCAGGTAGGACACATGGTAATGCTGACTTCAGGCAGCAGGGAGCGGAAGTATTCCCATTTGAGCGGCCTGGGCCAGCGTTTGATCAGCACGTCCCTCCTGCTCATGGCGCGCAGCACAGGACGACTCACCTTGACTGGGACAAAGTTTGAGCCCCCCTGCTGTTTATACACAAAAATGAACCATTATAGACTCCGTCCTTTCACCCTGTCCAGCTGGCTTGCCCATTTGGCAGAATATTAATCACCTCATCTATTTTGTCCTTTTTCTTATTACCTCAAAGCTCATTTTGGCTGTAAATGGATCTTCCTCTTCATCGTCCAAACCCTCATCCATCCTCAAAGATTGGAGATCTTATTGTGTTTATTTGAGAACATATAACCAAGGCGATGCACACATTTTGTGTCGCGTATATCTTCAGTAATTATGTTTGCAGAGCAGGAAAACCCCTTACAAAATTATCCCCGAGAGACTTTTCTAAGAGGCAAAGTGTTCAAAATTAGCTGTGGCTGTCAGTCACTTCACGGCTCTGGAAGAACACAGCATACCTCAGTGCCCTTGAGTGTCTGCTGGCTAATGCAGGTTAATCCCTGCACTAGGGCTGTGGCTACGGCTCTCAGAGGGTTAGTGTCATTAAGATGAGACAGGAGAGCCTCAGTAACCCTATTAGCTCGAGAGCTAAGATGACTTAGTTCTGACAGCTTACCCACAAGTACAGAATCAAGGCCAGCGCAGACTAAACAGCTTCTTAGAACTGTCACAAGGCAGAGGAGAGCCACGTGCTTCATTTTGAGATGTGCACTGTGTTACAGCATGAACACAGACTTGCGGCACAGTAAAGGCTCAGTAGTTCTTTTATAACACATTAATAACCCTTGTTTGTCTATATATCAACATATAACTGATGATCAAAGGATACCACCATTGTCTATATCCTGCCATCGTGCAGCCCTCTGATCTGTGTGAGGAACTTCTAGATCAATAAGAGACAGAGCATCCTCATCAGAGATGTCTTCCTCCAGGTAGAACTGGACCAGCGGCAGCACATCTGTACAAAATCACATGCGACATTTAAAAAAAATCTAATAAAACAAGCAGATTCCTTGGTGGCATATACTGCGCACGGTGTGTATGAGTGTCAGTGACCATATGACGAGGCGCAGTAGATGAAAGGCTGCCTGCAGTTAATGCACACACTCCCCTGGTTGTTCAGCAGGGGGTTGTTGGTGGAGCAGCGGTAGCACATCATGCCCTCAATCAGATCCTGCAGCAAACACAGGTGGGTTTAACAAATATGATAAAGGTCACAGCTCTAAAATTTCAAAAACATCACATACACACACACCTCTTTGTCGTGGAAAGGTTTGGAACGAATGGTGAGGCAGCCCAGCTCTATAGACTCTTGGAAGCGTGAGGGAATGTGCAGCTCCTGCAGCTTCTCGTATGCGTACCTTGCAAGCTTATATGCACCAAGCTGTCGGCTCTGCTTGGCCAGCGCATATAAAGTGTTTCTATAATCAGGTCAAGGAAAAATAAACCTGGGGAAGATTTGGCACAGAATTACTGCTTTGTAGATATCTTATTCCAAATATTGTGGGCGTATTTATACTTGTGTTACATTAGCAGAACATCAGCTGCGCTAAGCCAGCAACACTGACTGCATGCCCAGAAAGTAATAAATTAGTTTGTTTGTAGGGGTTTTTTGTGTTTTAATTGAGGACGAGTTGCTTATTTGTATTTATACAGAAACATATTGTTACTAGAGGAGCTCTGAGAGTGGCAACCAGAGGTCAATGAGTTGCAGCTGCAACAGCACTACAAAGGCACTTCTCCATCACCTAAAACTCAACATTGTTTCTGTTCTTGCCCCTCTACCCATCCGCTCTTGATTCTCCTCCTACACACCCAGTTTTGTGACTCTTGATCAGTGCACGTCCTATTGTGGAGCTGTTTAAGTGCAATTTTGTGTGTGTGCGTGCAGTGTTTTAAGTGTTGAACCAAGTTGAATGCAATTTGCTGAGACTATAAATCCAAGTTCAAAGTTTTTGGAACATTTCAGCTTGGCCACAGAGGATTGCAGCTGCTCGGCCTGATTTCCTCTTCCAAGGCTGCGCTTTCCTTCCTCATTCCAGAGTCCGATGTGTGCCTACATAGATTTGCCCATGTGGCTGTGGGTGTACGCGACCGTGTATGTGTGTATTTGTTCAAATTAAAACCTATTGTTCAGTGTGTTTTTGTATGCATACTTTTGCACAAAGTTCAGCAATCAAAGCACTTGTTTAGATAACAGAAAATGTGTTTCTTGCCGGCATCGGCTCCTCCTCCCCATCAACACCCCTTTTCTTTCTCTCAGCAGCACTTTGGTTTCCGGAGTGGCGCCAACTCTCCTGATTTCTCCCTACATCTATCTATTTTCCACCGCTCTATCTTCACTGCCTCTGCCAGTCGTGATTTTAGAATGGTATCTATCTGTCGCAGAGAGTTTTCCACATTAAGAGGCCCCCATAATGCTCCATTTTCTAAATATTTGCTGAGATCTAACACTACGTTAAGTCCATTTTCTGAAATGTTAGGATACACTTTAGAGATGCCTGGTGGTATGTCCTTTGTGAGGTTGTTCAGGAGGAATCTGCAGATGTTGAAGAGCGTGTCTGGCATGTGAGAACTGAAGGGCTCATCCTACAGATAAAGACAGTTAAAAATATACACATGTAAGTTTAAGGGGTCACAAAGTGTTAGAAATCTCAGATAAAAGTTTTAAAAGCTCCATTTCCAACTTTTTTTCCCCGTCATCTTTTAACCTGATCTAAAAGCAGCCTAACCACTCAAAGTGCCTCATTCCTTCTCAAAGTACCCTGAAGGAAAAGATGCATTTTCTTAAAAAAACAAAATCACTAACAGCCCTTTATCCCTATAGTTGATAGTTCAAATCTATAGTGCCTGTCTGGGAGAGTTAAAATGAGATATAGAGGCTTCCTGCTCTGGCCTGGATCACAGCGATGCCTCTCTGTTGCAGGGGTGTGACCATAGCAGAGCAAAAAGCTGAAACAACAAACTGAGAACGCTGACACAGGCCAGGTCACCCATACAGGGCTCATAAGCCAGAACCGCTCGTTTGAAAGTAAGTTAGAGCTGCAGGCTCGGAAAAGAGGACTGATGGTAATAGAGGTCAGGGAGGTTTCAAGAATCTAATAATGGAGGTTCCTTCAAGCTGATATTTCCCTTCAATAAACTGCAACCTGACTGCCTTTAATTCTCTCTTTTGTCCCCTGCCCAACACCCTCTATGAATATTTTAATTTCTCTTTAAACCCCGACTCTCTTGGATTGACATAATCTTGCAGAGCCAGACCTAATTTTGTCAAATACACAGCAGTCTGGATGAATTTGAGTATAAAAGTTGATTCAAAAGTAGGCAGAAATCACAGTGGACTGTTAGAAAAGTGAGAAAATGCAGAAGGAACTTTGTACCTAAACTACCTATCTAACTACATAGTAGGTATTGTTTCCAAGTACGCACAATCTGACAGCCAAAAAGAAAAAGTCGTCCTTGTTACTTAAACACCGATTCACAGTTGTCTTGACTTAAGGTGTATAGTATTCTTACCGTGTATCGCTGGATTGAGCGATACACGTGGTAGAGCTCAGCGAGATGCTGAAAACGTTCAAACTTCTTCAGCATTTCTCCCCTCTGTTCTTCACTTTCTGATTCAGACAGACAGGGGTGAAAAGAAAAAAAAATGCATTAAGCATTTCAGTAAAAATGAGTTATGGCTGGTTGCTCTCAAGATACCTGTGCATCTTACCTTTGGCAATATCTAGACACTGCATAGACAGCATCCAGTAATAGTACCCTGCATCGTTGAACCTGTTCTCCACTACTGCATTCTGGGTGAGCTGCTCTAAGACTTTCACGGCCTCATTCTGAAGTCCAGCCTTGTGAAATGCTGAAAAATAAAAGCAGAAAAGTGGTAAAATACAGACTGGCTGCTCTTGAGGTAATGCTGAATTTACAGAAACAATTTAAAGCATAATTGTTATTTTATGTTTGGGGACACATGCAATTAAGTCCATTTAGACAATGACACACTTTTTGTAATTGAGCCTGTGGACACCACCGCAGTAGATTTAAATCAAACAATCAAGATGTGACTGAAGTGCAAAATTTCAGCTTTAATAAAAACAGTGTTACCTGTTTAAGAGTTAAAACCATTTTTATACATATTCAACCATTTTCAGAGGGTCAAAATGAATTGCAGTTTCACAGCGAAGTGAGACATTTCCCTTGTTATTCCAGGACAAAATAAGCAGATAAAAGATCTGGATTGAGTCTAAGTGTGACGCTTTCATTTCGTAGCTTATGAGTTTCAAAAAGATGCCGATGCAAGTGAGAGAAGCCATCATTAGGCTGTAAAAAAGAAAATAAACCTGTCATAGAGAGCGATAGCAACGGTGTTAGGAGTGGCCAAATCAATAATCTGGTTCATTTTTAGCACAAATGACTTCACTGACCAGTTCATCAACACCAAAAAAGCCTGAAAGACCACAGAAGGAAAGTGCATGTTGACAGAATTATTTACATGGTTAAGAAAAACAACTTCACAACATCTAAGTCAAGAACACTCTCGAGGAGGTGGGCGTATCATTTTCAAAGTCTGCAATCAAGAGACGCCTTTGTGACTGTAAATACAGAGGGTTTACAACAAGCTGCAAACCACTGGTTACACTCAGGAACAAGAAGCAGTGTTATGGCATGGGCATGTATGGCTGTCAGTGGAACTGGGTCGCTGGTGTTTATTGATGATGTGACTGCTTAAGTGTACAGGACTATAAACTCTGCTCAGATTCAGCCAAATGTTGAAAAACTAATCTGACAGCACTTCAGAGTGCAAATGAATAATGATCCAAATCATACTGCAAAAGCAACCCAAGAGTTTCCAAATGGCATGTGAGAACGGGAATGGCCCAACAGTCACCTGATCTCCCAAGAGAGAATGTTTTTCTTTTACTGAAGACAAAACTGGAGGAACGAGCACGAGTGTCTGTAGTAAAAGCCTATCAGAGCATCTCAAGGGAGGAAACACAGCACTTCCTAACGTCTATCAAGATGTGACTGGAGCGCAAACTTTCAGCTTTAATAAAAATCTTTCATTACCTGTTTAGGATTGAAAACCATTGATATATTTTTTGAATGAGTGACGAAATGTTTCTCCCACTGAAAATGCTACATCTACATGAACAGAATTAACTTTAGGGCATTTATATATTTCCATCCATCCATCCATTCTCTTCCACTTATCCTTTTCAGGGTCGCAGGGGGGCTAGAGCCTATCCCATCTGCCACCCAAACATGGGGAGAACATGCAAACTCCACACAGAAAGAACCCGGCCTGATGGTGAAATTAAACTCAGGACCTTTTTGCTGTGAGGCAACAGTGCTAACCACATTGCTGCAAATATATATATATATATATATATATATATATATATATATATATATATATATATATATATTAGGGGTGGGCGCAGTGGCGGTCCTAGCCTGTTTGGCGCCCCAGGCTAAAAAATATTAAGGACTGTACATTAACATAAAACTGTTGTACAAACGGATACCAAACAGCCATCGAAATTCGTCATACAATGAGAACAGGACAAATCAACAATTAACAATGTCTAATTAATACTAAAATCTGTAACATATTGTATTGTTTGGAGTTTAGTCTGTTACTGTTGCTATTTTTACCATTTCTTCTTGGAGCAACTGTAACCCGCATAATTTCCTTAGGGATTAATAAAGTATTCTGATTCTGATTGTTTCAGGATGACCTGCCATTATCCAATGACATATCTGCTTACCTGTATCTTTTGCTCATTTCGCCTCCTCTTCTTTTCTCTTTTTTCTAAACTGATGACCTGATGGCTTTGAACTTTTCTTGTCCATCTTCCATTGGTTTTAATTTTGCACTCCAGTATGAACACCCATCCCTCAACTCGAGGATCACCACAACATAACCTAACAAACCTACACCTTAGTTCACAGATTCACTTTGTCTAGGGTGTCTGTGAAGGTTCTCAGTCATCCAGGTCATCGTAGTCAAAGGAGCTGCGTCTGGACTTCTTTAAGTTACTTGAAGACGTTTCACCTCTCATCCGAGAAGCTTCTTCAGTTCTAAGGTCAAATGGTGGAGAGTCCCAGATATAAACCTAGTGGGAGTATCCCATGATCAGGGGGTCCTTTTTGTCCCTCTGTGGGGGGATACTCCCACTAGGTTTATATCTGGGACTCTCCACCATTTGACCTTAGAACTGAAGAAGCTTCTCGGATTAGAGGTGAAACGTCTTCAAGTAACTTAAAGAAGTCCAGACGCTTTTCTTTGCAAGCTCCTTTGACTTTGTCTAGGGTGCATTTCTGAGATTTCACACAACCCAGGATTCAAATCACGAATACATAATGGGCTTGGATTTACAACATTATAAATGAAATGTGCTCTATTTGGAAGCAGCCCCCCCCCCCCCCCCCTTTCGACGGGTTGTGTGTGGATTCTATGTAGCGGAGATGACAATAAAGTTTACTTTGACTTCCGCAGCAAGCAGGCGCACCGAGGGCTCTCGCGCTCACTTTTCGCGTATAGAATTTCGAAAAAACATCGGTGCAAATTATAAGTCTGTATCATAATGTCTGGTGTTTTCGTGTTTGTTGTTTTGTTTTTATTTTGCGAGTTGGTTATTAGATGCTGCTCCAGCCGGTCAGAGAATCCCCCGCCGCCAGCAGCAGGCGCACCTCGCAAACGAAGGGCGCCCTTACTCCCCGCAAATGGGCGATAGAAAACCGATCGGTGCGTATGCCATTCCCAATATCCGCTGGCTGACGTTGGGGGAGCATGAGTACGAGCATTTTTTTTTTGGCCGATGCCCGTGATGCCGCCCCGGGCAACCGCCCGTGTCGCCCGTATCTAAAACCGCTACTGGGTGGGCGATATAAACGATATACGATAGAAACGATATAAATTTGGCCAACGATAGAGATTTTGACTATACCGCTCTATCGCGATAGCGCATGTTGATGATGTCATCAAGCTGCGCCTGTTTTGGTCGAAAGCATCGCAGCGGCTAAAACCATTATCATCTGCAAATTATGGCGGGCGACAGTCATAGCAAAGAGATGAAGCACTTTTGAATATGGGGAAAGCCGAAAACTGCCCTTCCTCCACTTCTGTAACATTGAATCATTAATGCTGAATTCTCTGGCAGCTGCTCTATTTCCATATTGTTGCAGTATATTAATAACTAACCTGTATTGTGGATGAATAGTCTCAGTTTTATCGAGTGGAAAAAAAGTTGGCGTTCATCCTCCAGCTTCACTGTGCTAATGTTATGCTAACATAGCTGTGTCGCTAGCAATCACGTAGCACAACATTATACACCAGGTAGTCCAACTTCAGTAACCCTGCAAACGCCACTGCTGTTTAGTTTTCTGTCTTCATTTATTTTGGAAGTCGTAGCAGAGCTGTACGTTTGAATTAGTTTCAAAAATCTCTCAGTCAGAACATGGTATGAAATGTTTAGGTGTAAACTAGCGAGCTAACTTCCTGTTAACTTCTAACTCCGTTAAATTTAATAAATTCTGTTTTTGTGGATGCATGGATGTAAAACTTAATTGTTACACCCGATAAAGCAGCAACGCTGATGATTTAATTAAAGATGAAAGAATTTAGACCGTTTTTAACTCTTAGTGTTCGTTTGACTTTGGGGCCTGAATGGACGGAGTTTTGGACCCAGATTACTCCGCGAAGCTTTTCACTACGGCAGCCGTAATGCTCTGACAATCCATCAAGCAAGCAGTGCAGCTTATCAAAGTTGTACTAAAACATTTTTTAACAGATTTCTGCACGCAGAAATCGGTTCGAGGTCAGTAAGCACAACCAGAATTCATAGATAAGGCACACTCTCGATTTTTGAGAAAATTAAAGGATCTTTAGTGTGGAAAATACGTTATACAGAAGAAAAGAATATATCGTGATATATATCATTACCGCACATGCTTCAAATTATATCGCGATATGAATTATATATATATATATATATATATTAGGCAGTGTTGGGAAGGTTACTTTTAAAATGTATTCCATTACAGAATACATGCCCCAAAATGTATTCTGTAACGTATTCCGTTACGTTACTCAATGACAGTAACGTATTCTGAATACTTTGGATTACTTAATATATTATCATGCTTTTTACAACAACGTGAATGTACTATTGCTGTGTGATTTATTACTATTACTGAAGGTCCGCGACTCCGAACTGTAGTAAAGGGACCTCTGACTAATACGGCGGGGTCCCTGTCGGCTCGTAGCCGAAAAATAGCTTTACTTTGTTGTGTGGGTCAACTTTTCTTGCGAGAGACAGAGAGAGGCGTTGAAAGACTGCTCCAACGGAACTTATTGTTTTCGGAGGAAAACACGAACACAGTGTACAGTCGAGTCTTAATAGCTTACTTACAACTGGGCTCGTCAGGCACTCTTCTTGGCTGAAGTGGTTATTATTATATTTACATGCTTCCAGCTCCCGTTTTTCCTCGATGACAACTCATACCTTTCCACTCCCCTTTTTCTCCCTCCTCGCGCTCACAGACCCATAACGTGTATGGCAGTCCATTCTCCCTGCAACACGGACTACACACGGACTGCACTGCCCATGATGCTACATTCTTTAGAGCTATGCTTGTAGCATTCTGCCTGTTAGCTTAGCACAACAACAACAACAACGAAAAGGCGCTCTCTCACCCAGGAAACACACAGTCGCAGAGAGAGAGAGAGAGCGTCGCCCTGTAACCATGGCAACCGTAACGCTGCCGCCTGGAACAACAGAACGTAGCTGTCAAACAAAACCCAAACAGTCCTGACCCGCGACAAAATGAAACAGGAAAGTACCGCAGTGTAATCCATTTATTTCAACAAAGTAACTGTATTCTGAATACCACCTTTTTAAACGGTAACTGTAACGGAATACAGTTACTCATATTTTGTATTTTAAATATGTAACGGCGGTACATGTATTCCGTTACTCCCCAACACTGATATTAGGTATATATATATATATATATATATATATATATATATATATATATATATTTATTTATTTATTAGGGCTATATATATATATATTTATTAGGGGTGCAACGATGCACAAAATTCACGGTTCGGTTTGATACTTTGGTGTCACGGTTCGATATTTTTTCGATACAAAAAAATGTTCATGCCTTTTTAATTTGTCATTTATTAAAATTATAAATATATATTTTAACTCAAAAGTACAGTTTTTAAATTTAATGTTGCTGAAACAAAGTAATAAAAATAAATAAATCTATCTGATCGAGAAATCACTCATCTTTGGAAAAGAGAGTTTATTACAGAGAAATGGCTCTTTCCAAAATAAAAGCTATACTGTAAGCTTCTTCTGGGCTATATTCTCAACAGCATATTAAACATATCAGGTCCCCATAAGGAGAATCATGTGCTAACGGCTGTCTAAATGACTCGGCTAAAGTTTGTAGCATGCATGCTTGTTGTTTTTGTCTGCTTCCACTTGTCTTTGCACTAGGATGATGTCGGAGTAAATGTGCAGTCATATTCGTTGTGTTCCCACTAGTGCTGTCAGCGTTAATCTCGTTGAAATTACGTTAACGCCACAACACGGCAAATCTCCGTTAACGAGCTACCGCGGATCGCCCCGTGCGTGGGGCTGGACGGCCAACACGTTAACGAGCAAACTGCGCTAACGCATTAGTTCCCACCAATGTAATTGAGCATTGCGTGGCACATCCGACATACTGTTTTACTTTTGTCCATGACGCGCTTACCTTCAGCGTCATACGTCACACGAAAACCAAAATAGTTCCAAACGCTAGATCTGAATTAGGGTGGGGGAGATTCAATTTGCCATGTGGCAAAGACAGCTTAACTTCTGTCTCGCTAGCCTGCGCTGTGCTCAGTGAATCTGCGGTCGACTACTCCGCCTAGGCTGCACTGTCGAGCGCAGATCCACTGAGCGCTCAACACAGACTGCATCGTCAGAAGAAAAGTTGATAAAATAAATTAAAAATTTTGTATTGTTCGATACATATGCATACCGAACCGAAAGCACTGTATCGAACGGTTCAATATCGATACAAGTATTGTTGCACCCCTAATATATATATACATACATTTTTTTTTTAAATTTTATAGGCAGTCATGGACTCCAAAAAGTGTTCAACCAATTACTTTCACACCTCTGAAAATGTATAAAAATGTCTGTAATTTTCCTACTAATCTGATGAAACTACATTCTATAGAATTATATAACATTATTACAGCCAAGAAAAAGAAGTGCAAGTACATTATAGGACATACACATTTGTAAACTCACATATTACCTAGAGTATTTAACAAGAAGTGCCATCCCATTTCAAAAACAAAAAAAACAGGCAACAACTAGTACCAGTCCTTTCCAAGCAGGACGGCAGCTTCTTAATATGAAATGCCAAAACATTTTGACTTTAAAGCCGTAATAAACATGACCACTATCCTTCATGTTCCAATCAGAGGGTAATTAGAAACAGCTTTAGGGAGTCGACCTCAGTAATGACCCTGCCCCTGCAACCACAGCAGGGGTCAGGCTGTATTATGGCAAACATTCATCAGTCTAACTGAATAAAAACCACATTCAGACACTGATGGTTACTGTTAGTAATGGGCGCACACTCCTCCCCCTCCCCCTTACAGAAACACAAAAACCAAGCTGACAAGGTTGCAGAGCACAGCAGCAATTGTCAGAATCTTTTAGCCAGAGCTCCCATGCAGACAACTACAGCTTACATTGTGCTGTTAGCAAAATAAAGATAACAACATTATCTTTTGGGGACATGCTGAGAAGCGTGTCTGGCAATAAAAGACAACTTCAAATTTAAGAAATAGGAAATGCTTTAGGTACGATGTACTTGAAAATCTTGTTGAACCCCTGGGAGTACTAATCAGAACCTGATTTTGGTACCAAGTGAGCTCCAGCTAAAACCTCCAGAATATATAACAAACAAAGTCACCTGAGTTAAGCAGAGTTAATCATTTCTTAAAATGTTATTTATTGAGAAGTCCCAGTGCAGTGGACAGGAGGCAGGCCAGAATTTGACACATTACAATCATTAGTAACACAATACTAAACTAAAATACACACAATCAGCAAAACGCATGACCACAGGCAAGTTTCAGTACATCCAGACCTGCTCAGTCATGCACTCCATGTGGAGACAGGCAGAAGAAGATTATGTAGAAGAGGAAATATGCCTGCTGAGATCATAATTATAAATCTATGAGCTGATTATAACTATGGTTACAGTTGGTAATCATCATCAGAGCTTCTTGTAGTACTGGTGATTAGAGGCATGGAAGCATGTCATTCAGTTAACAGGCAGCCCAGCTCTGTCCTGCTATGCTTGAGCAAAGAGGATCATGTTTTACAGTGGATATAGAGAATCTCAAGGAAGTAGTGAGACATTTCAGTTTTTGGAGCAGGCCTTGCTTTATTACTTCCATATGTAAACACTAGCAGAAACATGCATTGCAGAAGAAACTGTGACATAAGTCCTCTCCCACTGGCTTACTAAAAGAAAAAGTGAAATCCTGCTGGTGATGTAAAAGCTCACCCTTTTGAGCCTCCTCGAAACGGTCATTTTCAGCCAGCCACTGGGCGTACGGCACAAAGACATCGTTTTTGAACTGCGGATGTTTCTCCACCAGTGAGAAGGCCTGAGACAGAAGACAGAAGAAGCATATGCTTGTGATTGCCTGACTTGTGTTTTTAGTCCCACATATAGAGAATAACGCTGGACTCGCCTGGCTATTTATGGCTCTACTCCACTTACCGCACATTTTCCAAACAAGTTACCTTAAGTCCAAATACTTCTTCGCCATTATTTATTAGCCGAGAACAATGAAAATTGCATGAGCTAAATTGATTTCACACTCAATTAGAACTCCAACTGCAGGTCTCGTGCTGTTCGAATGACAGTATAAACTGTAAAGAGCTGCTGTAGTGCTTCGTGGACACATATCGCCTATCACGGTGACTAATTAGCTCAATGTCCTGTGGCAAAATCTGAGCCAAGAATCACACAGCAGTCATACTATACAGTAAAGGAGAACAAATGTGTGTTTCAGCCCTTTGAGCCCATTCATTTAAAGTAATACTTTGTTTTAAAGAAGAGTGGGAGCAGTGAATAGCATCCATATGGCCTATGCTGTAACTCAGTCTGTGGTGCCGTCTGGCTTGTCTTGGTGTCCACCACCCCGCCCCCTTGAAGCACATAAAGCCAAGTAGTTCTCTCAACCGCTGCCTCCCTCCTCTGCTCTTTCTTCTCTGTCTCTCCCTCTCTGAGGATTAAATATTCCAAGAAGACTTCAACAGACATAACAGCAAGAATCATGTGATCATAATTTCATGTTCTGTTTTTGGCTCTAGTGTTTCAACATGCAAATCGCCAATGTGCATCTCTGTAATGCCTTTAACTCGATTATAGACTGCAGATGGATTAAAGAAATGCAATATTTTCTTCTTGCCATGATCCGCCTTGATGGAGGAATTTGATTGGAAGCAGAACAGAATTTAAAGCTGATACTCTTTCACTGCAGTAGTGTTTTGCGCTTCTCACTAGCTAATCATCATGTGGGCATGGATTCAGAGAAATCCAAAGCTGGATGATTAGCTCTGGAGTGTGTGTGGCTCCAGTTTGTCAGTGTAGAAAGAAATCAGGCAGACATATTATCTTATTGTTTGCTTTCAGTTGTGGTTACTCTGACAAATAAAGTGTACTTTTCTGAGGATCCCTGCAAAATTGAACAAACCCCAAATATGGAGCAGTGTACTTTGTGGCTTATAGTGCAAGTGCCACAGCAGTTTGTTAAGTGCAGCCCTATATGCTTCACATTATATTTATGTGATTGTCTCAGGACTTTATATATATATATATATAAGTTATAATAAGCTGAACAGGTGTGCGTAAGTGTGTCAGACCTCTTCCCAGTGCCGAGTTTCTACATGCAGGTGCACCAGAGCCTTCAAGTCCCCCATCTTAGAGTAAGTCTCTGAGGCATAGCCATGGTGTTTCAGCCTCTTAAAGTGGAGTGCACATTTTGCTAGCGGTTCGCGTTCAGCCTTGTCCAATTTACGGGCGATGTCGATCAGCCTGGGTGAGAGAAGACAGGAATGAGCACACAGAAAGAGGGCGGGAGAAGATGAACCCTGCTGTATCAAACTATGCTCGTGACCCCAGAAAGAATGTGAATCAGTCAGGGTCACGAGCTGAATCTGAGTCAGGCTAAAGAGCTCGGACTATGTTCAACAGCAGTGTCAGTTGCGCTGACCCACTGGTAGCACCACAGGACACTTACAGCGTGCAGAGAGCGGGTCAGATGGAGTCAGCAGGGAGTTCTGACATGCTCACCAGATATCAATTTGCCTGGTTTTCAACAACACAGACACACAGCACACATTAAGGTTCCATCATACATCCATTATTGTTAAAGGAGAACTCTTATGTTCATTTCCAGCTCCATATTTTCATCCTTAGTCTCTACTAGAGTAGCTTTGCAGGATCCACAGTTCAAAATAATCCTTATTTATCTAATAATAGCCATTTGTGCCACCTCACAGCTCATCAGTTGTCTGAAATGAATGGTTTAAGACAAATTTCTTCCTTCTTTAAGCAGCAAGTGGGTGGACTGTTCACAATCAGAGTGGTCTCCCTGAGACAATGGTGTAAGGATACTGGTTCTCATTGACATCATACAGATGTAAGATCAGTAAACTGCCTAAAATAAGCAGTTAAATCAGTTTGAAGTCTGAGCTTTTGGCTTATAGGGATTACCTGTACATATGCTGACTTCATTACTATTATTATTAATATTATTAGTATTAACTTTGGCGATGTTTACTACAAGCATCAGCCATTGTAACAGTATATATAACGGAAGATGAAGAAAAGCACAGTAAGTCCCATTTAATGGAAAGGTATTTGTTTCTGGGAACATGTTTAGCCCTCATGGCCTCCCCTTCACATATCTGGCTCTAATGGCCTGTGACTGAGACTCATGACATTTACTGGACGTTTATTATTGCTTGTGCCATTAAATTAAAACACAAACTGCAACTTAAACTTCAACAAGTCAAATTAGGAGTCTCTGTATCTAAATGGACAATGCTGCTCTGTTATTGTATTTTGTCCCATCATCATTTCACTAATGATAGAGCACTCAAGTAAAAATAAAAAGGACCTAGACTTTATTGTAATCTTTTTGGTCTTGAGTAATAGATCCCCAGGTTTTCTGACGTTTTCTTTGGATAACGGCTGCTTTAACACTCATTTTTAGTCAGACCTTGTGCCTGACCATTTTCAGAGGAATGTTTTGCTTTTTTATTGTTGTTGCTGTTAAGCCAGTTATAATCTACCCATGAGTCATTCTAGATTAAAAACAAAAGCTATCTAACTCACGGGATCTACATCTACACATAACAGACAAATTGAAAAAGAACCCATGTTAAATTGTACCTTTAGGCACTTTGTTACTAGCAGCCTGTTGCAAAAATACTAAATTTCTTCCCCATTTATTTATTTCAATCTATGAAAGAAATACTAAATATAGCACCGTTCGTCAGGGTGATTCCAAAGAGCTGTTAGACAAAGAAATTGGCATATCTTAGCACGGTGTGCCTATCCTTGAAAACATTTGAGGATACTGGACAAGTGGACAAAGAAGAAGCAGCTGGCCTGAAAAAATACTACAGTAGATGAACAGTATTTGAAAGGCATGTTCTTATGAAACAAGAAACAAGTTCCGCAAGAACCTGAAACTGGACCTGAGAAATGTACCTGGCAAGATCTAGAAAAAGACAATATATGCCAAACTACACAAGAACTGGACTGAAAGTCAGTGGCAACAGGTTTTATGGAGTGATGAATCCAAATTTGAAATCTTTGGTTTAAGTCATCGTCAGTATGGCGGGATCGTCAGAGGCGCAACAATGTGTGTCTACAGCCATCTGCAAAACATGTTGGAGTCTCAGTCATGGTTTGGGGCTGCATTTCAGCCAGTGGTGTTGGGGATCTTGTCAAAACCGATGTAATTACGAGCACAGAAAAGTACAGTCAGATTGTGATCCACCATGCAATTCCATCTGGAAATTATATGATATGCAGTAACTTCACTTTTCAGCATGACCATAATTCCAAGCACACTGCCAATGCAGTAAAAGCACCTGAAGAGAAAAACACATATTGGAAGACTATCAGCCATGGATTAGCCTCCTCAGAGCCTGGACCTCAAGATTGCTGAAGCAGTGCGGGATCAGCTTACACGGAGAATAGAACAAAAGGATGCCAACATCCAAAGAAGAGCTTTGATTGTCCCTCAAAAAGGTTGGAGAACTATTCCTGAAGACTACTTTAAGAAATTACAAGAAAAGAAAAAGTAACGTGGGGTAGGTGGCTCAACAGTTTTGCCAAACCTAGAAAGTAAGGTGATGGAGAGCTCTGAGAATGTATGTAATGAATATTTATAGCATATTAACTTATTTTTCTTTCTGTAAAGCTTTGAAGCAGAAGAACTAGATCTAGGATAAGTTTAAATTATATTTCGAAATCACACACATATCAAAAATGGTCGTTTTAAAGAAAGTTAAACAGGAGCAGCAGGATTTCAAAATGTTTAAGAGAGAGACTGACACCTACATGTCTGCCCAGCCGTGTTCGCCTATAATGTCTATAGCTTTGAGATGTTCTCCTGCTGACAGGTACATCTCTGCTGCTGCCCGCGGCTCCTTGCTGCTCTTAGCCCAGTCTGCCTGCTTGGTCATCAGCATCCGAGAGCTCTTTGGGTCTGTCACTCCAACAAACTCCTGCAGCAAGAGAGAGAAAGTTTCAAACTTTACATCACATTCAATAATTAGGAATAAAGATGGGCAACAATCAACAATGTAACGTAATGTCCAACAGTTCATCAAAAGCAGATTCCTAACAGTAATCTGAAAGGAGAGAAAGAAAAGTCCAGTTCAGATGGGCAGAACCATGTGGGTCAAGTGTGAGACAGGAGGAAGCGAGTCACACAAACAGCAGGCAGCTACAAGGCCTTTCCCTCCGGTGTCCATCCTACCTAAAACAAACAGCCGGAGGGACCAGATGGCCACACAGCCACATAAATATACAGCAGCCACATCAAACACACATACAATCTGATACAAACTCAAGCACAAATATACATGAACGAGTCATGGCTGTGTCATCTGCTCCAGCAATGCGAGTGCAATGGTGATGATCAAAAGTGGGGGCACCGCATGTAAACATAATAAAGCACGAATTTGTCTCGGCTCCAACTGACCCCCTCATCAAAGTGTTCGTGTAGGAACAGACGCTGGCTTTATTTCTCTCCTTTTGTGCCCCACTTCCAACTGTAACTATATGTCGTACAGGGATACGTGCGTAAACGTTGGCCATGCGTGTGCAGATCAGATGATATATGTAGAGATTCTGATGATATATGAGGAGATGAAAGACAGACAGTAAAGGGGGGGCTGTCTGAACACAGTGCAGGGCCCCAATTTGGCATAACTGCACATGCTGAAGAAAACCATATGCTCTAAACCCCGAAAACATGCAATGCTTCGCAGGTGTTTTTGTCTGTATCGATACGATATCTTATATGTAAGAGCGTGTGTTTTAGTCAGTGATTTAATCACCTTGGCGTAGTCGAACATGCGCAGGTCAGTGTACATGCTCAGCGCTCTGGATTCGTGGCCAGTACGTTTGTAGAGCCTGGCTGCCTCGTGGAATTTCCCCTGGTAGGCGTAGACGTCTGCCAGAAACAGGTCATTGTCGTTCTCACCCCGCTTCTTCCTCTCCTACAAATCAGTCAACACAAACACTGAGTTGGGTGCTAAGACTAACAGTCACATATATTAGCATGCACACACACACACACACACACACACACACACACAGTTATGCATGTGGCTTTGCATACACATAGAGTTACACAAGACTGAAGGGTGTTGAATCTTCACAAACCTCTTCTGCCATCAGCCACAGAAATAACAAACACCATTTTTATTGAATGAGAGAAACACTTCTTTCCATATATAATAATTTTACTGACAGACTGTCAAAGATGAACATTTCCACATTTCAAATACGAACAAGCAGAAACACCCAAGCCATAACAGATTCTGCTCTGCTCAGCAAGCACATTGTTAAGGATTTGTGCATATGCTTAGCTGCGCACTTGCATGTCAGCGCGGACGCAACTGGAAAAGGTCACTCGGGATACAGGTTCCTCCTTTGTTTGAGGTTTAAGTCTAGTCCAGAAAAAAGCCTTACAATTACTGACATTATTGTATGATGACAGTAATTATGATTCACTATTTAATGATGCCAGGATATACACTATCCAGGAAAAAAAAAACAGAAAAAAAAAAAAAATTATAACCAAATTAGGCCTCTGGGGACTTAGCATTACCTCAATGCTATTGATTAGTTCCAGGTAGCGCAGATCTCGGATTCTAATGAAGGCCTGAAAAGGTGGAGAGGAAAGATTTAGTATAATTGTGTCTGAGAATCTGTTGCTTTGTGTTCTTATTTGCATTACTAGCTTCTTAAAAATTCTTCATCGCAGACTGATTAAGGATGTGGCTTCACTGTTGATTTGGGTAATGTCCATATTTTGACGTTAAGTGGTTGTAGTTAACATGATGAAGAGTAGGGTACTGTATATTTCTATTGCTCATTTTACTAGAAGTAGTAAATTGTGAAGGATGGTAAGATCGGCCTTACTTAATCAAAACAGTGTGTGTGTGTGTGTGTGTGTGTGTGTGTGTGTGTGTGTGTGTGTGTGTGTGTGAGTGTGAGAGAGAGAGAGAGAGAGAGAGAGCTGACCTTCTTGGCAGTCTCAAAGTCAAGTCCCTCCAGGGCTTCTGTGGCCAAATCCCTCCAGTCACTATCTGTCACACCCAGGCAGGCAATCTGGTAGGCCTCCTTAAACATCTTCCTCTCCAAGTACTGGTACATGGGTGCAGACTGGCAGGCCAACAACATCACAGTTAAAAGCATTATAAATACAAATTTGTGGAAAAGAATGGCCACAAACTAATCAATAAACAGAAACAAAACATCTTTACGAAACACTTTTTTTTCAGTAACTGATATAAATTGCATCCATATATATCATTTCTTTCTTTGTAGTACAAATAAATACCATATTTATGATAAAAATAACCAGGATCGTGGCACGTGTTTCTGCAGACATGTAGAACTAATGCAGAGCAACAACAGAGGAAATTTAAAGGTTAAACGCATTTCGCTGGGACGCATCACAGTACTTTTAACAGCGTATTGTGGAAGAGAATGAAAAATATTACTTCTTTAATATTTAATATGCTTTAAAAAGCGTGTAACTCTGTGGCATTATGAACACTAATATAACAGCCAATACCAGGGTAAGGGTAGAGGTCAAAAGGTCAAACAGAGATAATATACTGAGATTTGAAATTTGACATTTGGAATTTATACTTGATACAATTCCAATTCATACGAGCCCAGTTTCATAAAGACTAGATGAATACTTTAGGAAGTATTAGAAATGACCTAGTAACATATGATGAAAAGCAAGAGCCATCTAACAATTTTAACCATCAGTTTCAGTTTCACACAAAATTACTACATTTTGACCATTTTTATTTCAGAAGCATTTTGGCTACAGACCTGTGCCACCACACGGAGCGCCATCACTGCTTCTAGACAAGAGCAGCCTGACAAGATAATACCCACCTGCGGCACCTCCACTGCAGACATGGAATACACATGGAGGCAGAATATCTTGGAGCCATTGTAGCCGACCATAAAGCCTTGCATCTTCTGCTGGTGTACAGGGAAGTTGCTAGCCTTGATATTAAGGTAGCCATTCCCAGAGAAGCACAGCATGTCCTCACACTGGGTGTTCCAGGCTACACTATTGGCATTAGGCTCCTGTAAGGAAAGCAAATGCAAGTACACAGGAATAATGAGGTCAGAGGTGACTGTGAAACACATACAAGTCTGGGCTATTGTAAACCTGTTCCTGTATTTAACGCAACTAATTGAGCACACATGCTCGTTTCCATTTTATTTCACTCCACTGCATCTCTGAAATGCAATTCAAAGTCCGCGAGGCTAGGTTCCTTCGTCACGCCCTTTCCACTGCCTGCTGACCTGAAAAAGTAGCTCTTTACTCTTGATGTCATAGACGAGGAGAGTGTTATGCTCATCCACCACAGCCAGTTTATTGCGGGAGGCGCTCATGTCCAGGCAGCGCACTGACGTTGATAGCTTCAGCAGCGTGATGGGAAACGGGTTGTCAACAAATATCTTTAGTATCTGCAAATAGAGAATAGAGAATCAGTTGTGTTGTAACTGGCTCCAGTAACGGATATACCCAAAAAAAATGTTTTCTTCATTAAGACAGCAGTTTCCTTTATGTTCAAATTCCAGGAGCACTGGCATGTGAGCATGACTCCCACTTCTGTGGTTACTTTGTGTGAGAATGGATCTTCTTGGAGTACTCACAGCGCCATTCTTTAACCCTACGAGTAGGCCCTCTCTGCCTGGCGGACCACCAATCACTTTGATGTATCGAATTAGAGATTCCATCACCCATTCCTTTTCCCTCACACTGTTGAAGGACAGACACTGGAGTCTCTTCTCCTGCAGAAGAGCAGAGTGAGAAGGCTGAGGCTTCAATTATATTTGACAAATGGAGCGCTGACTGGTGCAGCATTGTCAAACGTTTCTGTTTTCATCGTTTCACAGTGTGTTAATCTCATCCTTTAAGCAATTCAAACATACTCGTAAATGTCTCGCAAATCCTAAACACAGTGCTCTTTTAAGCATCAAAAGGTGTTTAAAGAAAGCAATGCCATAAAGATTAACAGTGATTTGATTTGACAGTGACATATACAGCACAGACCACATGAACACAGCCCGTTTATATGGTCTAAAAGTTCTTTTAGGCATGAAACATGAGTACGCCTGATAGAGAGATCTGAAGCACCTCTGTCACACATAGACAGATTTAAAAGGAAATAACCGCCGCATTACGGCCGCTCCTCCTCCCTACCAGACTGTCAGACACACAGTGACAAGAAGCAGAGAGCAAACCCAAGAGACATCCACTGGTTCAACAGACTATGGTGCCTTCCCCCTGATTCAACTGTCTTAATTTATCCAGTTTGAAGATGGTTGAGAAAGGGAGAGAGACAGAGCGCACAGAGCACATGCACAGCTGGAGTCTTTTGCAAACTAGGCAGAAACATCTGGGGGAACAGCCATTCCATTTCTGGACTGTTTGGGCTTGAAGTAAATGTCTAAACATTGATTTACTGTGCTTTCATCGTATTAATAGCGCTCAAATGTCACTGCAGCCTCTTGCACAATCAAGTGTGCATTAGTGTAATTCACAAAGAACAGCAGCCACACTGGAGACCAGAGGAAGTATAACTGAAGGAAAATACAAATACACACAGGCTCTGGCAGACGCAAGCAACTTTAAATGAATGTTTTTGTATATTTTGCCACTACAAAAAAAACTGCGGACCTCTATCTCTTCTGACCTGACACAGAATGATATGTTGGGAGCAGACGACCAGCAAGTTGCATTCAAACTTCCTGCATATTTTCTCCTTGACGCGGTAGTGCATGTCTGAGGAGTCGTCTGAATAGAGCTCGTAGATGAGGATCTTCTCGGGCAGCTGGATGGCAAGACGGTTTCTATAGATAGCGATCTTCTTCACGAGCTCACGACACTTGATCCTCACTGAGGGGAAGAAAAAATTGAGATAAATGGGAGAGAGTAGTCATGAAAGGAGGGTGAGGAAGGTTTAATTATCTTAGCCGATGCATCCTGTTGAATAAGTTTGCCCTCAGTTTTTTTCCTTCAAATCTTCCTCCCTCGTTTGTGCGAGGAAATTAAAGACTGTCACCTCTCATTTAAATAGAAAATCCTATTATAGCAAGATGTTCACCAAAACATTTGATATCTACTCATTAAAAAAGGCAGGCCATCTGCCCTTACATTAGATTAATTTGAATAATATGACAACAGGAAAATGACAGTGAAGTTTATCTCCCCAAATGCTGTCTGCATTGCTTTGTTTGATCATCTCACTGTGAAGCTGCAAGATGTGAAAACAATTATTTTGACGAGGCATCACAATAGCTAGCCTATCTTAAACTCAGAAGCCTGTACACCAGAGCAAAAGCGCACCTTTTTGCTCAGTGATGAGGTGCTGGACAATGACATCAGTCATGCTATCTCTGTAAGCATAACGATCCTTGTAGAGGCCATGAACTGTACTGAAGATAAGTTGGTAGCAGGCGATGGTCCCATCCTGGCAGCCCAAAACCTAGGTAAGAGACAACAATGTAGCAGTACATCCCATTAACACTTCTAAAAACAGACTGCGAGAGTGGGAAAATGTTCCTGTTGTTAAAGCCTCTACACGGCAGAACTGAGAGAATCTGCTAGCAACCAAATCTCTCCTGTCACTTTTAGTTAAACACAGTGAAAAGAAAAGCGGGGAAAGTGTTACTTTAAAATGAAACGGCTTGTGCATCTGTGCAGTTAAGGAGGCACTCTGTTAGAGGATCAAATGTCACCCTAAATGTCACGTCAGAGCTCTGAGCGTGTTGCATTTTATTCTTGTTCTTCTATCACAACACTTAAATAATGGCGTATGTCACAGTGAGAGCAATTTCTCTAGATATATGGCTTCACAAGCTGTGGACCCACCACAAAGTTGGAGTCAGGCTTAACCCGGCAAGTCCACACCCAGGAGTTCTGCTCTCCGACAGTTCCTAGCCGCACACCATCTTTTGTGTAGAGGGACGCCTGTTTATCAGAGCCACCCATCACTATATACTCGCCCTTAGAGAAGTAGCCGACGCAGCACGGGTCATAGGTGAGAGTCCTGTCTTTTCCAATCTGAGAGAGACAAAGAGAGAAAAGGACATTAAAAATAAAAATAAAACTAGCATTTCTTGCAGTTATTGCCCAAGGGCCCAGGCCAGCACTCCCCACTGTCTGGGCTTGCACACTTCAAAGTCCTCAGTATTCAACCAATTCCTTTGAGTGTTCGATAAAAAGCCAGACAAAAAAGAAAGTGTTTCTCTGGTTTAAATAGCCTCCTTTGTATCAGTCTTCAAAGTCCATTTGCACAACATCATATCAGGTCGCCCCATTTGGTACATCTGGTTTTCCTCACTCTGGGATAAAACTTCCCTGACGATCCATAGTTATTTTCTCTCACTGTGAACAATTCTTGGTGTTGTAATCAAAACAGCATGTTCAATAGATAAATAGGCCAATGACAAAATATGAGCCTAAGGCATAACGGCAGAGTAATGAACACTGCATATTTGTCTATAATTACGATATCGCCCACTGGGAATTTAGGAGGAAGGAGGAATTGCGAAGGGGGCATTAAAGCATAGCAGGACCACTTCCAATGTACTGTTATGGTTTCAATAGACCCTGACAGTCTGATTAAAACAGGAAACACTCCATAAAGAGTTTTAAATATGTTATATTTTGAACAAACAGACTCATTTTGTGATGTTGCCGTCGTATTGCTTTAGCAAGTTAGAGCACATATTACTGACAGTGTTTCAAAATGTTCTAAGTCTTCTGGTGTTTTCCCATGAAAATGTGTTTAGTCATGCATGTGTTTAGCTTTTTCAACAGTTAAAAGTAACAAAGAAGATAGATTAGAAACAAACGTGTTGCGATAACAAGATACTGCATACACTGTATAGATATTACAAATCACCATGGTGTCTGTACACCCACGCAGGCATGATCTGGTGTCACCGTGTGGAATCAATATTTTTTGAGATTTTGTGACAAAGTGACCAAGCTATTCGAGCAACTAAAATGAGCGAAAGATGCTTAATTTTATACGTGACTACTTTTTTTGTTTTTTAATTGGTCTTTTTGTCTTAGGACTCGCCCAGCTTTCACTGCATGACAGCCACTTGATAGCTTGGATAAGATTCAGCTCCTTCCCGTGACCCTAAACTGTTTAAGCATTTAAGAAAATGGATAGTGGACAGTTCCTCTTGTGTTTATCATACCCACACTGTTTCTTTTATCTATAATAGTTCATCAAAAATTTTCTAAGTTTGTGGTTTTTAATCATTTTTATGCAAAACTGTTAGAATGAATCTTGCAAGTTAGCGCCATCGGCAATCGGTCAGTGCAAAACAATACAATGTACTGATGACAAGTGGAAAATTACAATAAACTCAAAGCCTATATCATTACAAAAATATACATATGTTTCATTAATGACCCCCTATCCATTACCCGTAACATACCAATGGGCCTGTTCCAAGTCAAATGACCAATCCATAATAGAACATATCAATATACAAAGACTAAATCCCCTCACTTGGCCACTTAATGGTAACACCACTGGACAAGCCTAAAGGTTGGGATGGAGGGGAATGTCTACAGAAAGTAAAACTGAAAAGTTTATTTCAAAACTGATTCACATGGTACATAAAAACTCATGTTCTGTGTTTGATTCTTCATCAAGCACAACCTCATCTTTATGTGGAGTGTATCTCTGTGTCTGAGCTATTAAGCCATGACATGATGATTAGTAAGTTATCAAATACATATTAAATACAATGCCATACAATATGATAGTTTATGGTAGGTTGTCACATTCACCTGTTTTCCACTGAGCTGATAAAAGGAGAGCTTCTGACCCCAGTCTGCCACAGCCAGAATGTCATTGTGCTCATCCCTGTGAAAACACAACAAAATGACTACAGACATAAGCATTAATCACAAGATTCAGCACTGATGAGGCTTCTGTCATTTAAGTAATGATGACAGTGAAAAGCAGAGCAGCCAACCTTCAACTAGGGGACACGGCAGTCACTCTCTCAGTGATGCAAAGTAATGGATGCAAATTTTCCAGAACTGTTTTAATTCAGGACAGAATACAGCATAAACCCATGTACCTCTGCATCTATTAACCCTGAATCTCTGGCGGCTCTAGCAAATGCTGTTCCCTGACTGACCTCATGCTTTGACCACAATTTGATTACCAACTTTCCCATATGAGGCAACCCAGCAATAAAATCTCTACTGTCTTTTATGGCTTTTATCTTTATCCTACTTCCCGCATCTTTTCACCTTTGTGTCGCCTTTTTCCCTTAATTGACCTGTTCTGTGGTCCTGCATAGTTCTCATTGCTGTACTCTTTGCTTTGGCTGTAGGGGGAATCATAGAGCAAAGACAGCTGTTCCCAGGCATCATAATTCAGTCCATCATTGAGAAAGGTCCATCGCTCACTGGTTGAACACTGCCACCTGCTGGCCCTACAAAAACTATTCACCTAAATAAGAAATCTAATTTTGCACAATTTGGGCTCAAAATCTTGGAAGGACAAAAATAACAAAAATATACGTGGCTATGTGTTAATCTGTGGACACATCCTTCCATTTCTATAATAACTTAGGACTAACTTGGAGGGATTCCAGGCTATGGACCAGATAGGAGAAGAGGAGCCACCTGGACGCTCTATTTTGACCTTCTCCTCCCCATTTTTGTTCCGAATGCTCACCACTCCATTCATCATACCCAGAGCAAGGTATTGCCCGTCGTTTGTCCACCTGCAAGCAAATGATGCACAGCAACATAAATGCACAAATGAAAATGTACTGCTGCTGCATAAAAGTTGCTGCTCCAGACTTCACTTACCCACAACATGTTATTTTGCTGCTCACTTTATGTTTGTTTACAGACTTTTGCTCTGGAGACCACAGGCCTAAAAATATGAGAAGTTTGAGATGTTTAATTTCTCTATGTACTTACATTAGGTCACATTTATCAAAGTTCTCCACTAAGGTGCACTCACCAAAGTCACCAGATGAGCAGGAGGCAAGCTGGTGAGTGACTGGGTTGTAGGCAACACACTGGATAGAGTCATTGTGACTACAGATAAACAAATAAAAGAAAAAATGATGGAGGAGTACAGACTGTGCACCGTGGTGTAACACTACAACTCTGTAATACTAAAGCAATAAGTAAAAGCGCTGCTTACGTATATTTCAAAATACCCTCCAGTTTAGAAGTCCAGATAATAATGCTTTTGTCTGCTGACCCTGAGGCAAATCTTTTACCTGCAGAAGAATGCACTACTGAGTAAGAATTAAGAACAAAAATAAGATGACCGACACAGAAAAATGTAGTGAAAATCAATTTAGTACCATCTTTGGCATAAGCCACACAGTACACTATGTCTTTGTGTCCTTTTAAAGGCTGAATAATACTGCCATCTGTTGCATCATAAACCTGGAACAAAAAGAAATAAGGTGAAATTGAGTTGAACGATGAAAGTATTCTCTACATGTTTGCATTTTTAGGCTAAAGAAAACAGAAAAGCCTTACCAGGACACGAAGCCCTGCAGCAATTATGAGTTGGCTACCATCTGGTTTGAAGGCAAGGTCATAAACGCTGCAGAAAAAACAAAACAAAAGAACAGATCCGTGTTGAAATGGTTTTTCAATAAATTGATTAGTTCACGAGCAACAGCTATGAGCATCCATTCATCACTGAAATCATATAATGGAGGTTCCCTGTGGAGTTTTTGACCTCTAGCAGTGCCATGGAGGTGGATTTTACAAGGACGTTATTGCTGTCTTCCAAAGTGCACACAGGGAAGGTTTTGCAACCCTGCAACTCTGTTGAAGGTTTTGGAGGAATTCACAACTTATGAGTGAAGATAAAGCCAAAACATGTCACTGCAACACTGTGAATTAGTAAATATGTTGTTAAGAAATATGAAAGAAATATTAGAAATATAGATGTTAAGAATTCTGGTGTAAAAAAAAAAAGGATAAATAAATAAAAGCACCGAAAAATCTGGTTTGTATGAAGAGGGAAAACATTCAACAGTTTTGCTAGATTGCAAGGATGCACACAATCTGTTTCGGTGTGAAAACACTCACTGTGAAGCATGGAGAATAATGGCTTCCAGTTTCATAAGTGTGAGAATTTGCAAGTGTCCAATGTTTCTTTAATAGGTTCTTTCAGCTGCAACCTTATTTCCCAAGTGGTCATCACAGCGGATGGATCTGCATATTTGATTTGGCACAGATTTTATGCTGGATGCCCTTTTGATGCAACCTTCCCTCCCTGATCTGGGGTTTGCGACTGGAATTAGGAGTGAACTTGCTTGGGACCTCCAGTGTCTTCTTTCAGTATTGAATTAGGGAATTTCTTTAATATAGCACACTGACTTTTTCTCTTTTTTTCATTTTGGATAGACCGAATAAACAAAAAAAAAACATAAAATTCAGAGTTTGAGGAAAAAGAGGACATCTTTAGCAAGGACAAACAAGTGCAAACAACAAAATCACACACGCACACACAAAACATACAAAAAATGTTTGCACCTAACAACAAGGAAAATCACGCGTCTCCATCCACTCCACCCTGCGTGTGCTCTCTCCTCCACCTCTTTTGTGCACTGTCTGTTGTTTTGGATGGTTCACCCCAGATATTTAAAGTGGTCCACCTTAACTACTTCTGCTTCTTGAAAACTTGTCACCTGTTTCCCTCTCATTCACACACGTATTCTGTCTTGCTTCTACTTTCACTCCTCTTCTTTCCAGTCTGTACCTCCACCTTTCAAAGCTCAAAGGGGCTCAAAGACAATCCCTCCATTCTTCAGGCATCTTCTTACGCTCAAAGACTGTGTTAAGCCATCTGATAAAAACATTCACTGTTTTACTTGACTATATCCGGATCAATTGTACTTACGTGCATAGAGTTTTAAGCCAGGAAATTAAAACCTTTATAAATAAAATTAATAAAAATCCCTAGTGGGTCCACTGGGGGCAGGGACACCAATAGGTGTCAAACTTTAGATGGACTGGACTACGTCTTTGTCTAATGTCAAAGTGAAAAATGTGATTGATCTGTGGCTCAAAATTAATTGAATCATACCACCAAAAAAATTAACTTCCATCTATGCATATAAGAGTTGGAAATATCTCATTTAAAACTACAGCATGTTTTTATTAGAAAACACATAAAGCTGTTAAACTGTTTCAAGTGACTTCACAGCATTATTAACATATCCCACACTGTCTCATTCAAACACAGTTATCATTACTAAGTATATAAAGTCCTGCTTTTGCCTTTTTGGGGAGTCATATTTATAGATACAACCATCTATCCAAGATGACTCCTGCAACATATCAAGTATTGTAATTTGATCTGATCATAATATAAACTTTTTAGTGGGCATTGTATCATTAGAGTATTGTGAGTTACTCTGTGATTTCCATTCTCCCTCTGAAACAGCACAAAAGCATCTCTCCAAACACCTACTCGGATTTGTTTTTTCGGGAAATCTGATCTTTTAAATGCTGGACTAAACAGAACTACCTTAATTCCCGACAAGAATGTAATGGGAAATAATGGAAAATAAGTTAATACCTTATTTAAAAAGACTGTTTAATAAAAACATGTTATTAGGAGCACGCAATTCTGCACAGCACCCAAAAAAACCCCGTAATGAGAACTAGAGATCATACGTCTATGATTATATCGGTTACCATAGAACCATCATAAGCTACTGTACTTATGGAAAATACATAATGCACGACATCTAATATGAGAGCGATTTGAAAGATGGCGATAATTGAATAGCCGCGATGCTAAAGCTAGTTAGCAGGCTAACACTAGTTTACATAGCAACCACCGTTGCTAACCACCTAGCGTTACATCTGAGCATCGGGACGAGGCTGACAGCGCAAACCTAATCACCCAGATTCCTACCATTGCTCACGGATCGTTTCCTTCCATGCTAGGACGGCTCTCATTTCCGCTCTTTAACTGAAAAAACCACCAAAGGCTCTTTTGTCAACAGGTTGCTGCAGTTCGCTTGTTTCTTTTTTTCACTCTGTACCGTTTCTTGTAGCGAGTAGCTCGCAATGCGCAGACTCGCACTTGCTCGCTACTTCCTGCTTCTGTGTTAACGTCAGAAAGTACTCGGGAAAGCAACGTCGAGACAAGAAGATGCACATCTAAAGCCTGATCAGTATTCATGTATGCTACACACGCCTTTGTTAACGTTTTAGCTCTTTGCTGTTGATCTGCTGCCCAGTAATGTCCAGCAATCCTTTTTTTAATGTGGCTTTATGTGAGCAAACTGTAGAATGAGCAAACGCCTTGTATGTGTTGTTTTTGTAAATGTCCAAGTAAACATGCACGAACAAAACAAGAACTACAGGTTCATAGTTTAACAATAAAGCCAAGGTTTTTTATTCGTTGTCTTCACTTCAACAGGACTCCAAAGAAACTAAAAATGCATCCTACTAGATGAGATACTGAGCTGGAGAGCAGTGCGGACATGAATCATCAAAGTCTCAAAGAAGGGGATATTTTGTGCACTTCTTCCGCATTGCCCCCTGGCTGGATCAGAGAAGTGAGGCAGCGGAAAGCAGGCAAAACAGCAGGCAAACTAGATGTCTACTTTACAAGGTGACTCAGTTTTGTTTTTGTGTTTTTTACAATCTTGTCTCTGTTGATGTTACCTGTAAGTTCACCACAGAAGCCCTTAGATCAGCATCTAATTGATTTTCCTGTTGTTTAAGTCCCGAAGGGCAAAGGTTCCGGTCCAGAGCATCCCTACGCACTTTCCTCCTGGAAAGTGGAAGTGGTAACTTAGACATAAGCCTCTTTGATTTCACCACATCCAAAGATGACGTTGTCACCCCTTCACAAGCACCCCCTCCCAAAGTAAAGCAGAGGAGAGGAAAGAAAAAGCCTTCAGAGGGACAGCAGAAGGAAACAGAAAATGAAACAGCAATTCTAGAGGCACCTCCAAATAAATCCAAACAAGCCTCTTCCTTCCTCAGAAGTGATACTAAAAGTGGAAAAGTGAAGACAGCAAACGACACAAATCATATTGATGCTGACACTGAACTACAGAAGACTGCATGTGTATTAGAAGTGAATGTGAATGGAGACAAAACTACTGAAACTTTAAATGGTTGTTTACAAGCTTTGACCTCAGAAAAAGTGGACAATGTACATCTGCAAAAGAGCCCCCAAAGAGGAGGCCAGCTGAGAGAGAAGTTACTCAGACTGGCTCCTTTAAGTAATCAACTAAACACATCTATTCTTCAAGAGGACAAGAAAGCAGATTTGCAGCCTTCGGCCCCGATTTTGAATGTTGAACCTGCCGCTGAGAGCGAGAACAAAGGTGATGAAAGCAAAGGTGACAACACTCCTAATTCTGACCTGGAGGCTGGCGGTGACAGTCGTCAAGATGCTGAAGAACATGCGTTGTTACCTGATACCACTGATGGGAGCTGTACACCAGTTCGAGAATCCCAGAATAGTAAGTATGAGCCACACTGACTGACAATTTGTTAAAGTTTTTCATGTTTTTTTTTTTAGCTTATCCAGTGCATTAGTGGTTATTTATGTCTCCCATTATCCTCTATATTTGCAGCTAGAAATGCATAAAAATCAAAGAAACCAAATGCCTTAATTGACACAAAACGTTACAAATAGAAAAAAAATGCATACATTTAGATCTGATAAAGAGGGGGCGAAGAATAATAGTCCATTGTTAGAGAGTGCATCACATCATTAGTCTAAGGGAGGACAGAATTAATTGAGTAATCTTACTGCATTAATGAAGCCATCATAGGACTCCACCACTTTGTGCTCAGCGAATGTATGATTTTCTTTGTTGTGTCATTTTATGAGGTACTTAACTTTGGACCCGACCAAAAGATGTAAAGCAGCTTCACTCTTCTAATATCTATAAATGTTTCCTGTCTGCTTAGAGTCCAAAAGCTTGGAAGGCAAGCGGAAAACAAGTCCTTATTTCAGTGGGAAATCCAGCAGAGATGGTAATGTTTAATGCAGGAAACTGTGGATTCTTTTACATCGGACATGTAGATCAACATTCACGAAATAAATAAAGTGTGTCATTTAAAGAAATGTGCACTGTCCTCATTCAGGACTTAGCCCACCGAGGAGGAAGGCCTTCAAGAAGTGGACACCTCCCCGGTCTCCCTTCAACCTCGTACAGGAAACTCTTTTCCATGATCCCTGGAAGCTGCTGGTAGCCACAGTTTTTCTGAACAAAACCAGTGGTAGGATTCAACACACACATTTAATTATTCAGGATGTTGCATTAAACTTTGCTGAAGCCTGGCATTTATTTAATACAGGTAAAATGGCCATTCCAGTCCTGTGGCAGTTCTTTGAGCGTTATCCATCTGCAGAGGTGACCCGGCAGGCCGACTGGAAGCCCATGTCTGAACTTATGAAGCCACTTGGCCTGTATGAGCTTAGAGCCAAAACACTCATCCGCTTCTCAGGTGGATATTCTTGACTGCTAGTGAATTACAGCAGCAACTACCTTTGTGCAGAAGCAATGTCCATTTATTTATATATATTAATGTAATTTTATTGTCCATTTTTGGTAGTCTTTGCATGGTTTTAGTAAGAATATATGAAACAGAAAAAAAAACCTCACAATCCCTTTTCTCTCATGTAGATGAGTATCTAACTAAACAGTGGCGTTACCCTATTGAGTTGCACGGTATTGGAAAGTACGGCAACGATTCGTACAGGATCTTCTGTATCAATGAGTGGCGACAGGTGGGTATAATGCCAACTATTTTACTTCAGTTGCTTCCATTGCTCCCTCATTTATTTGCTCTAAATTCAAGTTTAATTTGTTGTTTTTTCGATTCTTGTGTCAAAGGTAAAACCTGATGATCATATGCTAAACAAGTACCATGCTTGGCTGTGGGAGAACCATGAGAAACTGGGAATCTGAAGGACCAGAAACAAGAAAATCACTTCTATCACACAAACTGCAGTTACCCAACAATATAAGAATATTAGCATTATGGAGGACTTGAAATTTTAATCCTGAATTTCTTCAATATTATGCAGTATTACGCTGGCTAGCCTTTAAGAACTTTTACTATGTGTTGAATAAAATGTTTTAAGCTGGTTAAAAGTTGAAATGATTCATGAGTGGTTTATTCAGCCTTCTCGCCTCAGGCTTTCTACATAGATGAGATCCAGGGACACCCCCTAAATATAGCTATTGGCACAGTCTAATCTTTCTTTATGAGTGCATTGATGCGTGCATTGATGCGTACCACTTAATGCAGCAGCTTTCTTTTGATAGGGTGTAACTTGATTCCCAAGGCAACTGTTGCCACCGCAAAACACTCAACACATACATCGGTACGTCAGTATAATCTCTAACTAGCACCACTATAGCAATCCGGTATATTTAAATTTGGATTTATTTATTTTTTGTGTGTTGTTGCATGTTGATTTAATGCTAAGGCAACTATACCTTTAAGAAGAAAAGTAAAGCTTTGAAAGTTTCATTGGACTCCTCTGGTGTGCCAGCAGAAGTGTGAAGTATAAGATGAAACTAGGTAAGGAGAGATTTTGTTTTCCATTTGTTGTCCTTTTTTTTAAGTATTACTGGTTTTATTTAAAAGTATCTCTTTTAATTCTTTAATTCTGTTCACTTCTTTATCCTCACAGCAGCCATCTCCATAGCTTCCACGCCAGTCTGTATTCCTCGCGCACCTCCTGTCCGGCAAGGTCGCTGCCTGGTGGATACAACCGTAAAATTTCCCGTAATTTCAGGCTCCACACAGTTTTGGAAAAGCAATCAGGTAAGCAGAGATTTCTTAATTGTGTGGTTTATCATAGAAATATATTGTTTAGAACAACAACAAGAAAAACCAAACTGATCCATAAATATGGTTCTTAGAGTATTCCCAGATTGAACCCTTTACACCCACCATTTGTCCATAAACGGACTGTCAGTCTGGAGACACCAGATGTTCACCAACACAACCACCAGAGGACACTGATCATGCAGAGAAAAGAGCATTACAGGTAGGTGCACTAAATCATTTCACTATCACTGAATCACTTGTGCCATTTACCTCTTTTCTTTGAAGAGCTGACTTCAAAGACAATGACTGAAAGTTGCTGTGTCAGATATCATCAGGTATGGCGAAAACCCTTCTATGGAACCAGCAGTGAGAGAGAAGAGTACAGGTAAAATAGTGGAGGATGCCATTGACCTTTTTATATTGAAAAACAACAGCATGAGTTGTTTCTGGCAAAGAAAAGCTGCTCTTTTTATCTCCATAGGAAGGAGTTGCGAGAGCAGCTGAAGAGACAAATAGAGGAGAAATGTGCAGCAATAAAGCTGCAGCTGGCCAATAAAATAAAGGAAGCGGAGACTCTCCGAGAAGCAGACCGCCTCGATCTGGCCAGTGAACGAGAGCAAAGGATCCAGCACAGCAAAGCAATGGCAGTGTACAGAGATGAGAACAAGAGGGTACAGTCCCACACATACATTATATATCCACTATTAATGCTTTTGTGGTTATGGCCCCATCCGGTAGTGCCCTGGAAATGTTTCATCATGCTCTCAGGTTACAAAAATACAGCGAGTGTCTGAGTGTGGGTGGGTTTTTTTTTTCCTTCTTGTTTCTTTCTCTGCTTGTGAACAGCTAATGGAGCAGAGCTGGAGGGACAGAGCACTAACACGTTCCCAGGAGGCCCTGAATGAAAGAGAGCTGCTGCGCCTCAACCCCATCAACTGGAGTGGAACACTGAAATAGGTCAAACCTCCCCGGGAGGTCAAAACGTCAGACTTAGGCCTCACTGTAGCATGTGTGTCAGGTGGAAAAATGGGATCCCAAATGTACAGTGCAGAATCACTAAAGGAACTAATTTTAAAACATTTTTGGATTACATACAGTCATGTGAAAAAACGGGTACACAGTCTTTCAATTCACAGTTTTTGTATCAGGTCATTAAAAAAAAAAATAAAATCTGGTCCTTGACAAATCTTAAAATTAGGTCAATACAACCTACATATCATACAATGTCATAATTTATTTAAACACAAATTCAGACAAAATACAGAAGCAGTGTTTTAAAAACTTAGTACACCCTTATTACTTCTATAGGAATTCAGAAAGTAAGCAACACTAGGTGAGCTGATCAGTTTCCTCTTACTTTATTGATAACCAGGAAGATTATAAAAAACAATTTGAGGTCCACCAGTATACGGTGATAAAGAGTATTCAAAAGTTGAAAACACTCAATACCGTCACTAAGCTTTCCAGGAATGGATGTTCCAAGAAATTCACCCCAGGGTCCGACTGCATAACATTGAGAAGAACCTGTCAAAAACAAAAAGGCTCTGCCTGTCTCAGTTCTCATGTTAAATGTTAAAGTTCACAACAGTATAATTAAAAAAATAAAAAAAAAAGACTGAACAGGTATGACTTGTTTGGAAGGGTGGCCACATGAAAACCAAACATCACTGGTACAAACACTTCATACCACCTGTCAAGCACCATGTTGTGCAGCCACAGGCAATTTGCAGTCATTGAATCAAGCGTGAACTCCTCTGTATGTCAAAGTACTCTAAAGTCAAATGTGAAGCCACCTGTTTGACAGCTAAAGTTAAGGTGAGTCATGTGAAAGGACAATGATCCCAAGCGCAGCAGCAAATAAACCGAATGGCTGAAAAAGAGAAGAATTAAGGTGTTGCAGTGGCCCACAGAAAGTCCAGACGCTGAGAGAGCTGTGCATAAATAAATGCCTGCAAACCTCAATAATCTGCAGCAAAGATGTAATGAGTGGCACAAAATTCCTCTGACTGATAGAATCACACAGAAAAGCAGTTAGCTCAAGTTATTGCTGCTGAAGATGGTTTTAAAAAAGGATTGAATCAAAAAAAGACTTCAACATTTTTACTTTGTTTTTTGTCTGAGGTTGTAGTTACATGATTTATGGAGCAGATTATTTTGTATCATTACATCCTGTAAGTAAAACCTTAGAATTGAAAGAGCGTGTACTTTCTTTTTAACATCACTACACAATAACAATGATAACCTTTCTAATAAAAACACATTAACTAATGCCAAGAGTTTATCTCAATGATGAACTACTCCCGATTTCCCTGTCATTTATAATATAATGCAAACAGGGAACTCTGACAAAGATCAAATAAATAAATAAACAAAAACAACACGAGTGCCAGACTTTTTATTGTAATGCAAACATCGCTAATGAATTTTCACTCTGGACAACATTCCACACTCGGAAAATAATCAAGCATAACTTAAAATAAAAATAAATAGATAATTGGACGGATAAAAAGTGACGCTCTATTGAGTGGCAATCCAACATGATGCTAATGTATCTCCCAGAACTACAATTTAACTCTTAAAAATATATGCTGATAACACACACACACACACACACACACACACACACACACACACACGTATAAAGGAAATATTAATAAAATATGACAACATAAATATAACTTCAAAATAAAGGCAACGCAAAACGCTTGTATGTAGAATAGAGCTGGGTCCTGTTCCAGGAGGTTTAGAAAACTGAGTTTAAAAATGAACTCTGAGTTGTTTATCTCTGAAATAGGCAACTTTGAAGTTTACCGCAAGTTCATTCAACTCTGATGGCAATAACCCCAAGTTAAACGCACACATGAGTAGAAAAAGAAAGTAACCGTCAGTTACACTCTGATAATGCAATATTCCTATTCATGTGGATCTGCACAGCATTTTTATCTGTTGTTTTCAAGTGTTACCTTTTGAGAAAGTGCCGCACGTTCTAACTGGTTCTGCAGGACATGCGCTGGCATGTACCCAGTGAAAGGCATGCCATCACTGGGTACATGATCAAATGATAGAAGGTACCACAAAGAAAATCAAGCAGCAGTATAATTTGTCGTTTCTTTGCTAGATTTATTTTTCAGTTTTGCACAGAGTAAAAATATGGTGCAAAGTGAGACAGTATGTGTGTGTCATAACTGTCAGATATTACATTAAAAAAAAATGGTATCTCAATCTAGGGATATGTCAAAACTGAAACTGAGAAACTCTTCCCAGACAGCTAAAATAACAGTGAAATAAAAGATGAAAAGATATAAAGATTATCGCATAAAACTGAAACAAATAAGCTTAATTTGTTCCTTGTTGTATTTACTTAGTTGCAACTATATTTAGCTTGTTTACGCTTAATGATGACTCTGTAAAAAGGCACAATTTATTGTCTCTTACATTAAATCAGAAAATGTTAGACTATTCAGCATTGCTGATGGATCCACTTCTGGTCACTACTGCTATCTGGGTACACCCAGCGAGACTGGTTTGGGCCATTTTCAGTGGAAAATATGTTCAGGTTCAGACACCAAACTTTAGAAACTGTGTCTTTCAAAACGATGACAAAATTTCATGACCGAACAACAATATGTGGAGCAAGTCGCTTTAAAATATGTTTAATTGCATTTTAGTGCCCTTTAAAGTCCTTGCAGCCTCATTTTCACTTGATTACAACACGACAAATGTGATCATTAACCAGCATCATGTGTCTAAAGCTTTATACAGATTAAAATGATTTAAACAATAAACACCCATTGTTTTACGAACATTCAGTGGAGTTCAGACAGGTTGACAGCTACAGATTTTATTCTGACGTCTGCAGGATAATTTGCTTGGCTCTGACCTTTAACAGTGGCCTTTTGAATGAGGAAATGAAAAGTAGTTGACTCTATTTCTAGAACTGAAAAAATGTTTCTCGGGGTTAACAAACTCAGCACTGTTGGCTTAACCCGCTTCCTGTAACAGGATCCTGGTACTTAAATAAGTAATGTTGGTGACCCAGCAGCTATTAAAAAGTTATCTTCCATGCCAAGTAGGACAAATAAATACATAGGGTGCTGTATCTTTCATTTCCAATCCTATTTATCATGCATTATTATTACAAAGAATTATTCTGGGACAAAGAGGTAAAAAGTTATTCTGTGAACATAAATAAATGGCTGTTCTTAATGTAAATATCCCAGAGTTTTATGAGTGCTTCACTGGGGGAATTTGGGAAATTGTGATATCTCCATCCCAATGTCCCACAGCGGTAAGTTCAAGTGCATTAGTAACCTGACACACTCACAACTCATGTGCCATTCAAACTATGGGAGGGAGGGGGAGCTGAAATGGTGAAAACGCAGATGGACTTCATGAATAGAGTAGATGAAAAAACAATCTTTTCAAGAGAGACAAAGACCAGACATCATATCCAAATGCATAAGATTTTCACAATCAGTAGTGGTCTTTATGTCACCCTTGTTCCCAACACAGCTGAGGTAGGGAAGTAAGTTCAGTTCCTTTCCATCAGTGCAGTGATGCTTCGTTACTCCTCTTAAAGATTCATGGCTTCATGTTCTTTAAGTTCTCCCTTCTTCCCGTGTTATGTCACCCATACACATAAATTAACCCACGCCCTTTAAATTAATTCCCCAGTCACAAGTAAATCCCTGAAAATCTAGCATTGAAAAGCTAGTTTCTTGCCTCAAACTGATTCCTATTTACCCAAATTGACCCGTCTTTTTAATCAAGCTACGGTCCAATGCAGTCTAGCGTCCCTTCAGAAATCCGTCCAGCATGTAGTCTCCCTTCTCAGTCAGCCAGTATCCAGCCATAGCAGCCACACCTCCAATGAAAATAGCTGTGAAGACCATGTCACCCTTGGCAGCAAGGGTGGCTAGGGCACAGATTACCACTCCAAAGAACATCTGTTGCAGTACAAGGACCTCATCATCTGTCATATCGTCAAAGAGTCCCTTCTCTGGGCCAGCTGAAGAGGTAAAAGGAAAAGAAACCAAGCGGTCTGAAAAGCTGTACGCTGCATATGTGTGTTTGCATATTCCTTATGGCTTTTTCTTACCAGGAGGTTTATTTTCAACACAGATGCTGTCTCTTCTGATAAAGCCATTAGCACAGTCACAGTGGAAGGAGCCCTCCTCATTTATACAGGCCTCATTGAGTCCCGGGCATGCTATGGCACGTTCACTACATTCATCTATATCTGTAAGAGGACGCAAAGAAAACCAGTTTAAACACATCAGGAAAAGAGAAAAGGAAACTGATGTTGAGATTCAGTAGCCAGTTTGTGTATACATACCAAGACACTTCGCTCCCTTCAATCTGTAGCCACGCGCACATTTTTTACAGCGGGCAGGACCACTACCCATGCAGCCCACACATGCCTGGTCACATCCTACAAACGCCAGAAGTGCAGTGGTCAGCATTATTTATTGCTATAATAAAGATTTTTTTTACCAGGAATTCCACTGCACATTTATTAAGTCATTTTACTGTAAAAGTAATGAGGCTTTGTTACCATACTTGATAAATATCTTCGCCCTTTTTTCAGTTTTTTCTGACTACTTAAAACAAACTACAAATATTATTTATTAAAATAACTTGTAGTCAACAAGTGAGGTTAGATCAAATAAATTACAATATTACAATTGTAACTCTTTGGGAATCCCACAAATTCCTTGGTGGAAGAAAAACTCTGTCCTACACCACCTAAAGAGAAACAACAACTAACCAGTAATTGGACTAAACTGTTTTGCATTTCATATTCAAATTGAGATGCGTGTGAACGAGCAGACAAAAAAAAAAAAAAAATTGGATTTGATCAAAAAATCGGAATTGAGCATTAAGACCTGCAGTGTGAACGTAGCCTAAGTGACTTTGAATGTGGCATGGATGTTGACGCCAGCCTGGCTATGAGTACTTTAGAAACTACTGATCTACTAGCATCTTCCTACACAACCATGTTTACAAAGAATGGTCCAAGAGAAGAGAAAATATGAGTGACAGTTCTCTGGATGAAAATGTCTTGCTGATGCCAAAAGTCAGAAGACAATGGCTGGAATACTTTGAGCTGAAAGGAAGCTAACAAGTCACTCAAATACCCACTAATTACAACCATCTCTGAACTCACAACACATCAGACCTTGAACTAGATGGGCTACGGCAGCAAAAGACCACATCTGGTGCCACTGCTGTCAGCTGAGAATGAAAATCCAGACTGCAATTCACACAGCCTCTCCAAAGTTGGTCAACATAAGATTAGAAAAAGGCTGCCTGGTCTGATGAGACTCAATTTTTGCTGTGACATTTGAATGCAAGGACTAGATTTGGCATAAACAGCATGAAAACATGGATCTATGCTGCCTTGTACCACTGGTTCAGGCCGCTGGTGGTGTAATGGCAAGGGGAATATTTGCATGGATCACTTTGGGCCTGAGCATCGAGCATCGTTTCAATAGGATAAAGCACGATGTTACAAACACGTCAGTGAGTTAGCGGTACTCAAATGGCCTCCACAGGCATCAACCCAAAAGAACAACTATGGAATGTGGTGGAATGTGAGATTCCCATCAGTCACTTTAATCTGACAAATCTACAGCAACTGCATGATGCTAGCGTGAGAATATGGACCAAAATATCTGATGAACGTTTCAATGGAACTTGTTGACTTTTTGACATGAAAAATTAAGGCAGTTTTGAAGGCAAAAGAGGGTCCAACTCATTAAGAGCAAAGTATAACTAATCAAGTGGCCAATGAGTGCATGTCTTTATGCAGTTTGATTTAAACATTCCTTGAACTGTGAGAAGTAGCATACAATAACACGACTCACATTTTGTGATGAGACTTAGCTACTACTGAAACTGTATTATCACATATTCTCCAGATGTAACTAAAAACCTGCCACTTATTACAGCAGCACCACAAAATATGCACGATTTAATAAGGTCCGGGAAAATGAAAATAGTAACTAGAGAAAAGAGCATACCTCTGCATTCATATGATCCATCTGTGTTGTGACAGTAGGTGTTAGAAGGGCAACGAGCCAGCTCTGTACCGCATTCATCGATGTCTAGGAGACATTCAAGCCATGTCAAACAACAGAAAGCTGGCACCGAATCACTGAATTGCTATTGAGTGACCTCTAAAGCCACAAACTCACCAACACATTTGTTGTCATGAAGGATCCAACCGGGTTTGCAGTCGAGACATTTGTAGTCCTGCGGCCCTGAGCATTTCTTGCATGAGTGGTAGCAGGCTACAAAGGATGAAAGACACAGTCACAGGGTGAGGGTCAAGTTTAGATGACCCCAGGCAGGATTTAACAGTGTGGAAACCATTATCTGAATCTGTGGCACCTGCACAGGCTGCTATGCTGTTATTGGAGCTTTTCTCTCTGTAGTAACCATCAGCACAGCTTTGGCAAAGATGGCCTGAGTACCCGGGATCACAGACACACTCTCCATCTCCCAGGCGAGTACCCTCCCCTTCACAGCGGCCCAGACCTCCACATGTGCCACCGGGCCCAGATGGACACTCTGTATGGGATAAGCAGGATATCAGTGCTACACTTTAAACCTACAATTAACATGATTCTGATTATCATCACTGAGTTCCATGCATTTTTAATATTTTTTGGACCAACTAGGTTGTCAGTGTTGACATAAGGCAGCTTGTGTTTGGACCTTTGCAGTCAGGTCCAAAGTGTCCAGGTGGACAGCAGAGTCTCAGCTCCTCTATGCACAGCCACTCAAACAGGTCTGGTGCTTCCTGCTGTCTGTAGGATGTACAGATCACATCAGTTAGGAAGTTAAGACAGGGGCATGATAAAAAAATAAATAAATCAGCATAACCTAATTACACAGGAGAAACTGACGGTGCCACCTACACACTCTACAGACAACTTATTCTTCTAAATTACATTTCAAAATGTGCGTCAGAAGACCTTTTCCTGCTGATCTAATTCATCTCAATTTAACATAGGTTCATGCATGAAAGCAGCTTTTTTTACCTGTGGAACCACCATGTCTCCACTTGGTCCTCTATCTGCTCCAGCAGTCGATTACATTCAAAATCTGTTTTCTCACAAGCAGATTCTACTATCTCTAGTAGGCGAGTTTCACTGGAACACAAGTTTGGACAGAGACAGCAACATAGTCATGAAGTAAGAACACCCTACCCCTTAAATATGATTTAACCCCACCTTTTCCGGTAGAAAATATTTGGCAAATATATATATATTACACAAACTATCATACAAACATGCAGAGGACAGGATGTCTAGTAATATAAGTTATTATGTGAATTTAATTTAGCAAAAAGACGGAACTAGTCGTATTAGACAATGTGAATATATGAGCAGGTATTTGCTAAGTACTCCAACAAAAATTTAGTCTTACCTGGTTGCATATTTAGCCAGCTTCTCCTCCTCCCAGGCAGTGTTTCCTCCCCCAAAGTTCTTATTGGCTGTTCTCTCCAAGCCCTAGAAAGAGTAAAAGTTAGGGTCCTAAAAACATTTTTTTAAGGTTTGCTCAAAGAAGACAAGCAAGCATTGACAGTTTCTTTGGATACAAGGACTACCTTAATGAAACTCTCAGTGAGTTTTTTGCAGGTTTGGCACGGTGCTGTCTGGACTCTCACCACAGAGAGCTCTGAGAGAAGCACCAGAGCAGGCAGGAACGGCCAGGCCCACCACATGATCCTATAGACAGCATGCATACAAACAATTAATGTTTTAAAAAAAAAAAAAGTTTTGTTTAAACATCACAGCAAGTGTCATCAAATGCACCTACACTTCCAGAAAAAACTGTGTTTCTAGAGATCTGATCACAACTATGTGGTGGACAATACAAAATAAACTCTGTAATACGAACCCATAGCTGTGCAAAACGCACTAAAATTCTTCTTCTTGCTTCCTTTATGAATCAGCATGTCTTCTTCTTCTTTCTTCACTATATCCATGAACCTCCTCTGAGCTCTTCCTCTTTTCATTCTGCCTGGCAACTCCATATTCACCATCCTTTGCCTAATATATCCACTATCCACCTGCATATGACCAAATCATCACAGTTTGCCTCTCTAACTTTGTCTTCAAACAGCTCAACCTGAGCTGACCCTCTGATTTAATTTCAAATCTTGTGCATTCTGGTCACTCTTGATGAATATCTTAACATCTTCAACCTCCAGCTCTGGCTTCTGTTTTATTTATTTATTTATTTTTATTAGGGCTACCATCTGCAAACCTTATGTCATAGGAAGTCTCATTACCATCTTGTAAACCTTCTCTTTCACTTTTATGGTTATCCTTATTTCACAAGTTACCCCTGACTCCACCCTGCCTGCACTGTCCTCTTCGTCGCTCTTGCATACTGTGTACTTACTTTGGATGGTTGAGCAGTATTGACGAGTTGACAGGTATTTGTCTTTCATTCCTCTTCTCTCCAGATCATACCTTCACCTCTTCCAATTCTCTTCCACCTGCTTGCAACTACTGCTACAAATCACACTGCCGTATGCAAAATTAGTCCACGAAGACTCCTGTCTGACCTAAGCTGTCAATCTGTTTATCAGCACTACAAACAAGAAGGTTTTTACAGCTGATCTCTGATATAATCACACTCCCACCTTGAACCCATCTTTCACTCCAGCTATGCACCTCATCGCTACCTGACTGCTTTACATGTTTTCCCCATGCTCCCCACACAGTACGTTTGTGATGGTTGACTTTTGAAGATTGTAGTGAGTGATTCAATGCCATATTATTATGATATTACTTAAATAGCACTAGCACAGCTACATTGCAGTCATATTGTGCAAACCTCCAAGCACCTTCACCACACTAGTGTAGCTAAAATAAAATAGTGTAAGACTCTTTTTCTGATCTACAAATAGCTGTGCAAGTGCTGACTAAAACCAGAAGGAAAGAACTAGCATGCTTATATTAAAGCCAAGGGTGCCTGGAAGCTTAGTTTTGATTTACATTTTTATTTGTTTACATGACAGTAACAGGTTATGCACTGGAAAATGTCTCAGAAATTATATTGGTTTATGAAACAGGAAAGCCTCTCAGGTTGTTTGCTTCTCATTATTGCGCCACAAAGCAGAAATAAAACAAGTTGATGCTGCTTTCATCAGGTATGATTCAAGAAGCTGGAGTAGCCTTTCCACAAGATGTTAAAGGAGCTGGAAATACTCCTGTCCTTTATTTTATAATTCATTTATGTTATCATTTATGACTCATTTTCTAATATGCATAAATATTAACTGTACATTTGAGATTTTACCGAGTGTAATAAGTGTGTGTGTGTGTGTGTGTGGTGGGATTAATCCTCTCCAATTGTTTTAATTGACTTTAAACTGCCCAAAGTACCCATCTTTTTTTCCCGAATGTATCTCAGCCTTCACTTCCTACGTTTTTGATATAAAAATCTGGTTTCATTAAATGCAGTCCAAATTAGATCTGTAAACAGTATGAATTTTTGTTAGTAGTTAAAGGCTAGTCTTTAAAACAAGCAGCTTTAGCCTGCCTTAGCTTCATCGTTAGCCTGGTTAGCTCAGCATCAGCACCACCAATTAGCCGACTAGCAGCTGGCTAAGGTCAGTAGTTAGCTGCTAACTTAAGCTAACGCTGTGTCTATCATAGTCTGCTTATCTGTCCGGTGTGTCTTTATAGATTGTTGATATCGGTTACCATATCCTCCTTAGGCTATTTAGCGTAAAATATGGACTAACTAAGTCGCATTAATGGAGCCAATCTGAAATTAGCTTCAGCTTTTATTGATGATCCAGGTCTTACCTTACTGAGAAGCCACCACCTCCGTTGCTGCTGTCGCTGTGCTACTGATGATGATTGTCGGATTCCCCGGTGATTCAGGTTCATAAAAATGCAGGCAGAGCTTCACATTTTGGACATCCACTTCACGTTGAACGCTTCAGTCGTGTCATTTTAGTAGTTGTTTGCTAGCTAATGCTGTTAGTGCTAACAACGCAACAGAGGAGCTTTAGTACCGTAGTGCTGGGCTGCAGTGAGATGAATGAATGAGTGAACAGCTTCCAGTCGCTTCTCTGTTTTCCATAAGGAGGAACCACCCAAACCTTCTGGGATTTAAACAATCAACCAATCATTCAGCATCCAGCTTTACATACGTCAGTGCTGCATCGTCCAAGTATGAAACAGTATGTAAACATTTAAGACTAACTCTTTAAATGTTTCATTCTGATCATATTCTGTGCCGTCATGCTATGGTTCAGGTCCATTTTGACCTGACCATGAATTCCCTCATAATAAATCTCTAAAACTAATTTTCAAGTACAGATCTAATTATAGTGTATAAATAGTAATCGGTTCAATTCAATTTATATTGCGCCAAATCACAACAGCAGTCACACTAAGGCGCTTCTTACTGGGCTTTATAATACAGAGAAAACCCCCAAAATTTAGCAACCCTCTTAACATGAAGTAACTGACTATGTGCATATTAGTATTGTACAGCACTTTGGTCTACCAGGTGTGTTTTTAAAGTGTTTTTAAAGTGAAATATAAAGTGCTATATAAATAAATAAATGATAAATGATGATGATGATAATCTCAAGCAGAGCCAGGCTCAGGGGAGGGCAGCCGGAAGTGGTTGTGGGTGAACGGGAACAGGACAGGATACAAGACAAACCATGGAAGAGAGCCAGAGATAATGCATTCATGCAGAGTGGTGTATAAACACATGAGTGAGTAAAAGAGGTAAGTGAAAAAGAAACACTCAGCACATCATGACCCGGAGCCTAGGCCTATTGCAGGTAAGATTCAGTGTCACTTGATCCAGCCTTAACTATATGCTTTATCAAAATGGAAAGTTTTGAGCCTAATCTTAAAGGTGGAGAGGGTGTCATAAAGATCCTCATAACTAGCATTTATAATTATCAATAAATATTAAATAAATGCAGATCGGCTCTGCCTTGTTTCTTTTGAGCTTGGTTTCAATCTCTGTTAGTTTAATCATATCTTTTAAAAAATATATATATATATATATTTTGCTATTGTTAGATTATTTTCTTACAGTGTTATTATTTGTGCTTGCGGGTGCAAAGCGCACAGGCATAAATACCCAGTTAGGCACATAATGCATTCACATTTATCTACGCCTTGAGTGGTCTTACTGACACTTAAAACACTTTATCTACCTCTCATGCAATTAACCTACAATGTATGCCTCTGGACTGTGGAAGAAAGCCCACTCCAGACACTGTGGAGGTGGTGTGAAAGGCCTCAGCTAGGATTTGAACCAGGAAACCTGCTGTGACCACTCTATCACCATGCCGGGCTTGACTCTTAACGGCATAATTAAAGCTTAGATGCATTTAGGACCCCTAACTGATAACAATAATAACAACATGTTAAAAAAAATAACCATTATTTAATAAAAATGGTTGTTGCAATGTGTTTTTTTTTATTATTCTTAAAGCTTGCATGTTAAACACATGTCAACGAGCTTATTCTGCAAATGCAAGGAAGCTTATTCTTTTGATGTAACAAAGACATACCAACATTAGCTTTTTATTTAAGACAAAAAAAGAAAACAGTATAAAACAAAATGAACATGCCAAGACAAACTGGTTAAATATATTTACATATATAAAGTCAGAAACACAACATTATGGTTTCTTTTTTCTTCATTACTTTCAGCGCATTGATACGCAGTTATACAGAACTGGTATTGCTGTACTGATTACTCATAAAATAAGGTTTAACCTTAGGCCCAGTCAATATTATAAATTTGCTGAACCAAATAAGTTAACATGATGGTTGAAAAACAAGCAAATTCATATTTTGAAATGCCCATCTCAAGGTACTTTGAGATAATAATTCAAAGTGTGCTGCTTAATCAAGTCATCCCAAAAATACTAATTTCTTTTTTTGGGGGGGGGGGGTTAAATCCTCATTAGCAGCTACAGGAAATGTTAAAACAAAGGTAGAGAAACAGAGTTCACTCACTTTTTTCCCCCTGTCTGCTCTGCCAGTTATTACTCACCGTGCTCAATAAAGACATGTAATAGCATGTATAAGTTGATGATGATGAACACATTTTATGAATAATCAATGCAGAAATTCCAGTTGTTCTTAACAGTCTGCAAAATTGCCAAAATACATGCATGTCAGTCTCCAAAAATGGGACAGGTGCTGCAGATTTTTTTCATGAACTTCACAAACTTTTACTTGCAGTAGTAGTACAAGTGTGTAGTTGTGTCATAGAAACAGAAGTGTGTGCACACAGTGAGTTTTTCTCCACACTTTACTCTCATTTTGTAGCCCTCCTGAGCCATGCTACTTTTCAAAAATAGTCACCACAGACCTTTAGATCTGCTGTCACCTTTTTCTTTGGAAGTGGTGATATTTTATTGTTTTCCTAGAGCAGGACTGATTTTTTTTAATGCCTCCTTTTCAACAGGCTAGGATTCCAGAGTTTTTCCTGAAATAAAGAAGCTGAAGTAGCAAAGGTAATGATGAGCAACCGTTCAGATTGTGTCATTACTGTTTGCTCATCCCAAAACTGAACCATAGCTGTCCTGTCGCATTGTCAGGCCCACTCCATTTCACTGCCCTGCAGGTCCGTGTCAGGGCTGGATGGGGGTGTGATAAGACTGGGCTGCAATGGCACAGTTTCCCCAGAGTCTTCCCCTCCTACGGCAACACAACTCTGATGCACTCCCACAAGGCGTAATACATTTGACCCTGTTGTGAATGCTGACAGTCTCTGGGCTAGAGCCCGTGATGCCATCCTGAGCCCCCCTGCTCTTTTCCGTCTGGCTGATGCAGTAGCTACTTGACGAGCTCCAGCCAGTTCAGTCAGGAAACCCAGGCTCTGGGATGGAAGGCTGTAGACATGCAGGCCTCGGAAAAGTTCTGGCAGCGGTCGGAAACTACCTGGGGGCTCAGGTGGGAGGGATTCAAATTGCACCAGCATAAACCGTTCGCCAGCGCGGCCCTGTAAGTAGTCTGCTAGAACACAGCTCAGTGAAGCACTGAAAACATCTGCACAGCGAGAAGACCCAGGGTAATCTCTTCCTGCCTCTTCTTCTTCCACATGTCTTTTCCTCTCTGAGCGCTGAGCTCCCCATTCTTCAGCCTTTGTCCAGGAGGCCTGGGTTAGGACTAGCACCACTTTGCCCCCTTGCCTTTGTAGCTGATCAAGTTGTGAGTGGAGCCATGGCACAGGTCCCAGCATGCTGAGCTCAGCGTGGCTCCACAGGTCTAGAGACACACTAAAGCCCAGTGATTGGAGAGATGAGCCCAAATGACACAACAGCTCTGGCAGGCAAGGGTTATCATCAGGTGGGTACAGCAACACAACATGAACACCGCCCACAGCCCCTGAAATAGCAGATGTCAATGGCTACAATCAGTATTTGATCAAAGAAATCTACAGAGAATTATCACTCAAATCAAGATTATGGCATAAAAGCCAAGTAAGCTTGGAAACAAAAACATGAAAACAAGGAATGTGGAAATACTGGTGGCCCAGTGTGAAATTAACGTCAGGCTTTCTCCTACCTTTAACGTCTTCGTCTTTCAGCCACTTCCAAACATAGCCTGTATGGAAAACAAAGATGCCTTCAAGATATTTTCTAAGAACACTCATTCAATTATTCTGTTTTTCAGTGACACTCGAACTGGAAACTGACCTTGTAGAATCCCTTGTATCAAATACGCTCCCAGTATTGCTAAACACACGAGTAGTAATCCAATGATGAGCACCACGCTCCATCGCAATCGAGATGCTGTAAAAATATGAAAATATGAAACTTTAATAAGGACATGGAATGTTATATAAAAGGTCACTATGTAGTTACTTATTTGTTACATAGTAATGAAAGAAAGTGGGATTTTTTAGATGTTGCTTGAAAAAAAATAAATTAATCCATTAATCTAATAGATAGTAATGCAGTCTTACTGGCAAACGGACACTGGGGCTCTAAGAGTGATTTTGTCCCGTTAATCTTCATCTAAAAAAATAAAGGCAGACGTTTATGTTAGCACAGTCTGTACAGTGATAAAATTATTCATGAAACTGTGAATGCATTTATGTTTGAAGCATCACCTGAACACATAGCAGAGGGTGAGATGGCACATTGAACTCTCCGGTTTGCTGAAGGGTTCAAAGAAAAGTCATAGTCAATCACAGCCAATAAAGAGCGATAAAGAACAAAGAGAAGATTCATCACTGATCCTTTTGACTTCAGTGAACCATCATAACAGAACAAAATGCAGCATGTCATTCAAATCAACAAATGCAACTGACAGAGGCTCTTCACGCATCACCTGACTTGCATTTTTATTTTCTGTCGTTCGCTTGCAGCCAGTTGAAAAAACTTTTGTAAAAGCTTTGTTCCCACACATTGGGGCACTGGATGATGCGCAAACATTAAATATTTCAAGGATTAAAAGAAACAAAACAAAAATAGAAAGTTTGCATTCTCAAGACATTTAGAAAACATCTGTTACAAATTGTTTTTCATCTAGTTCTGATATTGTAAGATCACCGTTCATGAATGTGATCTCTTTTATGTGATCATGATAAAAGAAAGCGTCATGGCTTCACATTCCCCATGGTTCTGCTTTTTAAGCATGTCTAAATTTCTGGTGTGTTTAAATCAACCTTCTGGTAATTTATTGGCTAATCCAGTCATTTTAAACATTCTAGTTTAAAACTGTATTTTTAGAGTTGAATTAAAAATCCCCCCCCCCAAACTGAATTAAGCCTTAAAACTTCATGTTGAGACTTCAAATTCTAGTACAACTGAATATCTATTTAAATGTTGGACACATTCTTTCTTTTCTTTGTTTTTTCTTGAGGTGAATCAAGCTTGGAACTGTTTCGCCATTCTTCTGTAGATATCTGTTTGTCTGAGTTACGTAAAAGGGCAGAGGATGGTTTGAACTGAGTGACTCTTGACAGAGATATTTCAAGGCAAACAAGGCAGCTCTGTATGAAGTTAAGCCCAAAATGAGGAAGATGGTCAGAAATAAGACTCCAGTTATTAAAATAATCTTAACTGACTGTTTGCTGTCTGCTTTGTTACATTTGGAAGAAGGGAAAAAAAATCCTATTTGCTTCTTTGTTTCTGCGTTTTTCTGACTATAAGGTTTAAAGTTTATTTTTGGTGCTAACAATGCATTGTTTTTCTGGAGACACAGTGAAAAGAAGATATTGACTCATAGCAGTCATTTCTAAAATTATAACATAATTTTGAGCTCATGAAAACTACATTACATCACACTCAGTATTTTTGCTGTTTTTACCAAGTATCTGTTGCTTCGTTCATCCCATTTAGCTTGTAGTCTCTGTCTGGAACCCATCACCTCTTCACACTGGCCTCCCACCTGGTCTTTCTTGCACAGCCACACCTCTGCTTCCAGTATACACGGTGCACTTACATTCCAGATCAGCCCTATGCCACCATCCCTCAGCTGAGACTCCACCAAAGTTGCAGACACACTGTGCTGCATATTTTCGAGTGCACCTAAAAAAGAAAAAACCCAACAACAACAACATGCAATTCTCCATGTCTGAAAATTAATGTCCCATGCAAATGTCTTCTGAAGTTGATGTCAGGCAACACCATTTACCTTCATTGTTTTTGAAAGGGCAGATTTGTGTTCTTAATGATCCCTTCCACCATGCCTGTAAATAATTTTATATTTATTATATTATATATATTTATGTATTTATGTATTTGCCAATAGCTTAGCTGTCACTTAATATTTTAGCTTACCTGGAAGCACAGGCATGGTGCAACAAAGTCTGATGGAATGACCACCTCATCCTTCCCTTTGGGCTGCCAAAGATGAAAACAAAGTTAAACAAATAAACATGCATGATGCTGATTTTGCATTACCAGAACAAAATATTGACCCACCCATTCATGCTGTTCTGCAGGAATTTTATCCCAAACCATCTGCCATGTGATCGCATCTCCTTGTCTGACATCAGCTTTTACAAGTTGCAGTTTGACATTCCTCCCCTGATCTTTCACACAGAGTCTGGGACCTTAGTTTCAATAGTCATAAATTAGAACTTGGCTGGATCAACTCACTCAATGGTGTAAAACCATTTTTACCAGGCCTGCATTTTACTCCTGGGTTTTGAAAGTGTCTTACCACATTCCTTTATAGTTCCGTTAGGCTCCTCATCACAAACTGAAAAACAGAGGGTGTAGTAAATGTTGGGTAACACTGCTCTACAATTCATCATATTTTTGCTCCCATTAACTTAAACTCACCATTTTTTAAAGAGGGAAGTGTCATATTTTGACTCTTTGAGTCTACACTGACCATAACAGGACTGCCGAACTGCACTTTTTCTCTCAACAGCAGCTGGAAGTGCAGGAAATATGTAGTAAACTTTAAAACATTTAATTGTATATAGTAAAGATTGAGTTTATGAGAATGCAGAGAGTCTATCCATAATGGAGAAAGTATTCATATCTGTTACTTAGGCAGAAACATAAAAATAGAACAGTTTAAAACAACATCCTTAATTGAATATTCAACTCAAGTGAAGCGCAAAGTACAAATGAGGTGTGATCCCCCCCAAAAATAGTGCACTTGTTAAGCAACAAAATATCTCTAATTAATGGTTGATAGTCTGAGCTCCAAAAGAGCAACATGGGTCCGCCCCCTTGTGGGCTCCAAGAGGTGTGGGGTTGTGCCGTGTCCGGGGGTTTGTGTTTTTTAATTTGTGTGCGAGTTCTGGTTTCTGTCTGCCTTTCTTTGTATTGGGTGCTATGTTTGCTTGCATTATTTACTTTGCTTTTAGTACTTGTTGGTTTAATTCTAGTTACTGTTTGTATTTCATAAGTTTACTGCACCCTTCAGTGCCTCATTTGTCACTGTTTAAATTAGTTGCTGTCATGTCTTGTTACCCTCCGTGTTTAACTGATTACCTCATATGTCTATAAATACCCCTAGCCTTTTGTTTAATCTTTGTATTAATATCCTCTTCATGCTTGTTTCCAGTTATTTATTTAACAAGCAACTTCCTTATAGAATTTTGCAACAACCTAAAAAAAAAAGAAAAAAAGTGTGATGTGTTACTTATTCCCTGTTATTTGAGGCTCGTTGAGGCGCAATTCCAATCTATGCTTACTTGTGCTACTATCTGGACTGGAACCGAAGAAGGAAAACCTAAACTCAGATGTTCGAAATGTGAAAAATTGACACTATTTTGCCATGTTTAATAGTTAAGAGTTTGTTGTTTGAATGATTATGACATTTTAAATGTCTCTTTCATGTAGTGAAACAAAACAAACATAGTCTCCAACCCCACAGACTACTTAATTAATCCAGAATAAAAACAAATCAGACAATAAATAATACCTTCACTCTTTCCTAATGTTACCTTATATGTCGACTTGTCAACAGTGGAGTTGCTTTGTTTAAAATAGAGTATCTTCCAACAGTCTAATGCTCCCGGGACACTAAAATGCACTTTCACAAAATCTGTAATATAGAGAAAAATGCCATGGAAAAATATGAGGTTACATTTTTTGTGCTTGAAGCACGTGATTCTAACTGCTGACAAACTCAGACACTTTGTTCTGCTGTTTGACACACACACCTTCTTTTTCGCCGTCATCACCCGACTCCTCAGAAACATCCGTCACGATACCCATTTCGTCAGCTTGGATCATCATCATGTCAGCAACATTAAATACAACATTAGTTCATGACATGTGACAGGTTAACAAGCTCGACAGCTATGATAAGAAAGCAGGAAAACATTTTAACATTAAGAGCGTCGCCATCAAATATGATGCTTGACATCATTATGAAATGTGCATCCCAGTAGTCTCTCAAAATGATTTATGGCAAAGCTACCTTGTAGAGTGATGGTGACTTGAAGGCAAAGACTGCAGTTCTGTTTGTTTGAACAGCAGAGAACACTTTCGAGCTGCAACTGTGTAACATCAACTTTACTGTATGGATCAGGGAAGTCATCAGAAAACGGAGCTGTGAAAACAAGAGTGTTTCTGCTTTAGACAAACAGGTTTATTTGGGATTGAGATGATAACAGTGAGAGTGGATGTGCAAGTAATGATCATGCTGCTACCTTGATCCACATGGCAGTCAGTCAAACCCTGAAGAAAGAATAAAATGTGAACGAGAGTTGAATGAATCACATCTAAAAAGCACCACTGATGTCAACAATTGTAAGTAAAATGTCTGGTAAATAGTTTTTTAAAAGTATGCAGGATATGCTAAGTTAAAAACTTTCAATTCATCACACAACTGTAGTGAGCAGCTTCAGATATATGAAAGCCTGATTCCAAATATTTTTATAATAACATTTTGGTTATTTAAAAAAAAAAAACAATTTTATGCATTTATATTTCCTTTGTTCTGTCTATTTTTATTGTTATTACTTTTCTCTTGCAGTAGTAGTAGAGTAATTCTTCTACAATATCTTGCTTCCCCTTGTTTTGGCTGCTCCATTTAGGGGTCACCGCAGCAAATCCTCTGCCTCCATCTGACCCCATCCCCAGCACCATCATCCTCTTTTCTGAATATTCAGCATCCTTTGCCCACTTTATCAACTCTCTCTGCTCTTCACATGTGCAAACCAACTCAACTTTGCCTATCCAAAGTACTTTACCTGAGTTCCTCCTTTGATGTATTATTTTCTAATTTTGTCCATCCTGTTCACTACCAGTGGAAATCTTCAGCTCTACCTCCACCTCAATTTCTTGTCTTTTTTAAAACATTATATTGGAGCTTTTGCCTTTATTACAGTGATGAGTAGACAGAAAAGCAGAGAGAGAGAGTGGGGGATGATAGCCTCGGGTTGAAGCTAAATGCAGGCTGCTGTATTTTGCTTCCTGCCTCATGGTCACCTGCTCACTCTGGGAGCTACACTGACATCTGGCATCAGAGCCACAGACCACAGGAGGTCTCACTACCAAATTAATAACCTTCCCTTTCACTCTTGCTACCATCCTGTACTATCCGCTACTACCACAAATCACCCTGACACTTATCTCCACTCACTCCAACCTGCCTGCACTCTCCTTCACTTCTCTGTTGCTTTGGATGGTTGAACCCGGGTATTAAAACCAGTCCACCTACACCTGTCTACTTCTCATTCACACACATGTATTCTTTCTTGCTTCTACTAACTTTCATTCCTCTTCTCTCCAGTGCAAACCTTCTCCTATCCAGCTTCCCCTTCTTTTTGCTCCCTACTCTCACTCATCTGTGAGCATCATAGTCCACGGAGACTCCTGTGTGATCTCATTTATAAGCATGTCCATCACCATCGCAAACAAGAAGGGGTTCAGATCCCATAACGAATGAAATCCCACCACCAGCTTGAACCTATCTGTCACTCTCCATCACTGTTTCTCTCCTGATATGTGTCCTGCACCACTCTCTGTTATTTTTGCCCACATCTATAGAATTAAAGAGGATCCATACTCCTCCTGTCATCACTATATTAACTCTTATCTGATGCTACTGCAATGACTTATTTGCTTTCATTCCTGCCTGCACATTTATGTTTCGGTGTTGGATTTAAAGGCTTATGTTTCGTTGTATCCTTCTATGTATGCTCCGTGTTTTTGCTTTGAATGCTTTTATCTCTGCTCTTTGTTTGACAAATCAGCAATGCCAATGAAAATGTCATGTCGATGTCAATGATGTTCACTGCTGCTTAAAGTCAAGGAATAAAGACAGTTAAGATTTATGTAAGTAATGTTACACACTGCATCATGTGCATGAATACTGCCATTTCTGACACAATAGTTTCAGGGAAGTCAAGCTACCTTCCACGGAATTGGAGTGGCGGAGTAAGGCGCCAGACTCAGGTAGATGAGTAAATAAGTAATGAACATCTGACTCAGGACAGGGTGTCTCTTATCCTAATTTTCCAAGAAGACGACGTTTGCACAGTAAATTTTGTTCCCTTTGCACCTACATTATTTTTTTTTAAATAGATAGCAATAACAAAATTTGGTAACACACTTTTATAGTTAGATCACTTAAATCACTAACCGCCCATAACTTGCGTTGTTTTTATTAGTGTCTGACCTGATAATGACGCTATAGTAGACATAATACAAGCGCTACAAGCTTAAAACTGAGCAGTCATAAATACTCTCGCCCCATAGAGAAGAGTCACTCTTTAACCGCTTGATTCCAAAAGAAACATTTCTCAGTTCCCAGGATCCCCACTTACCTTGCTGCAGGTGAACTCAGGTGTGTCTTGGTCAAAAATCTCCAGCGCGCCTGCCGACACGAACAGCCAGAAACACAGCGATAACAGCAGGGAGATCACGTGTGGCACCCACCGGCGTGTGAGACCCATATTTTTGGAGTGCGCCTGGCACAAGCCCTTTCACTCCGACGCACGTCTCCTGCTCCACGGCTATGCTCCCCTCCTCACGGGACACATAAAAATCAGAGCTTCTTATACTTAAAGCACCGAGCTCGGCAGGACGAGAAAATCGCGATCATGTCTAGCTCGACAGTAGCGACGCGTCGTGAGGCTCCTGGGATTTTGTTTCACCGCCCTTCCTGATAACTGAATAATCTGGAGTTGGGCGTGTAGCTGCGCCACCTGCGCAGGTTTGATGGGAGGAGGGGGCAAAGCTGTCAGCTGCAACGTGAGTTTCTGCAGGGCTGGTGAATCATTCAGCAACATAAACATAAAGCGACACGCACACCAAATTATAAAAACAAACCTGCTTGGCAACATGACTCACACTGATTGTTGTGAAGAGAGAAAGTCAAAAAGTAACGAGAAGCTGATCAGAACAAAAGTCTGTTTCTTTTTCATTATCTTAAACGGTCACAACAACCACGTGTTTGCCAACATTTTTATGGTCTATTTTTTGTTTATGTTCTTTGAGAGTTTTTTGCAACAGATTGAAAACAGTCATAATGAGTCAGCGGGCAGAGTTTCATTATGTTGCTCAGTTAAACTTTGCCATCATCGTGACAATAATGATGTAGATGGATGCTTTATGGTTGTTGTTCTTGTTTTTTTCACTTGCAAGCTGCTTACTCGTTTTTTCCGTTTTCCTTTAACTTCTCTCTAACTGAACATGCCAATTTGGTCCACTGTGTGTTAGATTAGTAATCTTATCAAGAAAACTGAAACACCTGCACTAACAAACTCTTTCGTTTCACTTCTCATTTTATGGCACCTGAAACATGACCAACATTGCTTGTTTAAACTACTAAGACCCGAACTCTTTCATGGCATGCATTTTTAATTTCTCTTTGATATTTGGGCATATTGGGACCCGATGAATGTAAAAACAAAGAATTAACAGATTTTTTTTTTTTTTACCTGAATTTTGTTTTTAAGAGTCAATATTGGGTTTAAATAACCCAATATTGATGTCCACATATGTGGACGCCAGGTCCTAGGAGGTTAAGAGAGATATGCAAACCATGCAGATGCATATATACATTTGTCTACCACATATTACCAGAGTAAATGCCCTCCTTTGCAGTTTAAACAAAATGATACTAGCTAGATATGTAACTTGTTTGATTTACGTATTTATTTTATGTATTTATTTATGTAACATTATAAAATTGTGGCTTTATTGCAGCTACAGTATTACATCAAACTACCCTCCAGAGGTCTTGTAGGAATCTAGAAGCTTACATGGAAACCTTCGTGTTTTCTTTGCTGTGGGTTGCTAAATCATGCAGCAGACGTTTACTTCACGATTAATCCTGTCTAGCAAGTCTGTCACTCAAGCTCCTGCTCGGTGTTGTGCTGCCGTAACTCAAATGAACAAACAACTTATTATATGAAGTTTATAAAACAGGCGACACATACAGAAAAAAAAAGAAATTTCTGCGATTAAAGAGATACTTTGTCAAAGTAATTATTTTGTCAAGCAGTCTGTTTTTATTCAAAACATATTCTTATAATGCAAACAGTGCCGCAGGCTAATGTCACCTTAAAATACTTAGGAAGGGAAAACAGCTTCAGGGAATAACTAGTAAAACTGAACAAACACTTCTTCAAAGGTCAATCACTTTTGTCTGTAGATCCAGACGAGATGTCACTTTTCTGTTTAAACTCACTTTGCATAATGTTCACCGTTGAAGTTCATAAAACTTCTGCAATAAATATAAGACATGGGAAAGTACCACAGACACGGTGTTCTTGTTCTAATGCTCTGAGATTTTGAGGTAACCACTGCACTACATGTTTTCCGTTGGATAATTTGAATAATACTGGCTTTATCTGTTTCTGTCTCATTGAGTCCCCCAGCCAAGTCTTACCATTCATGTTCATTTTTCGTTTCCATTCATTAAATAACAAGCATAGTGAAAAACACAATGGGGGAAAAATACAACAACAAAAAAAAGGCCAAAATGTTAATTATTCTTCACTTTTAAAATGCAGGAGGTAGTATGTGTGCAAAAAACACACTTGTAGACACAGCTGTAGAAGTAGCCCCAGTCATAAATAGGAGTTATTACTACAAAAAGCTATCAAACCCACTAAAGGCCAAAAAGATAAACACATGAATGCAGTTATACACTGTAAAAAAAAAAACTGTCAAATTCACGGTAAAATACCGGCAGCTGTGGTTGCCAGGAATATACCGTGTAAAAAATGTGGAATCTGTAAAAGACAATACGGTATACTGGTTTTGTAACCCTAAATTTTAAGGTAGACAACATATTATTTTACCAAAATCATGATAGAAAAAAACAAATATATTTGTCAATTATACAGCAATTCGATGTAAAAAATGCAACTTTCCATAGCTTTTTACGGATATTTGCAGTAAAAAAAAAGTTAGAATATAATAATATTTACAGTAATTTGTTGTTAATTTAACAGTAATAGGATAGACCCTATTATTGTAAATAACTGTAAAAATAACAGAAATATGTTAAACCTTATTAAAACCTTTGACAGTAAAAAACACAGTGAAATTGTATAACAAATTACAGCATTTTATTTTGACCAGATACATTTTGCGGTAAATTCCTGGCAACCACAGCTGCCGGTATTTTACCGCTAAAAATACAGTACAATATGAGGAACATAAATGGTTTACCGTACATTTTACATTTGCAACCGCTAAATATAGAAAAATCTAAAGATGCTCATATATAACCAAGGTAGTGAATATTACTGATAAACAATGAGAAAATTTGACATACCATTTGAAAACAGACTAAACATATCATTTTCTCTATTCCTACAAAACAGCATAGATCTTGAGAATACAGCATGTGTCCATATATGTGGCTGGTAATCCATGGAGGAATGAATAAACATGAAACAAAATATTACCTGCCCCTGACCTATCAACAGTAATGAGTCACTGGGTCCTGCCTTGGTGAAGGAAAGGACTCAGTGGAGTTTCTAATGTGCATGGTGTCGAAGATACAAGCTCTGCAGGAGTACTTCAATGTCTGTCAGGAGTTCACTTTGGACTGGCAGGATCCCCTCTGCAGCAAAAAATGGACAAAGTTTGATCAGTGCTTGAGCAAAATGCACAGAAATGAACAAAACGTGCTGCCAAAAACAGATCTAATGATAAATGATTTCTTAAGTGTAAAATATACAGTTCGTAAAGGATAGCTATTGTCAAAATGCAACCTGGGCCGTTTTTTTTTTGTTTTTTTTGTTTTTACTGTAAACGAGACAAACATATATATAAAAGCATAATTATGACAAACGAGCCGTTTTTGAGATTGACCGTGATTTTGTTTTGTGGTCAATAGCCAGTGAATGGGAATACTAGGGGGCCGGGGCATAAATTTGAGCGCATCAAAATCGATACAGTAAAAAAAAACAAAAACAAAAAAAAAAACAGCCCAGGTTGCGTTTTGGCAATAGTTATCCTTTAAATCTACTTATGTAAAAGTGATACATAGACAACGCAGCCCTAATCACAATCATAATTTGTTGGAAAACGTATTTAAGTTTCCTATTGATTTATCATAGAACTTGAAGTTAACGGCTGAATGCATGGTGATGAGACCTATCATTCAATCTACATTTTATAGCGTATGAAACTGCTCACCTGGACATGAACCTGAGCTCGGCTGATTAAGATTAGTGTCTCCTGTCCATCTTTCTTTAGCAAAACTTGAATAATACCACTGCTTACCTCTTATTGAATCTTTGGGTGCAGACTTAATTGAAGAGCCTCGTATAAACAGGCAGGGTGTGATGTTTAGGGAAACCAAAGAATACAGGCGCCATCATTTCTGCCAGAAGACTCATGGGGTGCAACGAAGCTTTCATTGTGGACTGGCTAGATACCTTCTGCATTCAGAAAGAAAACAAGAAGGGCATACACCATAAACAATAATAACTGACAAAAATAATGAGACAAGAAATTAAAGTAACAAAATAAGTGCAAATCAAGTTTCCCTGTGTTGCAGTGTAGCTGAATGTTTTTCAACAATTTGATTTACGGTAAAACACGTACCAAATATTTCCAGCCAAGGTTTGTTTCAATCTTCAGCATGTTTTTCCTGCCATTGTCTTGAAACTGTTTCATCTGTCCCTCTCAGTTGATGCTGTTTACAAAAACGAAACAGCAATATTGTAAAGGGAAAAAGGAAAATGAATTTAATGGAAAAAAAAAAGAAAAAAAAAGATTATGACCTGAAATCTCACCATTTCCTGAGAGTCACAGGTCCTTTGAGTATCCTTATGGTTTCTGCTCAAATTCAGTGTCTGAAAAGGGCAGGAACAAAACAAACCTTTTTAATCATAATAAAGACAAAATAAGATTTAGAGACAGACAACAAAGAAATGTGTAAAATATCTTCTTGAATCTGTTTACTTTACTAACCTTGAAAGAGACTCTTGGGTCTTAGCTGTGCCACCACCCTTAAACCTTAAAACAGATGGAGACGATATGCTGGCCTGGCTTGAAATTTCCATATTTGGTGCTGTAAAACAATATCACAAACAATAGATTAATTGTACTTTTTGGACCTTGGCCAAAGCATAATAGAAAAAACAGAAAGCCCTTCATGGCTATTGTGCAATGAAATCATAATACTTACTGGTTTGTTTCCAGGCAGCCAGCAGTTTTCTTGCCTGAACTGGTCTCAGGACAGAGTTCAGATCAGTCTCACTGATGAACTGCAAGTCCTCAGATGTCTCCACTCCTAATGATTGTAGTGCCTCCAGTACAATTTCAAGGATTAAGGCAGACAGGTCCGGCAGCACCTTAGTAATGGAACTCCTTATGCTGTCCCCCATTTCTGAGATGTCTGATAAAAGAATGTGAATAAAGGTCAATTTACACCAAGTGGTACCTTTGGTCTTAAAATATGAAGCTGATCTTGCTTGATACTACACTTTTATACAGTGTTTCGTAAGTACCAAACTAACAGCACCATTATTGTGACAGCACACTGTGTTTCAATGGAACCATTTGGTACCCATACTTCATGTAAGATGTTAATGGATAGAAATCAATTAAGTCAATGATGTTCACACACTGCATCTTTTCTTTTTCCTTTCTCACTGAGTGCAGATGATACTGAGAATAGTATTCTGTCACGTGCACCGACACCAGAAAATAAACACTGTCATTCTTAATCAAAATGAGAACTACTTCACCAAACTCAACAGAGTCAGAGCCCCCTGTGACAAGGAAGTGTCCTTTCTTGTACTGTGTTCCCTTGTACATCATTTCTACTGTGACCTTTGTATTGGTTTCAGTAAAGTCAAACATTTGAACTGCTTCTTGAATGGCTTTACTGTACAGCAGTGAGTAAAATGGAGAACCATCTTTGACTTTCAAGACAGATTGACACAATGACCCTGCTGCAAGATAGGCTTGAAACATCTGATGTCTTTCAGAAAGTGTATGGCAGAGGTTTTTGAAATTTTTCAGATTTCTGGCACACCTCTTGAAATAACTGTGCTTACTTTCAAAGCGCATTGTCCATAATCTTATCAGTGGGCCAAATTTCAGAATCAGTGCTGGGTAATGGCGTAGAAAATGGTGTTTTGGTCTCAGGTTGCATTCTGGGAACAGAGCTTTTCTTGACTCTAAATATTCTTGAATAAGAATATCAAGATATGCTACCTGAGCCACTGAAATTTTCTGAGCACACACCATGTCTACAATATCTTTCAGCTGCAGAGTTAAGTTCCACACATCATCTGTGGGGTCTGTCACTATGTCACCAACTATGAGAGGCAGCAATCGGAAGGAGTTCCAGTTCTGTACAGCCTGTCCTGAGAGTTTAGCTGCTTGAGGACTGACCTCAGATGGCTTTGTAGAAGCATCAGAGGCATGGTAACTAAACTGTTTGATGCGTCGGTTCAGAGTGGAGTAAGTGAACCATGCTTTTTTCTTTATAAAGTATTTCAGATACAGTGCCACATCATAAGCCAAAACTCCCTCAAAGATATCATGACCTAGACATGGTGGCAAGCCTGGCATACAAACGTTGAAGTATTTCAGTGAATTGAACACTGACCTGAACTTCACTCCTTCGACGTCTGGTGTATTGTCAATCTGGAGGCGATCAACAGCAGAGTTGTAGTTCTCTTTGGTACGTTCTGGTCCACACAGATTTGGGTCAGCACCCTGAAATTCAGATTTCGTTATCAGGCAGTACCTGCAGAAGTACTTTGAAGAACTAAAGTTTTCAGTGAAGCCACCAATACAGTGAGAACCCAGATTATCACCAGCAATGCAAAACAAAGTTCCTTTGACTCTAGTTTCATCTGATGCAACAATCCCACTGTCCTCCAATTCTTTCAAGTCTGCCAGTAATTCAGAGAACACATTAGCATGACCAAACTCTTTAAAATCTTTCTCCCTGCACAGTAAAACAAGAGACATGTGATCTGTGTCTGAGCGTACATGAAGTGGCAAGTTTGCCACTGATGCATATACAGCTAATACCTTGTGTTTTGTCCTTGCAGAGCCTAAAGGGTTAACGACTTCAAAGGCATCCTGGTAGAGTACTAGCTTGAGACATGATGGGTTTTGACCAAAAAAATCATTTGATTTAAACAGCTTACTATCACTTATGTCACACAGAACATCAGCAGGAGGCTCAGTAGAGGGCTCTTCTGATTTCTGCCACAGATCAGACTCTAGCAGACATCTCAAAGTCTCTCTTAAAGGCACATAATAGGCAAACCTATCTTTTCTGTTTTCATCTCTCCCTAAAAATATTTTCTTTGGTTCCACATAGTTGAAGGCTTTTTTAAAGGTCTGAGCTCTGGAGTGCACTGTCCTCAATGGCCCGGTATGACATGCAGAAAAAAGATCATAGCTTTTGACAGACTCGCAGACTTTGTTGATGTCCTCCTCTGATAATGATGTGTCATCTTTTAACAGTGATGCAAGTTTACCCAAACTGTATGTCTGTCCCAACTCATGCATGTTCTGCATTTCCTCCACAATGTTCTGTATGGTTGAAGCAGGCAGTAGAAACTGACCCTGCAATTTTAAGTAGAATAGTGAAACGTTTCTCAGAAAAAGATCACAGAATTCAGGGGGCATTTCCATGTTATCTTCATCTGTAATAGACTGTGCAGCAGGCTCGGAAATCAAGGGTACAAAGTCATCTGATGTGGTTGGAACAGATGATGATTGACATGCAGACTCTCTATATAAATCACCAATGCTGCTGTCTGAAAACTGTGTTTACGTGACATGTGAGCAGTAAAAGATGATTTAACTCTAAAGGTATTTGTGCATCCTCTTACTGGACAAGTGACCACGTGTCCTTCCACAATATGGCTCTTCAGATGAGCTATTAACTCTTTAGAGTTCTGACACTGACGTTCACACATCGCCATTGCACATGTAAACGAAGAAACCAGTGACATGGGTGGGGGCAGAGTGTCTTCAGTAAAAATGAGCCTTAAACGCGCCATACCTGGTGTATGTCTGCTTGCAGCCTGCTTCAATACACCAAAAGAAACAACGTGGCTCATTCCGATGCAGTTTACAATGAAGCACGTAGCCCCCTGATGACTGAACTACCTTACCACAGAAATTACAGGTTAACATAACTCCATGTACTTTGGTAATTCCTCCCTAGCAAATTAAGCACGCCAAACACAGAAACTAATCCAGAGCAATGCTTCCCTCGCGACAGTAATGCTAACTCAACTCACAAATGCTAACTAAATTCGCAACCTCACTCATAAAAAACGAACTGCTAAAATTATCTATAAATGCTGGGCTGGTGGATTTTTATAACAGAGATAACTTGAAGGTGCATGTACTTACCTCACCTCGAACTAATTGTAAGCTGCCAGGATGTCTACAAATTCCGAAGATGCTGTGGTCCAAGCAGCAAAAAATGGCGCTAATATACGAGTTCAAAACTGTGTCCGTTAGCGAAGTCAACTTGAGTCTCCTGCATGAAAAAAAGAGCGGTTGGCACACAGCTCAGCAGCGCGCCGCGCTATTGGTCATTTTCAGGTGACGTCATCCCGCAATGTAACGTCGCTCTTTGTTTCTTTAGGAGGAGGTTCGAATTTGATCAGAAGTTACGTCTGCAGACCGCTGCAGCCACGTCTTGCCTTGCTTCCCCTTTTTTTGGTGAAATGGTTCGCTCATACTGCACAATGTTGCTACCAGAATTTTTTTTTTCTCTGCACTTCGAACGTAAAACGCCTGTACACAGTTTACCAGTAGTTTAGCTACCAATCAACAGCGATCACACAAACTCAAAATTTAAGGCGGACCCACTTAAGGTGGTCTGATAATATGGCGTGAAACACAACAACATAAAGTTGTTTTAAAATAATAATTAAAAAAGATTATTGAAATCAATTTTATTCACAACCATGAACTTTATTTTTAACATCTTCTTTTGCTGTTGATTTTTTTTATCAATTCAATTCAATTTTATTTATATAGCGCCAAATCACAACAAAAGTCGCCTCAAGGCGCTTCATAGATACAGAGAAAAACCCAACAATCATATGACCCCCTATGAGCAAGCACTTTGGCGACAGTGGGAAGGAAAAACTCCCTTTTAACAGGAAGAAACCTCCGGCAGAACCAGGCTCAGGGAGGGGCGGCCATCTGCTGCGACCGGTTGGGGTGAGAGAAGGAAGACAGGATAAAAGACATGCTGCGGAAGAGAGACAGAGGTTAATAACAGATATGATTCAATGCAGAGAGATCTATTAATACATAGTGAGTGAGAAAGGTGACTGGAAAGGAAAAACTCAATGCATCATGGGAATCCCCCGGCAGCCTACGTCTATTGCAGCATAACTAAGGGAGGATTCAGGGTCACCTGGTCCAGCCCTAACTATATGCTTTAGCAAAAAGGAAAGTTTTAAGCCTAATCTTAAAAGTAGAGATAGTTTCTGTCTCCCGAATCCAAACTGGAAGCTGGTTCCACAGAAGAGGGGCCTGAAAACTGAAGGCTCTGCCTCCCATTCTACTTTTAAATACTCTAGGAACAACAAGTAGGCCTGCAGAGCGAGAGCGAAGTGCTCTAATAGGGTGATATGGTACTACAAGGTCATTAAGATAAGATGGGGCCTGATTATTTAAGACCTTGTATGTGAGGAGCAGGATTTTGAATTCAATTCTGGACTTAACAGGAAGCCAATGAAGGGAAGCCAAAACAGGAGAAATATGCTCTCTCCTTCTAGTCCCTGTCAGTACTCTTGCTGCAGCATTTTGGATTAGCTGAAGGCTTTTCAGTGAGTTTTTTGGACATCCTGATAATAATGAATTACAGTAGTCCAGCCTGGAAGTAATAAATGCATGAACTAGTTTTTCAGCGTCACTCTGAGACAGGATATTTCTAATTTTAGAGATGTTGCGCAAATGGAAGAAAGCAGTCTTACATATTTGTTTAATATGTGCGTTGAAGGACATGTCCTGGTCAAAAATGACTCCAAGGTTCCTCACAGCGTTACTGGAGGCCAAGGTAATGCCATCCAGAGTATGAATCTGGTTAGATACCTTATTTCTAAGATTTTCAGGGCCGAGTACAATAACCTCAGTTTTATCTGAATTAAGAAGCAGAAAGTTAGCGGCCATCCAGGTCTTTATGTCTTTAAGACATTCCTGCAGTTTAACTAATTGGTGTGTGTTATCTGGCTTCATGGACAGATAGAGCTGGGTGTCATCTGCATAGCAGTGAAAATGTATGCTATGTCTTCTAATGATGCTGCCTAAGGGAAGCATGTATAATGTAAACAGAATTGGTCCTAGCACTGAACCCTGTGGAACTCCATAATTAACCTCAGTGTGTGAAGAGGACTCTCCATTTACATGCACAAATTGGAGTCTATTAGATAGATATGATACAAACCACTGCAGTGCAGTACCTGTAATACCTACAGCATGTTCTAATCGCTCTAATAGGATATTATGGTCAACAGTATCGAACGCTGCACTGAGGTCTAGCAGGACAAGCACAGAGATGAGTCCACTGTCAGAGGCCATAAGAAGATCATTTGTAACCTTCACTAAAGCTGTTTCTGTGCTGTGATGAGCTCTGAAACCTGACTGAAGGTTAACAATGATATACTGCAGGCCTAACTTTTAATCTGTATATCAGTATCTGAATTTTAAAATAAAAAAAAAATACTATCAATTTTATTGTCTTTCACTGCTGATATTTGCTTCTTTTTTTAAAAAAAAAATTATTTACTGGTTGTATTATTACGGTGGACCCTATTTTTTAACATCTTGCTTCTGTAAAAATGAATGTTTTTGTTTGCTTAAAAATCTACAGCTTTATTTGTGAATTCCAATGTGCACAACCCCAAAAGATGTAGTTTTACTCAAATAATACCGTAAAATCTAAGTTTTTCAGACATTTTCAACATTACAATATTTAATTGTAAAATGTATGCATATTTATTTGTTTTCACAGAAAATATTTATAATTTCAACATTTTATTACAGTAAAAAACAAAGTTTTATCCAGTCTCACAATTAACGGTTATTCAATCTATTTAATACAGTAAAAGGAAGTTTTTGGTTTTACGCTCCATTACCGTTGGAATTTGACGGTGTTTTGCTGTATATTTTACTGACTTTTTTTACAGTGTACTTTCTTATTAGTAAAGCACATTTTACATTTGCAGTAAAAGTGGAAATCCGATGAAAGCTTTGGCTTAATGTGTGTGTTTAGAAAATCCTATGCAAATTTGACGTTTTTTTGTAAACAGCAGTCACGCAGTTTGTCACCTGTGCTGTCACAACACTTTGAAACATTAAATGTGTTCATGAAAAAAGTGAGGTATTATTTGCAACAAGATTTTCATAGTGGTTAGCATATTCGTGCAGATAAGACAGGTGTTCACTAGGGCTTCAGTCACGAAAGTAATATAAAGAACCCTCTGTCAGAGGCTAAATGCTGTGCAAAGGACAGAGTGTTTACCTCTTCTTAACATGCAAAACATCTTGTGGCATACTGGACACAGCAGAGCTCGGTAATGAATAGTTCGTACAGAGTGAGGATTTCAGGAGCTTGCAATGGAACACCGGATCCGTGTCTCCTGTTTCCAGCAAAGCAAAAAACAAAAAAACCCACTTCTGTCACTTTGAAACTTGAGATTAAAACTTCTCTGCTTTCCACGGTAGTGGTAGTGTTTCTCCCGTGTAGAAACACATACACCTGCACAGTTCAGGGTCTGGCAGCCAAAGGCCACTTCAGACTGCTGTCAGGCTTATGTAATGTCTTTTTCATCGATGATATTTTCTTGATTGCACTTTATTTCGTTGTGTCTGAGGCACGAGCGTCTGCAGTCTCTGAGATAGTTTCTGTGCCAGCCATATTGCCAGCACTTTAGAAAGGACTCTGGGCCAGCAGTGCCACCTAAATTTAACACTTCTTGTCATCTCTCCCAGCTCCCCTATTAAACCCCTGAAATCCTGGGGTAAGCAGTACTGACGGACCTCCCTGAAGGCTTTTGGGATATCCTTGCTGTGGCCGAGGCCCTGGAAATAGATAAGAACAACTTCTTGATTTTTGTGCTCCTGCAGCACCCTTTTTAAGCGAGCCAGCACAGCTGTGAACATTGGCTCTATCAATGCAGAGGCCTCCTTTTGTCGGTACGAGTCTTTATCGTCACATAATTTAGCACCATCTTTTTTTCCAACAGCTTTTTCTTTTTTAAATTTTCCTAATTTTCTTCCATTCTGCTTCACATCCTCTTCCTGCTCTGCCTTGGTTTTCTCATGTTTCGTGTGTGCATATCTGCAGTCTACCTCTTTTCTTTCACTCTGATCTGTGTTTGCCCTCTCCATTGTCCACTTCTGATAGGTTTTCTTGGCTTCAGGACTCCAAATTACAAGCACTTTTCCTTGCTCCTTACAGACAGCATCCCACTGCCCATACAGCCAGGGAAGTGGGCCCAGATCTGCCACACCAGGCCCTGACTCATCCTGGCTTTGAGAGTTTTGGGCCCACAGAGGTGTGCGTACTGTGGCACCTAGCTCCTCCTGAAGAATTGAGGCTAATGCACACACAGCAGAGATATGGTCCGACTGACCTGATGAACACACCAGCAGCAGTGGCTTCTGGATATACAGCCAACCTAAATTTATCGGAAAAGACAAGGGGGGGGGGAGAGCATGTCCTTTATGTGTTTTAGTTGCTCCTTTAAGACCAACAGTGAAGCTAAAATAACAGAAATGAATTGAAATAAATTCAAGGCAGAGTAGTCATTCAATTTAAATTAGCCTGTGCCTTGAAACTGTAAATGCTTTCCATATGAAAACATGATTTGCAGTGAGGTAAATGAACTAACCTGCAGCTCCCCTCTTTGTAGCACGATGGATAAAAATTCCAAACGACGCAACTACAAACACAAATATCAGAACTGCCACCGCATACAAGCCACGTCTATTGTGGGTGTCTGTAAGAAAAACAGGAAAGAATAAATAAAACAGATAATGGTGAATTTATTTACTTTGCAGGAGTTGTGTGTGTATGAACATTCAGATGCACCAACTTATGCTGGCAGGTTCAGGTTTGTGAGCACACTTACAGTCCGGGCACAAAATTCTTCTTCCATGACGAACAGGATCCGACTGCCACACCTGAACAACAGCACGAGAATATAGATGATAAAATGCATAAAATCCAGAAATACATACATGTATGTGTGTATGTATATTTACCTGGACGCAAGGATTTTTAGAATAAAAGTGAAGAGGCAAATTTATTATTTTTTCACTTGTGTTTCCTTCCTATAAAATAGAGAACATATGCACACATGTTCACATATTTGTCCTTTAGCATGAATTTTTTCCTTGTTTTTTAATCTGTGTTAAAAATGCATATTTTTTACCAACCATTGTAACTGAATGTGCATTCCCTACAGCTGTGCATTCACTCTCAGTAAGGACACAGAGTTGGCTTGAAAACGTTGATGGAGAAAAAGAGTTGACATGTACCATTATCATCTGCCTTCCAGGTCCAATAGAGACCTCCCAAGAAGGCGTATCTGTGGGGGACAAAAAGACTGAGTGCATAAGGGAAAGCACACAAACAACCTGAGACTTATTAGAGCTGTTAGTAAAATTCCTCCATCCCACATCCACCCACTCACCTGCTGTAAAAGGGCAAGAGATGTTGCGTATGCCTTGTACAGAAAGCTGTAAAAACGAATTAACATCTGTGAATAAACGGCAGGTAGCGGTGCCTGTTTCCAATCAACGCATCTAGGTGCTTCTCACCTGCACACACATCTGAGGGTGTTTGTCCACTGCAGTAGTGTCATATTTCTGTTAAAAAGTCAAAATTGGTGTTTAAAAAACAAACAAAAAAAATGTTTTTTTTCCACAAATATTCGTCATGGATGCTGCTATGCTTACAAGCCTGTCTTTCTTCTCCAGAGTGGAGTTAAGCACAGGCGTGCAGAGGTGTTTGTGCTGCATCCAGCAGAGGGAGGCAGAGATGTTCAGCTGGCTGGCTGGGCACAGTGTTTTCAGCGTAAAACCATCCGTGTAGAAAGTGATTCCAGAGGAGGAAAACGCATCTCTGGCATCTGTTGAGGCGATGTTAACGCAAAAAAGATTAGAACGACATGCCAATAACATTCCCAGGATGCAAACATTGGCCAACCTGTATCACCTGTATCACTGGATCACAATAAACACCACCAAACAGACATGCATGAACGCACAGCTGTATGTGAACATATGCATTTTAAGGGTCAGTTTTAGACAACGAGACAGACAAAAATAATAACAAAAAAAATTGAACACCTTCTTGTCCATCGTCATGAAGACACTTTTAATTTTGCAATTGCATTTGCAAGAGTCTCTTGTTCCATAACTATAAACCTAAGTAGTAATAAGGGGGCATTAGTCCAAGATGGCGGCCAACCAAACCGGTTTGACCGGTTTCGTGTGTGTGCGCATGCGCGTTCAGGTGTGCTCGGGGGCATGCTAGTTCATGTGTTCATGTTCATGCACTTCTGGCCCCTGTGTTGAATGATCCCATGTTGGGTTTGTGAATTTGACACCTTAAGGTTTTGAAGTTGGGGATACATGCTCCTGGTGAGCACAAGATGTCTGATAACAGCTTGACATCTCAGTTATAAATGGAATTCAAAATGTTTTTGGAAGTATGACTAATGTATAATCTGACTTCTAAGGTACGCACGCCAAGGCCTAGAAGACAAGGGGACAGTTTACTTTGTGCTATAAAAACACAAACCTTAATGTTTGATCTTCCAACTTTATCTTTCTGTTCTGGTTTTAGAGTCTCTGTTTATTGAGTCGTACTTTGGGAATCACCCTGTTGTGAGTCAAGGGTATGCTGGGAGAGAATATGGCATTATACAAGCAGAGTGTTTTGGCTGTATCTGTAGATCTAAGAAATACACCTGTTATTGGTTATTAAAAAGAGTTAGCTGTGGTGCAGGTTTAATTTATAATTGTTGCATGAACTGTTAAAGAATTACAGACAGCTTTATACCGATAGTGCAGGCATTTTTTTTTTTTTGCTTAAGTAGAAGTATAGCTGCTAGTGTCAGAAATACTCAAGTAAAAGTTTGATAATGTATGGGCTCAGAAATGTGCTCAAAGTAAGAAAGTCAAAGTAGTAACCTAGCTGAATATTGCCCTGTAATAAAATAATACTAGAAAAATTTGCATTTCCTGCGAAAATGCAGTGTGGATGCTTTAAAGCTGAAGCTGTCTGCAAAAACTAGCTGAAAAAGCTGAAAAGTTGCAGAAATTGTAAAAACTTTGCAGAAGCAAAGGAACTTTGCTAAAATGGAATAACTTAGCAGAACTGCAATATCTTAGAGGAAACATAATACTTGGCAGAAATACAATAGCATAGCAGAACTTAGCAGAAATATTGTAACTTACCAGAAACATGATAACTTCTCAAAAATACAAGAATTTAGGAGAAATAGTATAAGATAACAGAAAGAATATATTTAGCCAAAAATACTTAAGCATTACAGAAACACTATGATTTAGAAAAATAGTACAACAGAGCAGAAATACTGTGATTTACCAGAGACACTGTGATGAACTATGAATATTGTAATTTTAAATCAATACTATGTTTCAGCACAAATACTCTGGTTTAGCACAAATATTATAACATAGCAGAAATACAATTATATAGCAGAAATGCTATATTTAGAAAGAAAAATATAATATAGTAGAAATAGTATGATTTAGCAGAAATACTACATTATAGCATAATAACAATGATTTAGAACAAATACTATGATTGAGCAGAATAGTAATAACTTAAGTGAAAATACTGGAAAAGTAAGATGACAAGCTGAAAAAAAACGGAACATGGTTAAGTTCCCTCAACACTAATTGTTGTTCACCTATGAAAAAAAAATAAAGAAATAAAAATAAATTTAAAAAACAAGAAGGAACAGCCAACAGATACACACAAAATCAAATATGTATACACAAATGCACAGAGAGAGAGACACACGGAGGGTCTATGCCAGTCAACCTATCTGAATATATTATATTTTTTTCCAACAATGAGATGCTACCCTAAAGAGGGTCTCTCTCTCTCTCTCTCTCTCTCTCTCTCTCTCTCTGTTACACACACACACACACACACACACACACACACACACACACACACACACACATACACACACACAGGGAGAGAGAAGCATGTTTTCAGTCAAGCAGCCTGGGAGCTGCTAAATTTGAATCCACAGAGGCTGTGTACTTTTTCCCGCCAAAACAGGTGCACACACGCAGCACAGAGACAGGATTTTTGTAGTCTATTTCTCATAGTGAGGATTCCCCTCAAACAAATGACCATAATTTCCTAACTGTATTGGCCAGAACGGTCATTCTTACACCGTTTTGTTCAGAAGAGATGGGGGAATCGTCAAGTGTTGACAATTTATCATTAAAATATGAATTTTTAGAGATATATGACATGGATGACGGGTTGGTTTAGAAGCCACGAAGGCCCCAATATGCAAATTTGAATGCCTCAGCCCACATATATGATTGGCTGGCTGGGAAGCCGTGCAGGCCCTGATTTGTAAATTTGAATGTGTCATGCCTAAGATATGATTGGCTGGCTGGGAACCCGTGCAGGCCCTGATATGTAAATTTGAATGTCTCAGGCCTCACAGAGGATTGGCTGCCTGGGGACCTGGCAGAAATATATAGAAATAGTATGATTAAGCATAAATACTACATTTACTAGAAATACTATGTTTTAGCACAAATACTATAAAAAGCAGAAATACTATAATTTAGCAGAAATACTATATTAAGCACAAATCCTATAAAAAGAAGAAATACTATATTAGGCACAAATCCTATAAAAAGCAGAAATAGTATGATTAAGCATAAATACTACATTTAGTAGAAATACTATGTTTTAGCACAAATAGTATAAAAAGCAGAAATACTATAATTTAGCACAAATAGTATAAAAAGCAGAAATACTATAATTTAGCAGAAATACTATATTAGGCACAAATCCTATGAAAAGCAGAAATAGTATGATTTAGCAGAAATACTGTATTTAGCACAAGTACCGAAAAGTACCAGAAATACTATGATTTAGCAGAATAGTAATAACTTACAAAATTACAAATATGGAGGCATATTGAAACACAAATGCACAGAGGGACACACAAACACAGGCTCTAATCCAGTCAACCAGTCTAACTATATTCAATTTAAATCCTACAATGACATGCTGCCAAATAAGGGTAGGGTTCTCTCTCTCCCACTAAACACACACACACACACACACACACACACACACACACACACACACACACACACACAGAGAGAGAGGGAGAGAGCTGCTGAATTTGAATCCACCAATCAGAGAGGCTGTGTACTTTTTCCCGCCAAAACAGGTGCACGCGGCACAGAGAGACACAGGATTATTGCAGTCTATTTCTCATAGTGACGACTCCCCTCAAACAAATGGCCATAATTTCCTAACCGTAGGGGCTAGAACGGTCATTCTTACACCGTTTTGTTCAGAAGAGATGGGGGAATCTTCAAGTGTTGACAATTTATCATTAAAATATGAATTATTGAAGATATTTGACTTGTAATGCACCATAACTGAGTAGAGCGAAGCGAAAACTGCCTTGACTTGCCCTCAAACAACGCTTTGTAACTCTAAATCTATTTGGAGTATCGATATCATTCTTTCACCGTAAGAGACAGCAGGCTTTGGTGAACAGTCATGGAAATTTTCAGGTCTCTGTGGAAATCCATTAAAAAGATATGACGAGAGAAAAAAGTGGTTCATTTCCAGAGTTTGAAATCTGAAGAAATCTGAGCGAAGGACGAATTTCCTACCCTCAAACAAGTCCAACTCATCTCAGAACGGTAATAGGTGAGAAAAAAATTCTTGAATTGTGAGCATCAGGAGTGTCTGAAGATATCCCGGGACAAGCCTCATGTCTTAACTTCGCTTCATTAAGGAGATATGACGATTCGAATATGCCTCTCATTACAGAAATCCAGCGGTGATTTTGAACAAACTCTCCATTGTCTTTATATGGAGAGTTTTGAGACTTTGTGTTGGTCTGAGGAGATTTGCCAAAATTCTATAAATCCCACAACAATGATAGTGACATTTTCGGAAAGCCAGCAAAAATACCTGCGTTTTCATGTATAATTTGTGGAAGTTGAGTGAAAATTGAGCAAGTAGCAAGAAGTTGTTCGGACATGAAGAGAAGACTGCAAAACCTTCAGTGGCACACTGGAAGCCAAGTGCATAGCAACCATAACAACGCATGTATTTTGTGAAAAATCACAATTTTGCAACTGAAAACTTTAAGAGGCATAAAAGCAAAACGGTAAAAGATTTGAAAAAGCTGATTTATACCTGAATAGCCCAATAATTTGAGAACATTTTAAAGTTTGAATGGTTGTTCTACGTGAAAATATGAGGAAGTAGTTAAGTTTCAAAAAAAAGCAAATTTTAGCAGAATTGCAGAAGTTTCCCATTCATTTCAATGGGACAAATTAAGCTTAATATTTTAAAAAGTATAATAGTGAAAAATACCAAAAGACATAGCACACATTAGCAGAAATAGCAGAATAGTTTAAAATTTGAACGGTGAAAATCGGCTGAAAATTGTGGAAGTAGTTAAGTGCCAAAAAGTGTACGGAAGTCCCAAGAGGAACTCAATAGTGTGGATGCTTAAAGCATCCACACAATTAGTAGGTGAGACTACAAACTTAGTCTGGTGGTGAACAGGCACAAGAGGGTCAGAGGCACATTTGGCAGCCAGGGTTAGAGTTCAGAGACCCTGAGCCTGGTGGTTGGGCTAGCAACATGGTCTGGTGAAAGAGTCTAACATCCATGCATTACATGGTGTTGCGGCTAATAAAAAAACAAAACAAACAAACAAACAAAAAGCCTATAAACTAACCCCCTTGTTTAGAGGTGATTGTCAGTTTGCTGGGTTTTTTAGAGACGCTGAGAGTGAGAGAGATCATGTTCTACATTACTTTAAAAGTGATTTTCAGAGCTGTTGATGTATGAAACACTGTCCATAGAAACATGGATCAACTCTGTTTATGGCATTGAGTGTTAAATTGTGACAGTTTCAATAAAGTCTGCAAAATTCTTGCATTTATACTGGGGAGCAAGGAAAAGTTAGACGTTGGTTGTACTATTGAAAATCAGTTTCATAAAAAACCAATTAAACGATATGAAGAAGAATGTGTTTGTAAAACTAGCGGTAAAGTATGGGAACTATAAGACAGACTGTTTCTGCTATCAAAACAGTTTGTGTTGTTAATCCTGAATGATTCTTGGTCACAACATTTTACTCCACACACATTTGGAAAATCGCATAGTTTGACAATAAATATCCCAGTAAAGACGCTTCATTTCTTAAGAAATATGCAGAGGGAGTGATCTTTATCAAAAGTAGAAGTTATATCTTTAGCTAAACCGTTGTACACAAGAGCTTTAAAAATCTATAGTGTGTGAGGTTGTGTAAGTAAGGGGTGGCTTGCCCTTCTCGCCCACGTGTGACAAACCATTTGTTGGATCATGGATTTGATGCCTCAGCATTGTGAAAGTGGGGAAACATACTCCTGGTTGAGCATAAGATTTCTGCTTACAACTTAGAATCTCAGTTCTAAATGAAATTAAAAATGTTTTTGTAAGTATGGCTAATGTATACTTTGACTTCTAAGGCATTCACACACACACACACACACACACACACACACACACACATGCACACACACAAACAACATAAATACAGAGAAGAAGAGGGTGTAGTTTATTACGCATCATAAAAGCAATCACTAATCTTCCAACTGTATCTTTCTGTTCTGAGTTTAGAGTCCTTGTTTGTTTACTGAGTCGTACTTTGGGAGTCATACTGTTGTGATACTGGGAGAAAGGGGTAAGGTGTGAGAGGCAAAACCATCACACACAAAACTTCAAAAATCTAAAGAGTGTGTGAGACTGCATAGTTGTGTCGTTCAGCAATAAACTTATCTACAGTGTGTTAGTAAAGAGTGACTTGTACTTCTGTCCCATTAAACAATGGTTTAAGAAATTTCACTGCAAACTATAAAAGGAATCTGGGTTTAAATAGAACATAGCAGTGTTGGATTAAGTGTAGGAAACGCTAGTATAAGGTGTCTATGGAACAAATCTCCTTCAACATTGTCAATGACCACAGTGGATGACTACAGGCATTTCTCTCAGTCAACTGATTGTGTTTAGGGAAAAAGCAGCTAAATACACTGAGATTGCTCCACATAGTTAGTGAGCTGTGGGTTTTGTCAAACTTGGAGTGAACAAAAGCAGAAAAACAGTAAAAGATTCGGATATTTGAAATTCTGGTTTATTTCATGAATACAATGAAACATTTTACAGTTTACAGAGCAAAGCACACATGATAAATGGATACACATAACACAGACAGTGAGAAGTAAAAACTCATCGTCTTACCAGATGTTATATTCTGTAAACTTAAAATAAACCCCTGAAATTAGAGTTTAGTGTTTTAAGTCTTCTATTAAAAAACATGAGTCAACACTTCTTTCTCCGGTAGCATTGCTGAAGTGACACTTTAACGATGCTTAAATTCGCAGTCGTTATGATGATAAAACTTGTTCTCTCGTTAGCAGATGTCTGCACTGTCACTTGTCATGAAAATGTCCAGAGCCAGGGTTCAAGCTTCCTCTTCAATTACCACTGATCATTATTAGAGCCCGCAAAAGATTTTTCACATTATCCCCATAAACAACATGCTTTTATAGAAATCATTGTTTCACAAAGATTTAGATTCTTGTTTCACAATGTGCATGAACTTAAAATCTTTAGAGTTTCATACTTATAAAGTATAGAAAAGAATACATTTATTCCAATGTATGAAATACACTTCTTGTAAAACAAAAAAAGTTGATTCGAAATGCATTAAAAAAAAATAGCTCCAGCCATCACCTTTCTCCTGTACACACACACACACACACACACACACACACACACACACACACACACACACACACACACACAGGGAGGGAGAGAGAGAGAGATCATTAATACAAAAGATTGCACCAGCTTTTGGATTTTCACTCTTTGTTGGAATTAATATGAACAGCCACATTCATTCCAATTTTTTGCCTTTGCTTCAATGAAGATGTGTCTTTAAATCTACGATACCTTTCCTGTTCAGAAAGTTTGCTGACATAGTAAAGAAGTGGCTAGGGAACTCAGTAATTATGAGTAGACACAGCTTAGGGACACTTTCTCAAATGAAGAGGATTTCATCATCTGCGGTTGGTGAAAAAAGTGCCACATTAAAAACAAATCAGCAGATCCACAAAGTATGGATACAGACTCTTTTCAACTATAGAGGTAGATGTACGCTTCATGTACTTATCAACATACATTTCAAAGGCTTGCATTAGAGTGCATTGGTGCACACTTGGGCATCTTTTATTTAACATGGTTATACCACTGTGAATTTTGCTATATAAATATACTCAAGAGTCTATCATATGTTTGACATCCAGCAAAAAATTCAAAAAAATATATTTTTAAATCAGTAACTTAGCAAATGAAATGTTTTTTGGACAACAAATGAGTCACGTTTCAAAAACAGTTTGAATAATCTGCGCTGTCAGACAGACATTTATGAAGCGCTGGCTATAACATACATGCTTACCGTGTGAAAGGACCGCAGATGTCTTGGAGCAGAGAACCTCGTTGTATTGTCGCTTTTCTCTTATGCATAAGCAACGCTGGCTGGTCATAAACGCTCTGTGTGGGTAGAAAATGGTCTGCACCGGCGCTGGTCCTGACGCGAAATGGCAAGAGTCTCACGCTCTCAGGAACGCTTCATATAGGACCGGGTGCTTCCAAAACAATAGATGGGGTGCCTATAAGTCTGGGGGGGGGGGGGGATACACCTGCAGGGCATCACCTTGCTGTGCAAGTTTAAAACAATGAGGGTGGGGGCACGCAGTTGCTGAGATCCGGTGTAACTGGCCAAGATAGGCCTAAGGGACCGCTGTTGCTGGCTACTTCAGAAAATAGGCGAGACCTTGCTCGACTGGTACATCTGCGGGGCTTTTACCTTGTCGAGGAATTACAAAAAGAGCCGAATACCGACCACTTTAAACAATAGGTTGGGTCCCGGCTCGACTGGTACACCTGCCGGCTTTTACCTTTTCCTAAGGAATCCCAACGATTAAATGATACCCGCGGTGGGCTTTTGTAATCCTGAACAAATTCAAACAATAAGCCAGCTGTTGAAAAGACGGAGCAGGTCTGGGCGACTGGTTTTAGAAGTATCATTGCGTTTATTTTCTAAAGAGCTGAATGTTATTTGCGACCATCTGTTGTGTTAAAAACTACTCTGAAACCACGAAACCCCTTACAGAAGAAATGCCCGTTTGATCCGTTTTTAAATAAATAAAATTCTTGCATCGCTGCAAGGTGTGACATCCGAATCACAAAATGACTGTGATTAAAACACGATTAGTTTGAAAAGAGCGATACTGGTTGCTTTGGGGGGATGACATCGTGTGCAACATGTTTTAGAAGTAGCCCAATAGCATTTATTTTCTAAAGGACTGAATGTTATTTGTGACCATTTACTGTGTTAAAAACTAGCTGGCTTTGTCTCACTCTTAGTTCAACATTCCGAAATCCCGATTTTTAAATAAAATGATCGCATCAACTCTTGAAAGAAACCCTAGTAGATGCTTAAAAACTAGTTAAATTAAAACTAGTGGTTTGATGAAATGAAACGCTTGTGAACAAGCTGACATTACCCATTCAGAAGAAATTCCCACTTGTGCCGTTTTTAAAATAAAATGCATGCATGCTGCATGAGGAGACATCAGAATTATAAAATTAGTGTGATTAAGACACAATTAGTTTGAAAGAGTTATACTGCCTGCATATAGCATTTATTTTCTAAAGGACTGAATGTTATTTGTGACCATTTACTGTGTTAAAAACTAGCTGGCTTTGTCTCACTCTTAGTTCAACATTCCGAAATCCCAATTTTTAAATAAAATGATCGCATCAACCCTGGAAAGAAACCCCAGTAGATGTGTAAAAACTAGTTAAATTAAAACTAGTGGTTTGATGAAATGAAACGCTTGTGAACATGCTGACATTACCCATTCAGAAGAAATTCCCATTTGTGCCGTTTTTAAAATAAAATGCTTGCATCACTGCAAGCTGAGATATTGTCAGAATCACAAAATTAGTGTGACTAAAACACTATTACCAACACTTTTGACTAGATGTAAATAAAAAGCATCCCCTCTTTGTTAAGGTGCACTGTGAACCAAAACAGCTTCCACTCCACCCGCAAAACAAAGAATTGCTTTTAAGAACACATATGTCTGCATAACTGAATGTTGAGATACACCTAAGTGATACAAATAGTTTAATTAAAAAACCCTATGGTTTGATTAAATTAAAACCCAGTTAAAAACACATAAACTCATATAACCCCTCTGACGCCCTGTGTGTTTCCACACATGAACTAGCATGCCCCGAGCACACCTGAACACGCATGCGCACACACACGAAACCGGTCAAACCGGTTGTCAAACCGGTTTGGTTGGCCGCCATCTTGGACTAATGCCCCCTTATTACTACTAACCTACAATCATCAGACCATTGGCCCAACTTAATAACAACACTAAAAGAATGAAGAAATAGACCAGGATTGTTCAGTTTGGTTAAGACTAGAAATTTGGGGGTTTCTTATGTTTGGGCCTGTTATAGAGTTTTAAAGAGGAAAAAAAGTCAAGGCAGCACACTCTCTAGGTAACGTTTGCTTTTAAATCAACTTCGACCCAGTGTGAGATGTTGACTGTGACTTTAAGTTACTTTTACTCCTGTATTGTTTAAGTTCTGTTGCTCGTTTTTTTTCCGCGTCTTTTACCCTCTGGCCTGTGTTTGCCTTTTATGTTTGGTGTTATTGTACAGCACTTTATTGCTGTTTTTAAAAGTGCTTTATAACTCATTTGGGACGGCTGTGGCTCAGTAGGTGGAGCAGGCTGTGGAAAGTCAGTGTATTGAACTCTGGCTCCTCCAACCTTCATGTCTAAGTAGCTCTGGGCAAGATACTGAACGGCAAGTTTCTCCCGACGCATCCATCAGAGGGTGAGTGCATGAATATTAGTTTAAAAGTGCTTAGACATAGAAAACAAAAGGCACTTGCATTAATGGGTGAATGAGGCTTGTAGTAAGTGCTTCAAGTGCTCAACCTGAGTAGAAAAAGCTTTATATAAGTACCATGAAACGTGTTAAATCCTGTTATCATATTAATACAAAAATGCGTCTTGTATCAGTTACTGCGTAGCAGGCTGGCAGTATTATCAATAATGGAGTCACAGCTGCTGTGCTGGATAACTTCTGTAACAATATTATCTCTTAAAAGGATACAGCAACATAATTCTTTTGTATTATCTTATGTAAACAAACAAACAAACAAAGAAGTCCCCATAACAGCACATATTGAAACTTGTATTAACCTGCCAGAGTGTTATGTACACCTGTTTAACTGCTTGTTAATGCAAATATCTGATCATCCAATCACATGGAAGTAATTCAGCGTATTTATGCATGCAGACAGGGTCAAAACAACTTTCTACAACAGCTGATCTACCGGGATTTTCCCGACGCAATCATCTGGAAGGTTTGCAGAGCATGGTCTGAACAAGAGAATATATCTGGGGAGTGGCAGAGCCCTGGGTGAAAATGCCTTGTTGATGCCAGCGGTCAGAGGAGAAAGGCCAGACTGCTTCAAGCCTGCGGGAATACAATAAGTAACTGAAATACCGCTGTTACAACCAAAGAATGCCAAGGAGCATCTCTGAATGCAAAACACATCTAGATGTGAAGCTGATGGGCTACAGCAGCATACTATTCCTGTCAGCTAAGAACAAAAACTGGACAACAGAATGGCAGACAAATGTTGCATGATCTGATGAGTCTCGATTTGTGCTGTGACCTGTGACCAGAATTTGAGTGTAATGGTGTGAAGCCCCTTTTACTGGGACACTTTGGGCCCCTTAGTATCAGCTGAGCATCATTGAAACATCACAGTCTACCTGAGTATTGTTGCTGACAACGTCCACCCCTTTATGTCCACACTGTACCCATCTTCTGATGGCTGCTTCCAACAGGAAACGCATCATGTCGCAAAGCTCAGATCATAAGTTCAATAAGTTAATTAAGTGGGTAATTATGTGTATTTGTCATACGGATAAAAATTAATCTCTTTAATATGTATTCAATCTAAATGAATGAAACACAACCACTTTAGAGAACACAACCACTGCAACTGCAACAAAAAGTTGGCAGCACTTTCTGGTAATGCAATAAAACTTCCTTGAACACAACAATGGAAGAGGATGGGAGTAACTGACACAGATGTGCTTACGGAAATCTGCAACATCGTATGCTGCAGAATCCTGCATTACAAGAGTCAGTTTGTTTTGTTTTAGTGTGATATTGTAGCTTGTGTGAGGTTTGCATTTTTTGGCATTGTGAAAGACTGTAAGACAAGGGGAATGATGAAGAAGAGCCTTGTATTTATCAAGTATTTCACAGATAAGCATTTTAAAAGCTGTAGAGCGCTCCTTTTCCAAAGCTTCTTGTTGTTGGAGAAACTGTGGCTTCCAAAAAGCCGGCCATTGCCACATATTTTAGACGTGTCCAAAACTGAACACATTACTATTATTTGCAGAATTAGTTGCTTTATTAAGGACAAATAATAACATATGAATTTCTAAATTCTCCATCTGCAAGTTTACAAAATAACGACCTACTTTGATTCTTGATAAGTTTAATGGACAGGAAAGCAAATACAAAGAAATGGCTTAAGCCAGAAGTCCTAGCTTTAGAGAACTGGCATATCCTCCTGAGAGCCAGAAGAAAAAATGTTTGGATATTTATTTATTATTTCATTAATTCAAATTTAAATGTTACATCTTTCAATTTTTCCCCAAAATTGTTTGTTTGTTTTCTGGGTTTTTTGTTGTTGTTGTCCCTTGTTTGATCACAGAGTGATGTGATGCAATATCATGATGTTGTTTCCAATTAGTTTTACTAAAAAAGTTTTACTTTATGAAAATTAAAAGAGTTAGATGACAGAAACACGTCTGATTACTAAAACATCATATTAACAAATAACTTGTCAGAGTCTAGCTTCTTTTTTTAAACTCCATTCTGCAGACCCAACTCTCACATAAACCTGTTTTGTGAGGTCATGGCTCCCCACCATTAACAATGACCATGGATGGTATGATAGAGGGCTGAGTGACGCAGACAGGATTTTACTCAGAAATGTGGAAGTGGAGTCACACTGAGTGCTGTGAGGATGTGAGGTGGGGGAGGGCCACACATCAGAGAGAGAGAGCTCAGAGGAGGACGTACTACCAGGTCTTAGGGAGTTCGAGAAGGGGCAAAATGACGACACCCTTATACTTATTCAAAAAGTCAATTTTGGATAAGAATTATTGCGTAAGCTCGGGCTCTGAAGTTATGGGATTTGGTTTCTCAATTGCCATAAAACTGTGACGGGACTCATTTTTCCATCCCAGCCTTTGAGTTCTCACTTCCCTGAGGGCTTTATTCTCTTTGACTTGTTACTTTATTAAACTGCCTTATCTTGAAGAATCTGTGTCACTCTACTGAATCAGCTATAACTAGGAACCAGTAAATTCAGGTCCTAAGTTATCTGAATCATGCTGTGAACACAGACACGCTGAAGAACGTTTCGCTTGTGCGCGGTTTTAATGCTGTCCATCTGGCTTGTGTGCAGTTTTTTTTTCTTTCCCTAAAACCTGGTTACTTATTTATAGTTTAATGTAATCGGAGGATCATCTGCTTGGTGTTGTCCTGTTTTCACATTTTGCGCTTTAAAAAAAGAATTCAATTCAAAAGTTTCTTGTCTCCCTTTCTAAACATCACAACGCCTAAAAACGTTCTCAGTCACACTCACCCATGACTCCCGTCTCTTCAATGGGGCACTTTTTACGCCGCGTTGCATCGTTGTGGGTGTAATATGCCTGCCAATGCAAACAAGACCTGGTGTAAGAAAGAATACTGACAACACAAAATACTGCTCCACTGAAGATTACACTCAGCTCACCTCTATGCACACACAGGGCAGCAGGTAAGAGATGTTGAGAATAGCTGACTGGGACGTATCAATCTGTAAAGCACACACAAACACATTACAACTTTTCAACACAAGCTGGTCAAGGCAGCTCACTCTCTTATGGAATATTTACGTTTGAGTCCACTTTGAGTCCCGGCCTTGGACCCAGTGTGAGATGTTCTCTGTGATTTTAGGTTACTTTCTAGAGACTCCTGTATTGTTTAACTTCCGTGGCTCTTTTGTTTCTGTGTCTTTTACCCTCTGGCCTGTTTGTTTCTTATATTTGGTGTTACTGTACAATTTTTTGGTCAGTCCTATTGCTGTTTTTAAAAAAGTGAGTGTTACGGGAATTCAACTGTATTTTTTTTATGTTTCCATTTAATTTTTTTTGTTCTTTTTAAACATATTTTCAGATGTTTGCAGTGCAGTAAAAACAAGAGCAAAGTGCAGGCCAATAATTTGCCCACTTGAAACCCATTTTAATATACTTTACATCATTTGGAGTGTAACTAGTTTTAATTTATGTGAATATAGCACATCTGTAGTTTTCATTGGATTGTTAAGTTAATTAATTTAAATGTTTAGTAGTAAATATCAAGTGAAAAAAGATTTTAATCACCAGTGTATGTTGTTTTCAAACAATAATACTTATTTGAGCACCTTGTACATGTATTCAATATGTTATGTATTTAAACAGTTATAACCTGTTAAACGTAACCTACGTAACAACACCATAATAACTATACTTACGATTAACTATACTCAAAAAGTAACCCATGCTGACACATTATTGTCATTTGAAATAGCTTTATGTAGCATTATCACCACTTTGACCTTTATATATTGACCTTGAAGGAGAGGTCAAAGGTCAAATGTGGTAATTTCTATATTTTGACAATACACACCACATTTGTAAGAGTCACAGTTTCTAAGTTATATTCTTTTTTGCCCATTTTCAACCAATTGGTCATTAGGTTGACCTTGATGACCCGTCAGCGGACGTAACCCAAATTTTGTTGGATTGTTAACATGACCCCTATAAAGTTTCATCAGAATTAATTAAAAGCTTTTCGAGCCATCGTGTTCACAGACAGAATGACACACGAGTGTGCAAACACTACCAAAAACAAGGTAATAAGTAAACTTGCCCGTAATACTCACTTTCAGGGGATGCCGCTCAGTCTCGCCCTTGCATTTCCATTCATTTTTGTAACAGTGTCTGACATAGACCTCCTCAGTGTTCATGGTAACAGTAAAAGATTCATTCTTCGTGGTGACGTTGATGGATTTTCTCTTCATAGCAACAGTGATAGATTTAGATGACGAATCCACAGACAGATTGAAGTCTGGGCTTTCTGTCACACACAAAACAAGCCACAGAATATTTGAATAACTGGAGGCACACGAGTGTGTGCAGATGAACAACTCAAAGACAACTAATGTGCATCGTAGAACTATCTGGATAATCTTTCCATTGTTTTGATAATGAGCAAAAGTCAAAAATTGGTGCACCGGTGACGTTGAGTCACTAAGTGTTTTTGATGACTATGGAAATTATGTGATTTACATGAAGCCACCAACCTAAATCTAAATGTTCACTGCTCTGTTCACAACCACAATTAAAATATCAAATGAGACCATGTTGTCTGGAAACAATCAGTTTATTTATCCAGTAGAGAAATGCACAGATTGTATTTCAGATTCCAGATCACCTTTACCTTCTACTCTGTAAGTGACATTGCAGCTTAGTGACTTTGTGCTGTAGAGCACAGAAACAATGTTTCCAGTGTTTGCCTTGACACAGTCATATTCAAGCACCCACTGCAAATGAAAAAACAAAACAAAAAACAGCCACAATCAGGTTATATTTATCTATAAAACTATGCTTAATATTTTAGCAGTTCAAAGGAAAAAAGCCATCTTACCATGGGACGACTGGTATTTCTCTCTGGTAATTGCGGTATGTTACAGTCGCAACAGCTGAACTTTTCACCTTTACGTGTTTTATTCTCACGCTGAGATGGAGAGAATGAGAGATGATACCACTGTACCTGTTAACATCATGAACTGCATAGTCATACTGACATTTCTCACTCTTCGGTGCAGCTGCAAAGGTAGCACCAACCTGTATTTTCTGTGGCAGTATTTTCAGGGTAGGCTTAAGTGTCTTCTTAATTGGACTGAGAATTTTAAGCTTCGGGCTCTTGTTAAAATCTGGAAGAAAACAACTTTGTCAGTTGTGCCACATAACAGTTTTATAGGTGGTGACATACATCCACATGTGTGTTTGAAGTGGATATGTGAACTTTGAAGGCATGGTTGCACTCCGTACCCTCAGCTTTCAACCAGACATAAACAGAAACACATTCAGAGTAAGCCTTCCCAGTGATAGTAGAACTTATCATTTCCACAGGGCATCTTTCATCAACATGATCTGTGCAGGGACAGAAGAGCATTAGGACAGCTATCACAGGCTTTCACAATGAGAAAAGTCAAAGAAATTAAATAACTTACCTTTTGGGTTTCCAATCTAAAGTAAGGAGAACAAAGATAAAAATATGTTTAGGAAATATTAAGAAATCAGGAAGAACATTTAGACATTTATGTCATTTTAAAAAGAAAAATGGCTCACTGGATATCTGTGAGGGCACTGTTAGTGCTATAATAAGCGATATACAGGTTTGGGAGCAACATATGCTGCCATCCAGACCATGAAAGTCTCAGTCAGCTTAATTCAAACCACATTAATCAGGTATCGCACATAAAAGCGTGACTCCGATATAAAAGAGTCAAAGATGTGAGCAAAAAAAGTCCCCCATTTTTGATCAGTCACAGCAAGAAACTGTTGGTGTCTGGGGAGGATTCTTTGTCTTGGTTTTTTTGATTGGCGTGTGTTTTCATTATTATAAATTTAATAAGTCATTCAAATTAGTCTTAAATCGTTGTGTTCTGATTTAATTTACATTTCCTCTCTGTAAACACGGTTGCGCAACTTGAACCGCTGTAGTTCAAACATACAAAATAAAAGCAAAAGATTAAAGTCCACTTATTAATTTGACTGGAAATAATAATAATAATACACTCTCATTTAGCGTTTACAGTCATTTCACGCAAATAAATCCTGCTCTTTTCGCTTTTGTAGTGCGCTCTGTGTTTAACTTACCCGACACGTTGTGGTATCTTTTAGCATCACCGGAGACACTAAGAAGCAAAGAATTATAAAGGCGGCGGGAAAATGTATTTTACGAATATAAAACATATTGAAGTTGAAATATTCTCGTAATAAAGGGCCGGTGCGTCGTGTCATCACGATTTTCTGCTCATCTGTTAGGTTTCCTGCTGTCTGGCGTCAGAGCGCCGTAGAGTTTCTTGAAATCTGCCTGTGGGGTTATCAGCTGGGAAAAAAAGAGTCGGCTTGTTTTTTCTGTGTTCTCAAACGCCACTAACTGGCAAATGACTAAAACCCGAAGGCGTTTGTTTGAAAAAATGTCAGTGTTTTTTCATGAATAATCCCTGCCACCGCAGCTCCGCCTCTCATTAAAGTCCCAGACCGCGGGGTGAGAAAAAAAGCGTTTAGTCTTACAGATGAATGGGGACACTTGAGATGATGCTCACTCTGAAATATAATACGCACAGAGCTGCTTGTAGTAATCCCGGCGTTATATCAAAATATATATTTAAGGATAATCCACTGCTTTCAGAAATTGATATGGAGAGTTGCCTCTGTTTTATCACTTCATATTAAATTGAATAAAAGCAGTTTTTATGGCAACTAAGAAACAATTTGTAGTATCAAAGAAAATCCAGTCAACCTTAGAATTTAACTTTAAAACTTTAAAACAACAACAGCTGTTGCTGTTGTTGCTATTTTTTAAAAGTACAGTGGGAGACAGAGACTTCAAACAACTTCACTACTTTACATTAGGCCTTAAACGTTTCTTTTTTCTAACTCTTATAGTTGGGGTTGGATCAAGTGAGCCTAAATCATCCCTCTCCATGTTGCATAAGCACTCCCATATTCTTTTTCTTTCCATTCCCGGTATATTCATACAGCACTGCATGTCATAAGCTTTGGTCTACTCTCTCCTATGCCTCCTGCTTGTCTTTCTATGCACTCTTTGTCTCACTTCTCTTTCCTCTCACCTCCCAACAGGTCTCAGCAGTTGCCTGCTGCTCTCTGAGCCCGGTTCTATCACAGATATATTCCTATTAAAAGAGAGATCTTCCTCTCCACCATCACCAAGTGTTTTAGGAATTGCTGGGGCCTTCCTTTTAATATCACAGGACTTTCACAATATACTTTACAATACAAAGCACATTGAGACAACTATTGCTTTTCTCTGTATCTATGAAGCGCCTTGAGGCGACTTTTGTTGTGATTTGGCGCTATATAAATAAAATTGAATTGAATTTAATTCAACTGCAGTAAGTAAAAATACTGAAAAAGCATCAAAGTTATGGGGGGGGGGTTAGTGGACAAACTGGACAAAGGATAGTGAAAATGGTCATGCCAGGCAGGAGGAAAGAAGTGGACCACAGAGGAGATTTATAGAGCGATGGAGGGCATGCAGAAGTGGTGTTGGTGCACAGCATTAGAGCCCATGGGGCACTTTTATATATGTATGTATATATAAGTAGAAAATGACAATGGTAAAAAAATAAACAAACCAGAAGAAAGAAAGAAGCAAAACCAAAGTGACCCCTCTCACATTCTTCACCCTGCATTCCAATGGCTCCCCTCTGGGCGACGCCTCCGCTGCATTTCCTGCAGGACTGAGAGGAGGAGAGCCACCTTTGTCCCCGAAGCCACTCTCCAGCCGATAAGACCATTTCCCACACCAGAAACATAAACTACTCTACACTCTTTTTTTTATACTGCCAACACTTTATTCACTTTTAGTCACTTAAAGTTATTTATTCACCTATTCAGTCACTTTAATTTTAAAACTGTGTAACTTTAAAACTGTGTGTATACTGTATATTCTGTGTGTATTTATTATCTTACTCTTATAGCCTGTTTATGCCCTGTCCTTATCTTCAACGTCATGCTGCTCTGTTGTATCTTAATTGCCCCTTGGGGATAAATAAAGTCTTTCTGATTCTGATTCTGAAAACATTAATGAGACATCAGTTTCTCTTCCATTGTAGTTCTCCGCCTGGCCGTAACAGTTACAAAAGTCTGTCCCTGCCTTTGATCATGGAGGTCCACGCCTGCAGAGTGCCTATTAAGACATAACCTACACAATAAAGGTAAAGGAACATATGACTGAAAAGCGCAAGGATAATAATGTGCAAACATTTAGAAGTCAGTGAGTACCACCTGGAATCCAAGCAAGTATCCACTCACTTATCCATTTCATCAAAATGGGGAGCGGGAACCTGGACACTATCCCAACAGTCCCAGAGGCGAGAGAGACGAGAGGCGGGCTACATCCTGGACAGGTTGCCAGTCTATTGCATGTGAGTCTAATCCGTTACTAAACTAATGAAAAGCTTATGTGGCAGCAGTAAGCAAACGGTGTGTCAAAATCTGACAAATCAGTTCAAAGAACACCAGCTATGACAGACGCCCAAAGACCTGTGGCAACTCCGAAGGAAGCCTCTGAGGGTCAGACTGGAGAAGCGGTGAATACAGCAGTTGACCTGGACCAACACTAATGACAGCTTTGTGGGAGAACAACGAGACAGACTACTCACATTGAAGTTTGGTCACATCTTTAGTGTAAACACTTCAAATCAAAATAAATATAGTTTCTGCAGTATGATACATGGATGTGTACGTGAGCAAAGCATACAGCCAAAACAATACTTATTCCTTCAGGTTATGGTAAGAAAAATGAGTACCTTGATGTACAGATCTGATAGAGACATGCCCACATAAACTTACAATAGTTTACAAAGACGCATCAGCTAAATCTTGATTTGGATGAGGTGCAATATTTGTTTACAAACGGGTCACTTTGCAGAGCTCCATTTTCACTTTGGCATCAAGAGCTAGATGCTAAACTACACATTCAAGGGTTTTCTTTGGTATTTCAGGTTGGCAGTTTGCTAAACAGTGAGGTAAATAATTATTTATTCCCCTGCTGAATTATCAAGTTTGATCACATCATATCAAGTTTGGTTCATTTTAATAAATAGAAACAGAATATCAATCAAAAATCCAGAAAAACCCCCAACATTAAAAATACGTTATAAATTGATTTGCAAGTCAGCCAATGGTGATCTTGGTGGCTGTCTTCCCAACTGCCTTTAGGTGATTAACACAAGATCTTGCATATAGCTAAAGACCAAATGATTCCACCACCTTCTCACCAAGCTTCTTGCTGATGGTCTTATGGCCCAGTTTAACCTTGTGCAGCTCTACAATCTTGTCCTTGATGTCCATTGACGATTCTTTGGTCTGGAGAGATTGGAATGGGAGAAATTGATTCTTTGGATGGGTGCGATTTATACACACGAGTAAAGATCAGGAGTATCTTAAATTGACTGATTGATTGATATCACTGTGCTACGTCGGAGCACAGCCGATGCGCGTGCACCAGAACTGTGGCTGAGTTGTAGGGCATCAAATACTAATTTAACTCACTGACATGCAAATCTATCTACCGTAAAACTTTTGTGTAATGGTATATTTTTTCGAAATTGTTTGTATCCCATCTCACTCCACTAAAACAAAATCCACATTAAATTTTGACAGTTAATTTCTTGGGAAATGAGCAAACTTACAAATTCAGTAATGGATCAAATTACACCCCCCACTGTATATTGGAAGAACCTCTTTATGCCTCTGAGGGTGGCAATAAGAGTGTGTCAGTCCACCAATTTAGTAAAATGCTGCTAATGCCATGAGGAGCCGGATTCTTAATGAAAATTCCCTTAACTATCGGGCAGATGTGGCACAAGCATTCATTACTGGGTTCAAAGAATAATGTGTTTTGCTACCTTTTCATCTGGGGCCACAATATGGGCAATGCTTTTAAATTTCACAACAGCATTGGTTGTACTTTGTGTTTCTAAAGTATGACGGTGAAAAGGTAAGCATAATTATTTGCTCAGCTTAGACGTGCAGCATTACCATTTAGCTCTGTCACTCTCTATGGTTTCACAAGCAGCCTCACAAGCTGTGGTCTACTTACAAAAACCCCCACAAACCTTAAAATAACTATCTTTAGTAGGTATGGATGCAAATGATCCTTCCTCACTGCTGTAGATTATCTCTTATCATGTTGACTGTTCAGATAAATGCTCTAGATTAATCAGCGGTTGTGGTTTGTGGGTTAATTCGTCTTTTAAAATCTAAATTTATAATCATACTAAAACTATAGATGTGCTTAAAAAGACAAAATGCTGTAATTACAGTTAGAGCGGAAATCTAAGGGGGGTTAGAGTTCATAGAGAGAGAGAGAAAAAAAAGGTTTCCACATCACTGTGAGGTCACCTCCCCTGTTAAGTGTGCTCTGCTGAAATGCTTGTGATGCTTATCAGTACTTTCCACTCACTTGCTCAGAGCTGGAAACAAGACGTCTTCAGAGAGGTGTGTCTTCTCAAATGCAAATCGTAAGATATAAACTGTGTGGTGAGTGGGTTCTCAGAGTCGGGTAGGGAATCTTTACAATGTCTGGAAAGAGTGATTAAAAACTCTGACTTGGGTCGAGAAAAGTCACACTGGTTGTCGAGTGAACTCACATGACGACTGAAAATGTCAAAACAGCCACCTTATGAGAAACGTGGCTTAAATGAAGGCATAAAGTAAAGTCACGAGGAAACCTCAACATCAGGCAACTGCTGGTGCTTCTATATAGCCTACATCTCAGAATTGTTCATCTAAAAACACCCTCAAACCGCCATGTTTGAGGGTGTTTTTAGATGAAATGCACAGAACAGGGCGTCCTTGTGACATCCTGCATCTTTCCCTAATACCTCCAAGCACTATTTTAAACTTGAAAAATTGTTGTTATTATATTATCTGTTAGATGGTTTTGTTCCAGCATTGAGGAACTTAAAACGTTGAAGCCCTGACGCCCTCTGAGAAAAAAAACAAAAGACCCTTAAAGAAAAGAAAACAGACAAGCACATTGATAAAACATGATATGGATATTGTGGAAAGGCTGTCTAACAAGCAAAACCACTCTATAGTATGTCTGGCATCATATAGCAGAAAGGCACTTTAAAGGAAAAGACAAAAACCCTGCAAAACCAGTGTGAGGGCCGAGTAGATGGGAGGTGCACGTTTAACACTTCACTAGCACTGTGAAAGTCTTTAAGTTGTTTAGACACAACAAATAAAAGTTCAGGAGGAAAGCATATCTTCAAAGTGTCAGATGTGACATGTCCAGTGTTTACCCTTTCAGAAGAGAAGTTGACTTGAGCCCTTAAGCAAACACGGACACAAACACCCCCCCACTTGGCAGTGTTTCAAAGCAAATACAACACTTGACTGGTCATGAACGTTGATCATAAATCTTTCATCTTATAAGTCGTCCCCGTCTGTCTTGAGTTATTAACAAAATGACAGAATGCATCAGGCCATGAGACGCATGTATGACTCACGATTACCCTGGAAAGAGGTAATGGGAGGGTCTGAATTTTCTGCTGAACATAGTGAAATATTTCCACAGAACAACAGGGAACAAGGAATAACAAGACGAACCACAAAAAACAGCACAAAACTTTAAAAAACTCAATTATTTTCTGTTTTGTTTTTTTTATTAAACCTCTATTGTTATGCAATCTGCTTATATAAAAGTTCTAAAGCCATCAGCCTGATACTAAGACAGACAGTGAGGCAATTGTGTGTTTCAGTTTAGTCCTCATTATTCATTGACCAAGTGGCCTGTGTGACACGTACATATCTTAACAAAACTGTAAAAACAGGAAACAGGAAACATGATGGACACGTACTGACAGACAAAAGAGACTGCACCGTGATGTTCAGTGCAGGTGGAGTGATTAGAAGTAGTCCGTGACGAAACAAGCTTGTGGACCTTGTTAATGAGAAGTCAGCAGAATAAATTACAGTAACGTTGGCATGCCCCAAAAGTGGGCTGCGACAGTCTCTTTGTGCTCCTCTGAAAAATGACTTCGACAATAGCACCAGGCCTGTCACCGTTTTCCTTTTGCGGAGGTGGATGATGAATGTGAGAGACGTGCTGGCGTTGTGAAATATCCACAGTGTGTGCATTCGACGCACACGACACACATTTCCCTGTTTACATATGAGATTACCTGTGTGACTGTGTGAGGAAAACCCCCCAAAAGAACAAAAAAAACAAAAACAAAAACAGGGAAAGGCAGTTGTGTATACTTCATAGCATAACACTATGTTCATTTTGTGAGTCTGTAAACCATCATCTCATTTGTTATTAAACATATATCGACCACATACGAGGAATATTTCGATTCATGATTCTGAACATAGCATATTTCTCCATTTCTTTTCTTTTTTTTTTATCAATTCTCTTAAATACAATATTTTACATGTCGGATTAAATACGGTTTAGTGTGCATGAGTGTGAATATCACGGGGCCAAGATAGTGGATTTTTTTTCTTCCCCCCACTCCTTGTTGCTGGCACTGTTTTTTTTTCCTCTTCTTCTTTGTAATCTATGATGTAGGGCTGGGCTCGCTAGCGTTCGTGTGTGTTTGTGTTCAGTCACTGTCACTAGTTTCGCTGCTGGGGTCCCCCTGCACCTTGCTGCGGTGCTGCATGGCGCGATGATAGGCCACCTGCACTGATTTGCGGATGTTGGACTTCCTGCCTTCGAGCATCTTCTCTTTGTCCAGCTCTTGGTCGACGCCCAGAGGCACCAGCTTAGAGCGCGGAAGCCACTGCCTGCAAGCACATAAGCACAAGCACAAACATTAAAGAAAACATGCATTGGTAAATGCTAAACAGACTGGCTTCTTATATAACGCTTCTCTACCTTTTATACTATAAGCCTCAATCACCCATTTAAACAAGCACTTTTTTATATGCCAGTGTTTTCTATTTAACATTCACACGCCAACGAACACAACAGGAACTGGCAGTTCTGTATCTTGCCCAACAATAATTTGGCAATCAGGCTGGAGCAGCCAGAAATCGAAGCAGCAACCCTTTGATTAGACACAGTCAGTCCAGACAGAGTTATTGTTTAGTTAAAGAGTAATTGGTTCCTATGGTCCGTTAATTTCTTGATTGACTTCAGAGTTTATGCACCCTGGATGCCTCCTAACAACTGCTGTGCTCATCAACTTTATAAATTTCTCCAAACTTAGCAAAACATGATCATAAGTAACTGCAGAGAACAAAGTGACCTAAAATAACACGTTCTTTCCCTCGTATTATCAAAAACCACGTTTGCCCCATTTCTGCTGAATGTTCTGTCGCTACACTTCCGTACAAAGGCTGCAGTTTGCTTTGAACTGTTGCCACAGAGCTACTTGTGTGCAAACATCCAGTAACATCACAAGCTGCCTTTGGTAGCATGTTTTGTTTTATTTTTGCTTTACGCTGCTTGATTGTGTTAAAATAAAAATACAACATATCAGCAAAAAATTAGCAGGAAAAAAAAAAGGAGGTGAACTCTGAGAATGAGTCACCTCCCCCTAAAAACATCACTTGAAAACCAACCATGTTCTCTTGTTGTCAAAGAAGAGGACCAGGAACAGGTGCTCCCTGGCCTCCTGGGTCATTTGCTCCCCAAGTTTCAGCACATCCAGAGGGGGGACAGGGATTGGGACACCTCGGTGGAACACCCCCTCCCTGGGCATCTTTGGGTCAATTATCTACAAGCAAACAGTAGCATGCAGAGGTTTAGAGAGCCAGTCATATTTTGACCGTAGTCTGTGCTATTTGTGTTGTTTGCCTGCGTCTCACCAGAGCAGGATATGAAGGATAGCCTCTGCACTTGGCCCAGACCAGGTCTAAAGCTTCCAGAGAAGAATAATCATCTGAGGCCATCCAGCACCCTGACCTGTCCCGCCCACGCACCACTGAGAGTTGGGAAAACAGCGTCCGTTAAGCAATCTCACTTCTAGTTAAAAACACACTTTATCACACAATAACACTGTTCTAAGCAACTGTTGGTGCAAAACACTTCCCTTTAATTTAAAATACGTTAACTCCTAATGCACCTGGGTGGGGAATGATACAGCTTCTTCAGTTTGAGCGGAGTATCCTGAACAAATGGTGCTACACAAATATAACACTTGACATAGTGAAGGGAGGGCACTTCCTTTGACAGGGAGTACAGGTCCTGCTATGCTGACATGTGGTGGCTGTGACAGATTACAGCAAAGAAACTGATGGAAAATTCAAAATGTTGTGTTATTTTTATGTTTTGTTTTTTAAAATACACCCACTGTTTTACGCCATCTTTAGCACTATCAGTGCCACATTGCAGAAATGATGTTCTGCTCTGACGTTCTCTCCTATAAGGACTTATCTGTCACATCTCTGTGGCTATTATTGTGTGAGAAAAAAAAAAGTTTAGCATATTTTTATCTGCAGTAATGTCTTTACGGGTATTTAAGCTTCAAGTAAAATCAGATTCCGATCAGACAAAATATGCCAAATTAGTTACAGGCTGAAAAGGCAAAGCCATGTTGGGTGATTCTGAGAAAACACTCACTATCTAAATAAATAGAAACTAGCTGTGTGCGCTTTATCTGAGCCTTAGAGGTTATAAAAATGTGCTTACGGTGTGAAACACCCCTCGAGCCACCGACTGAGTAGGAATCATTTTCTGTGCCTGATGTTTCCTCGCTGCTATCTTCCTGGAAAGCGCGTGAGAACGACGCCTTTCCTCTGCCCTGCTTAGAGGGAGTCGTGCTGCAAGAGAAAACAGACAGAACTATCAAGAGGCGTATAACTTTATCACAAGTGTTACAACAACTGGATGCTTCAAGCAGGGGGGATTTCTGTTGTAAAGTTAAAACTGTGTGTTAAAGGTGTCATAAAATTTCAAGAGAGATGATTGTTAAGTCACTGGGTTTGTTTCTGCAAATGAAACCTTATGCTCACGTCAACTGGTAAAAGAACTGATTTTAAGAGTACCAGGCATAAGCATTAATCACCTGGTCCTGTCTGAAGCTGCACTGCTGCTGCTGCTGGTTGTGGACTCAGAGTCTGAGCTTGAACGAGGGAGATGAGGTTCACTTCTGTACACGCGGAAGCTTTCCGTTACTGGTTGGTTTCCTGTATCAAAGCCATTAGTTGGCAGTCCTGAAGGAAGAAAATAGAAACAAGTGAGTGAGGGTGCGACTTGGCGTTTATTGTACGATAAAAGTTTACTGCAAATCATCTAATTTACCTGGCAGCAGGTCATCATTGTCACTGTCGCTGTCAGAGCTGGAGCTGGTGTGAGGGCTGCGGGGACGCTTCCTGTGCCTGCTTGATGACAGCAGGGGGAGTTGTGGGGGACCAACAGGACTTTGGCTTACTCCTGCCCCACCATAACCCGCATCCCTGTTCTTGGGTGGGCGTCCCGGCCTTTTGGGGGGTCCAGCTATTTTTTGGTTCTTCTTGGAGAAGAGGACAGATGTCCGACGGCCCACCTCTGGAGTCAGGGATGAGGACACATTCAGATCTTGATGGGGAGAGAGTTTTATATGTTAAAACACAGGCAAATGCTTATTATTCGACTGCTATTGGACAACAAATATCATTTTCACTGTTATGTCGGACATTAGTGCTAATATTTTCCTAGACACACCCTTTCCACCAATCTCCTGGCTGCTGCTCTCTCCCCCCTCATCGTGGTGTCCTGCAGATGATGAGTGATGGGGGAGAGAAGAACTCCGGTCTCCTCCGCCCACAGAGTCCCGGCCCCCCATGCCAGAGCCTCCTTCACGCTGGTGTGCAAGCTTCCTTTTGATCACACTGATCTCCTTTCTTAGGGCCTTGGCTCTGCGAGACTGGCCAATGCTATGCTTCCCTGAGCTGACCTCATCGAGACGGGACTGCAGGTAATGCAGCTGCTCTTCCAGAGGTAACCGCCGCCTGTTCTCTGGCAGGAGCAGGTCTGCGCAAGGCAAGCAGAAAGAGAAGCAGTTAGAGATGTTGGAAATGAAAAGAAAATCAATCTTATAAAGCAGTCACACATAACCAGAAACAGAAAATATAAAAGTAGGTTTGTTTCCTGGTTAACTATATATGGGGTAGACTATCTTTGAAGCCAGACAGATGACAACATCAAGCTTTAAACATAAAGTACAAATCCAGCATACACAAGCACACAGGATGTATGATGATGTTTTAGCTCAACTGAAACAGAACTGCATGAATTACAAGCGTCACCTAGTGGTAGCAACATGAACTTCTCTGCACCATATTGTATGTTACTGTTCACCATTGAGCCTTTATTTTGTGACAAGGGACAGCACTGCAACCGTGTTCCAGTAAACCTAAAATGTAATTTTTTTAAATTTATTTTATAAAACACTGTATCATACAGCATATTAATTAGACAAAAAATACATTTTAATGATCTAAAATCTTAAATCACATGTTTGTTTTTCTCCCTCCTTCTCCTTTAGCTGGTGCTTGAGGAAAAAATTATATTGGTTCCCAAGAACCTCCCAGTCAGAGACACTCACCATCTTCATTAGAAGACAACGGTCGATCTCTTTCTCTTTCTCTATCCCTGTCTCGCTCTCGCTCCCTCTCCCGCTCTCTGTCTCTCTCTTGCTCACGCTGGCTGTCCGGGCTTGGCTCTCGTGGTAGATGCATGCCGGTCTCGTAATCGAAGCCGATCCGTTCAGCTTGTCGCCTGGCTGTTCTTATGACAGCCCCGCCCATCTCTCTGAGCCGCAAGGCAGCGCGATAAAAGACTGTGTCCTTGGCGTTGTACTTGAGACAGTTGTTGACAATGAGCCCAAAATCGGCCTCAAAGGCCTCAAAAGTGAGGTAGCGGTGAGACTCCAGCAAGTTCCACATGGTCTGAAAATCCATTGGAGTGTCAATATGGTCCAGGTAGTCTGGCACCTAGGTGACAAAGGAGTAGTGAGCAGACCGAGCTATTTAAAAAAAAATCCAATCATATTTGTACAGTGAATGAAGAAGAAAGAAGGAAAGCCTAAAATACATTATGCCAGGTATGTAGTATACAGATATAAAGTAGAAAAGAGTCAAATATAAGTATCTGAACATAATCAGATTTCTTGTGCTTGCGAGTATGTTGCATTTACCTCTGCCAGAGGCACAGGCTCAGTGAAAAAGTTGTTAGTGTCTCTCTCCTGTAACTGTTCCAAGGTACTCCTCAACAGCACCAGGAAGGGAGTCAGCTGCATCTCCAGCGCCATCTGCTGCACTTTAATCTGAAAACAGACACATTTTTAGCAATAAACTAACAAAGTAGTGCACAGTTAGAAGTATACAGCCTGATCTACAGAAAGGAGATGCATATTGTTCTTTGTTCTGTAATCTCACTTTATCTTGAACAAAAGAAAAAAGAAACAAAACGCTCTCTTGCTATTCTTCACATCTCACCGTCTCCCTCTTGAGCTTCTCCCTCTTTCGGATGAGCTCCACCAGTAGCCTCGCTCTTTCCAGGTCGTGTCTCAGCCTCTGCCATGCTTTTAGCTGCTCCTTTAAAGCGGTCTGTTTCTCCTCGCTATCTCTCTGCAACATTAACGTGCACAATCCCATAAACATGTTAGAACAAATTACATTAAAAGGTATCAAGTCATGTCTGTTTATTTTTTAGCACATTTCAACACAACAGATGCTAAACGGAGTGTTTCAGGTGTCAGACAACATAATGAGACAAACACAGAATCACAGCAACAGAAATTACCGAGGAAGGTTGTGATGCAGGCTGTGGTGGGAGTGGGTCAATGTGTCGCTGCGACTGTAAGTGTGTCTGAAGCCGGCGCAAAAGAGGCACACCGTTCCGACTTTGCCTCTTCAGCGTCCAGTAGCTGTGAAGTCGTTGCATGAATTGGCTTTTCCTGGGTACCGTCAGGTTGCTGGTGATTTTGCTCAACCTGCAGAGAAGCAAATACTGTTTTAACTCTTAAGCATGTTGTAAATGTAAAGCATGTTGCAAACGCACTAACAAAGGTAAAGCCTTTAAGACCAAAATGTCACAAAAGACAATGATAAGGTATTTAAAATTATTTACAGTCTAAATCAAAAATAAAACAGAACAGAATGTACAATCATCATTTCTAATAAGTAAAATAATGCAATGTGACATAAATTATTGTCTTACAATACCAAAATTAAATAGTATAAATAGACGAGAAAGAAAAAAAGTATGTGATGATTTCTTTATTTGTTTTGCCCAACATACTGCTGCACAGACAGTTTTCTATTAACAGCAAAAGGCATATATGTGCTTACTGGGCGCACGACTTTGAGGCACAGACAGAGCAGGTGAAGTACAGGCCTACCTGTGCGGTGGTATACAGGGCACTGACACCACTGGTGCAGCAGCTCTCCTCTCAGCTAAGATCTTTCTGGCTCTTTTCATCTTCAGCCTGGATTTGGCCTTTGCCCTCTTCACCCGCTCAGAGCTCCAGCCCTTAGAGTCATCATCATGGCCGATGCTAGGCTCGTCATCTTCCTCCAGCTCGCCCTCGCTGTTGGATGACCCCATGCTGGCCCCACCGACTCCTCCTAAAGGACGTGCTGAACCGGGGGGCGTGTGGATGTCACAGTATGCCGTCTTGCGTACGCTGAAAGAGGTACCGTTGGCCCCAGTCTCTCTTACAGGCTCCATTTTCATATAGAGGCCTGCCTGCTGGGCACAGGTGACATGGAAAGCTGTGTAACAGTTGGCTTTGTGACACTGGATGCAGGCGCCCGAGCCACGCTGTTTGCAGATGTAGCAGGTGAGCTTCCAGCGTGCTGGAGGGATGTGCTCGATGCTATCGATCGGCTCCAGAAAGACTGTGTTCGCAAAGCAGACCTGCAGAAAGGCAGGAGAATTTATTTAACTGTGATGATGTTTACAAAGAAAAAACAAAAAAAACAAAAACCCAAGACTGACTGAGCATGCTTCACTGTACATCAACTGAGACAGTATCTATCTGGCTGTTAAGTTTAACATTCCCACAGTCTTTAACTGTGTAATATCAATAATAATTATAAACTTCTTCTTCTTTTTTTTTTTTTTTTTACATATCCCTTTTAAAATAGGGGGTTTAAAAAATGACAGCGAGACTGACGTCAACTCAGACTGATGTTGCACAAAATAATTACAATAGACAGTAAATTAATAATAGTAAATATCGCTGAAATATAAAAGGAAAGGCAACACAGATAAACAATCTTTATCTCCTCTGCCAGGTTGTTCTAAAGCCAAGGGGCTTTGATGACAAACAGCATGAGCACCTTTAAATTTAAGTTTCTAGGATCTAAGGCTGTGAACTGGCTCAGATGAGTTGAGCTTATTCAGTTTGTCGATATCTGCATAGTGATGTCGTTCCAAATCAAACATATATGGATTTACCTCTGGGATCCAGAGGGCGCAAACTACGTGGGCCCAGCGTGCGTCGTCTGTCTGCTTGAAAGCACCTCCTTTGTTCGGGCACAGAGCACAGTCCACAGCTCTGCTCGGCGACTGCAGGCACCGGCGACATAACCACTGGCCCTCCGGGATATAGGGAACGCCATAGCACTCCTGGTGTACTGCCAAATTACACATGTCGCAAAACAAAATCACGTTGCTGTTCTGACACTCTCCATCGTTACAGATGCAGCAGACAGCATCTTCGTCAATCAAGGTACTGGGGTCCGCCTGAGAGAAAGGAGCACAAGGACACATTACAGATGAAAGCATTTATGTCAAGTTTGAACCATCGTCTCCCTCTTTTGTCTGATTAAAGTACCTTATTGTGACTCTCAAAGTATGACTCCTTCTCTAAGCGGTCCATGAGATACTCAAAAACCTCCTGAGGGATGGGTGTCACACCGTCACGCCGCCGCTTGTCGTTCATGATATCAAGCCAGATGTAGTCCTCCTCATCGATGTCATACTCTACCTCCTCATCTAGCTCCTCCACAGATTTATCAATGTACCTAGAGTAAAAAAAGAAAGACAGAAGAGTCAAATTAAGACGTATTCATGCAAAGAATACTTAGCGTGCAAAAAAATATAATTCATTATGGTGCCAATTGTAATTCAGTGTAAAGACAAGAATAATGATGGAAAAGTATGAATCTGAAGCACAGTAATCAGTAATTTCCCTGCTAATAAAGTGGGGACTGGCTGGACTGTATGAAACATTTAGGTCAGGAAATATTTATTGTATTTAATAACTTATATATATATATATCCACATATATCCACTCAAACAACTCACTACCAACTGCTTTTGCTTTAAAATGGATGTTCCTCTCAACAATCCTGCTTATAATACATATATATATATATATATGAATTAAATGACTACATTTATTTGCAGACCTGTAGTATGATAATGGCCGAGGTGGGGCATCAGGTCGGTCTTGGTCGAGTTCTCTGAACACAGCCTCCGGTAGCTTGACTGCAGGACCAGACTGAGCGCTGTGATGATGAGATAAGCCATCCTTCTTCTTGGCTTTGCTCTTATGTTTCCCAGTCTTTGGTGTGGATTTTCCCCCATTAGAAGATGGGATATCTGAGCGGTCCTTGCCACTCCCTCCTAACTCGCTGCCCCCGGCTCCACCGTCACTACCATTACACATGCCGCCACCACTACTACCAGTTCCAGATGGAGGAGCGTCTTCTGCATCACTGTCTTCATCTGACACCACATCTATATTCTCGAAGATGCTAATGCGGTGAATGCGCCCTTGAATCTCCACCTCCACCATGCGCTGTGCCTGGGCGTAGGTCATGGTCTCTCTCCCCGGGGAATGGGAGCGTTCTGATCGGTTGGGGCTAACAGGCGTGTTCCCTCCATGACCCAGTCCTCCTCCTCCGTTACCCCCGCCATCATCCGTATCCCCTGAACCAGTCAGCGAGGCACGAGGAGGACGTCCCTTCCTCTTCTTCTGAGGCACAGCCTGGGCAGGAGTTGGGTTGTCATGGTCATAGTGGTAAAGGTGATACTCAATGCCGCTGTAGCTCTTGTAGACCTTACGGCAAGTCTCCACAGGACACTCATAAGGGGGCTTAGTGGCCCGCAGGTTGTGGCAGAATGTCTTCACGTCAAAGTCCAGCCCCATTGTGCCAACAGCCACTGCTGGGACAGATGGTGTTCAAGTTTACATCTGAAACACATGAGCACAACAGGGAACAATGATATTTGTTAAAAACAACGCACATAACAGATACTGGGCACTGTCTCCCAAGAGTTGCCTTAAAGAGCCCCAGACACCAACGAAATGCACCTGTTATGGTGCAATCACGTGACCACTGATGGTAGCAAACAAATTATGATCTGTTATTCAGTAACAGGTGCACTAAGCTCAGCGTGTTTGCTATGATCATTGAGAACTACAATCATGTAATACAAGCAGCAAACAGTAACGGCAACAGCTACAGCTAGGCAGCTGTAAACCCGAGCTCATTTGCGGTTCTTGACGAAAGAACTCAACCTTTATCTCGTTCGAACCCTTCCACCCTCTACCTCCTAAGCTAACCAACGAACTTTGTGTATTTTAACACAGCTAACGTTAGCATTAGCATTTTGCTGCTGCATTCCCCCCAAAACAAAGCTGCAGTTAGCTTGCTGGCTAACAGCAGCTAGCAAACAACAACACTGGCCACTACGTAAACAAGCACAGTTCAAGAGAATAACCCTACAGCACATGAAGTAACCTTACAAACTAGCCACGCTAGTCGCCATTATTATTAAAAACTGTTCTTATTTTTTATTGTAACCTTTGCTCGGTATTTCATTCAAGCTCAGTAACGTTTAAATAGAGTGCCAAACTGTAGTTGTGTCCCCTGGGCAAACGCTAGCCTCGCAAATCAAACCATTACAGCGCATTCCAGTATAGTTAATATTAAAACAAATAAAACACACATGAATGTTTGGGGCTATACACACCGCAGCCTGGCCGTTCAGACCCCAGTGTTTCCCTCCACAATGACCTCACCCTGTGAATTTCTGAGGCAAAATGACAGCCTGGCTTCCTGAAGAGCATGTGTGGAGGCTTTATCAAACTAAGGTCCATCAAAAGCGTTCCTTCTCCTCCTTTAAGCCAAAATATCAGCGAAATCGTTTTCTCTGTGACGAGAAACAGCCAGACATGATTATTTTTTTCCGCAGTAGAGCTAACACCAAGGTCTGTTCATGTTGTCGGAGTACGGTGGGTTACTATGGATAACACCAATTACTGTAAAAATACACACACAGTCATCTAGTGTGATCTTTTTTAGCCAAACATGGCCCTTTTCGCCATTTAAAGCTAATACTTCTGATCTAACGTTATAAACACTTACTACTCCACGTTCCTCGAGACCTGCGTGCTTCGGAAACCTCACAGCAGCTCACAGCGGTTGTTGTAGATTGATTTTTAATTCATTAAATAATCCCAGCAGAGCTCAGAAGAGGCGTAGGTACAGAAAAAATGTTTTCATGAAACCATATAATAGCCAAAGAATTTCATTGTGTTGGGAATAATTCAGGAACTCGGTTGAACAAAAGGGGCAACCATTACTGTAACGCTACGACACAGATGCGGGTCGACAGATTCGCCACACAAAGCGGGGTCTTGTTTCTCCACTTTCTTTCCTGACTGTAGCCTGTTAGAACATATTGAGCGAGATTTTGTAATATAATTAATTTAATCTCTTTAAAGGGTTTGTTAAAGTATTTATTTTCATTGCCAGGGTTTGTACTGTATGTTGCGAATCTGTGGCGTCTGTTCAAAGACGTCGAGGGTGTGAAAACTCGAGCCTCACAGAAACACTTCCTGTCCGTCGTAAAAATATAACAATATAATTCTGAGTATTTATAAATTTATCAATTTAAATAATAAAAATGAAAACTCTTACTCCATGCTACTTACAAAAAGTAAACAAATTATTTATGAAATACACGGAAGACACTAAAAATGCAAATAACAACGAGACATGCTATCAAGCATAAAATATTTATTTCTCTCTCAACATACAGTCTGTGATAAGAGTGCAGCAGGATAGGGTGGGGTAATGCAGTGGGACATACAGCAGGCAAAAAGCAATCCCACAGTTTGAATACAAGCCTTTGACAACCAGTGCATATTCACCAGGGGGCAATGTTGTCCACAGAAGAGCGAGATAAGCAGAGGGAGAAGGTGTCAGAGCTGCTTTCCCCTCTGTGTGTATCAGCTCTTCATTTCATCAGTGCATCCAAATGAATATGCCATAGAGTTGTTCCCTTCTCTGCTCTCCAGTAAGTTAGCAGCGAGGGAGGTGGAACAAAACATACCAGATACAAATGACAGAGAACAGAAATCTCTTACTACTGGAAGTATTTCACCAAAGCAGAAGACTCTGCATAATATCCTATAAAAGTCCAATTCAAACCGAATTGATGGAATAATATACTTCAAAGCAACCCCTCCTCCTCATCCAATACCACCACCACCATCAATATCATTTTCATCCAAAAACAACAAAAAAAAAAAAAAACAGAAACAGAAAAACAAAATGTACAAAACAAGAAAACTGTACAATTCACAGCTTGGCAAGATTGGGGGTGCTGAAATCTTTCAAATGTGCTGTGGAGATGTGAAACTTCTAACCATAATAGCAGTAACTGTTAAGCTTTGTGGAACATGAAAAGTTGGCCATGCTCGTCGGTGATATAAAAGTACAGATGGGTGAAACCCACTTATATACAGTGTAGGAACTCTTTTAACGCAGAATAAAAGGAGAATATGTGTTGTGCAAATCTCCCACATCGAGTGTCGTTTGCATTTTGAAATATATCGCTGGAAAGAAACTGGAAAACAGAGCAGACATCAAAAGCAACGTGTGAAATGAACACATCAAAATTTCAACAAGGCAATAACACTGCTTCATGAGTGTCCCATTTGTTAATCTGAGGAGTCTTATTTTTTTTAGTGCCATTGTATGTGAACAGAAAGCCTAACTATACAGTAGGATCACCTTAACAGATGATAGCAGCATCACCAAAAAAAAAAGAAAAAGAAAAGCATCAAACATCAAATAGGTTGAAAATATCAGAGCTAACTTGTGATTGCACAGAACATTTTACATACAGTGTACGCTGAGTACTAGCAAAGTTGAAAGAACATTTACTGGAAGTGAATTCAGTTTGCTGCGTGGATTGTAATCTTTATACTTTGCCCGGTAACTTCTGTCTTCTGTCTGGTGCTTGGTGATTTGCGACGTTTGTTCAACTTTTTAGCTTGCTCCTGTTGCACACATTAGAGATAAGGCTTGTGGCAAGGCCACGATCAAAGCTTTGTTGAGGGGTTTAAATTGCACTTTTGAGCCTCAAGCCTTCACATATTAATCGCTACATTCTGATCAGAACACTTCCGGAGGCATATACTGTAGAAAGAACTATGTACAGTATGTATGGCTCTGGACACCGCCTTTCCTTTGAGCACAAAGCTACAACACTGCCAGCTCTTGTGCTGTCTAATGTATCAGCTGTCCTATCAAAAAGAGGCCGTGTCCTGCTGAACCATTTTGACCTGAATGAGTGGATTTTGGCTGCTGGCATATTTTTTTTTCTCCCTTCCCTCATCAGTCGTACATTAACCGTTTGTTTCTGCAAGGCATCGGTACGTCTCACCGCTATGGCATTCCATCTGTCACAGGGGTGGAAAGTAAACAAGAGTTAAAACACGATTCTGTTATTTAAATAAAACTACATACTGTGATGACAGTGCAGTAACAGAAGGGCATTCATATGTAAACCAAAAAAAATAAAAATAAAAATTGCAATGTATTAAAAACTCAAGACTGCATTCAAGCTACATTAAAATAAAATAACTTGGATGCAGACTTGTGGTTTTTATTTCTTCTTTCCAAGAAGAAAAAAAATATATAAATTAATGTTCAAGGCACTACATTCTTTCCAATAGATTCATCATACTGTCCTATTATTGTATCTCAAACCACTGGTATTTGGATTCCAATGTAGTGTTTAAAGTGTACTTAACCCAGAAAGGCAAAAGCAACAAGAAAATTGCAGAATTGAAGAATAAAATGAAATATGGATGTTGTGACCACACATAAAATGACTAGTATGGCTGAGTCATGACTAAAGCCAAAAAAGTATTCAAACATACTTACTTAACATGTACTGTATAATATACACACATATCTACACTCACACACACACACACACACACACAATTTACTACAGATTAATGTTGCATGAAGAATCAACACTTTTCTCATGGTATTTACATGATGGGATTATGTACATGTGTTGCTCCGAACAGAGCAGAGTGGCGCTGGACTGTCTTGCAAATACACACTAATAAATTTTGGTAAGCAGATCAAGTAGTCCTTGTGGTTTTTGGACACGGGCCATTCTCGGGGCTGTGGATGACCAGAGGGTAAGCTTGAATCTGTGGGTTTGCCATTGTGCCATAGGGCATCATTCTTGCTGCACCAAGCAAGCCTACGGGGACCACAGACCCTACAGGACTGGGCAAGCTGGGCCATCTCTGGGGATAAAGAGGACCGGGAACCATCCCAGCATAGGAGCCTGCGGGAACGAGGTAACCAGGAGAGGGCGCTGTGGATGAGTTTGGCGATAGGGTTGCAGGTATACGAGGGCCTAAAGCAGCAGTCAGGGGGCATGAAAGAGGCAGCTGGAACTTGCCGGGACCATTATGACATTTCATCTGGAACAGAGGGGACAAAATATGTGCACAGACTCAGGCTGACTCATGCTTACATTAAGAATGATGAAGTACAGCTCCTAAACTCTCAGTCACTCTCTGTTCCAAATACCTCACGAGTAACTGCTCCCATCGGTGCTGCACCGCCTTCCAGGTCTTGCCGACGCCTCTGCTGTTTCATCTGGTTCAGGGAAGGTCGTGCTTGACTGGCCGCTGCTACAGTTTCCTTTGTCCAGTCATCAACCAGTTTGTGAAGATCATCAGTAAACGTGCCTCTCTTGTTGTTGCTGTTGTTGGTCTGGACCTGAGCGAGACGTGTGAATGGCTGAGGAGAGGGTGAGGATGTTGCTGCAGAGAGTGATGGCTGAGTCTGACTGGAGGCTGTCTGAGCAGTGGTGGTGTTGAGAGAGGACCCTGAAAAGACACAAAGGTCTTAAAATCTGACTAGTTAAAAAACAAAACAAACAAACAACAACAAAAAAAAAAAACAGCTGTCAAATCAATTGGCTGCTGTATGGCAGAATTAAGGACAGTTTCACAAAAAAAAAAAAAAAAAAAACCCTGTAATGTCACCTTTCATGAAAGCCACGTTTAAATAATCCTCATCATTCTGGCGAGGCTAGAGCAAAATGAGTGTACAGGTAAAGTTGTGACACATATTTTGCCAGCAGCCAAAGGATTACAACATACATGTCTTTCATGAACAATTAAATAAAAATGAAATGTTTGATATGCAAGCAGTGACAAAATCCAGCAACCAAGACATGTAGGCACACTGCCATGCAAAACATGAAACAAATTAATGCAACAATCTGTTGAGTACCCACATTTAAACAACGGAGACATTTTCAAGTGCCAAATTAATTTCAGAGAAAAAAAGGACTAAAATAGTGAGGACGAATAGAAAAGACAGAGAGTAAGAAAGTAAATGAGATAGTTACTACTACTGCGTTCTTTGCCTAGACATAGTCGTTTCAGAGTGGACCCTATAAAAAGGTAAAACAGCACAAGACAGAAACAGTTAGGCCAGGACACACTGCACACCACAAGTAGGTGGACAAGCTGCTTCAAAAGCACATTCAGCTATCAAAACAACTGAGGAGAGAGAAAGAGGAAAAGGAGGAAGAGGGGTGTAAAAATCAGTGAGGAGGACTAGAGGAGCAAATCTAGGTGTTCTCTTTAATATCATTTGAAGAGCTGATTTTTAGAAAGTGTACCTGACAAGCCTAAAAGAAATCACAACTTGCCTTTACGTGTCATGTTGCATGTTTGTTCCTGCACATTTATTGACCTTTTCATGATTATATTTAATATGGAATATATCAAAAATATTGGACAGAAATTTGGAAAAATGCAGCTACTATTGTATAAATTTGTACTTTTTGTTTGATCATTAGAATAACGGATGATTTACTGTTTCATTAACTGGTAGGGAGAAACTACAAAATGTGTAACATTGTGTTTTCTGGGAAAGAATATTGGAGCCTGGATTTAAAGGGAAGCAAAAAGATCCCTTTGTCGATGTGAGAATGCCTGTGAAACAAAATATGAAACCAAAACAAATAAAATTTAACCAACTGAAAGCACACAGATACAAGCTGGAACTCGTCAGAGTCAGCAATTAAAAAGGAAAAAAAAAAAAAAATCCAAACATGCAGGTAACTCAGGAGAGGTGAAAGAACAAAACCAGAATAATATTGATGATACAGCCCTTCATATGGCGGAGCAAGTCTCCATCAGTGCCCTGCCTGGCGCCTGCACCATGCACGTCTTCTCCATCCAAACATGAGGGACAGAGAGAGCTTTCCTCAATCATAGCATAGGGCCCTGCCTATTAGGGAAGGGTTGGGTTTTTTTTCTCTGTGTTAGTATACACAGGATGGCAGACTTAGTGCCTCGACTCGTCTGTATGTGTGTGTGTGGGAGGGGGTGTTACACAATCAAAATTAACTGTGGATGGAAACACACAACAAATAAATAGGGTATAAAGAGTTTGCCATTCTCTCTCAGATGCACACACACATACACAAACACACTCACACCATCTTGCATTAGGCCCATGTTTGGACAGGACTAGGCATTCACAAGCTCCAGCGTGCTTGTGGGGTCTATTTTTGAAAGCCAGAAGCACTGCACAAAGCAACTGTATGAAGAGCAGGGGGCAATATATTTATAAATTAATAATTATGAATGTAACTGCAGTTCTGTGAATTATGGATGATTGCCAGAGGAAAGACTGTAAACTGACATAGGTACCTACAACATTAAAGTTATTGCAGCCTGGATTTTGAATATAAGAGGCAGCACACCCTAGAAATGTTTCCTTTTCAATCTTAAGATCAACTGGATGCAATCTGGGTCCTCAGGGACACTGAATTCATAGAAATATAGCTACTCCTTGTTCTACTTCCTTTCTCCCACCGACTAAATACAGCTCACAGTACAGCACTGGGTTGGTAAGATGGTTGATAACAATTACATGTTGTTTCACAGCTCTCTTTCTATCTGGAAAATATCCCTCTGTGCAAATGAAACACTGGAAAAACTGACTGCATAGAAATTACGCTCTACTTCAGTGCACATAAATTATTTTCAGCAATTTGGACCTGCAGATCTCAACACCCGCACAAAGAGCCACACGTCTGAGTCATGCTGCACTTCTTCAGAAAAATATAATCAAAAAAGGCTTTAATTCAAGCTGAAAATATACAACACAGCCAGGAAAGAAAGATCACCCTGCACGAATGAATGAATTGAAATGTCTTTATATTTTTCTCTGAGATCCCCCAGAGTCAGGTAATTCCCACTTCTATATATAGCTGCTGTAATCAAGTCACTTTAATTAAATCACTGTCTTCAAGTAAACTAAATCACAGAAGAAGAGTGATTTTATAATGCTAGTAGTAGTAGATTTTGCTTAGTAAATACATTTTAACTCGGGGGTGATTGTGTTTTAAATTATATTACAGACAATAAGGGTTTTATTAGAAGAAGCCATAAATGCTGACTTACAAACACAAACAAGTCTAGAAAACAGCAGAGACTGTATCTATCTGTAAATGTCACACTTTTGTACCAATTACAAGCTTTAAAAGTACGGGTGCCGGCCAGTGCTACAGCTCAGCCTCCTAGTAGATGCACATATGGCATAAGTTTAAAACTAGCTCATTTTTGAGCTATTGTGCTCACAGACTTGGATGTCCATACCACCCACCAGGTTTGACGATGTCAGTCTTTTATGGCTGAGGGGTAAAAGCCCTAACACATTCGCAGACTTTCAGCAAAGTCACATGCTATAAAACAAACGGTACACAGACTGACCTGTAGGGCTGTTCGATATAACGATATATATCGGATGACGATATAAAAACGTCTATCGTTTCATTTTACGCTATCGTTTGTTTCGTTGTGTCGCAAAATAAACTGTTTACGGCAATATTTTTTCTCCGTTTTGGTGGTCACTGTAGTGGCTATATTAATTTCTTAAAGTTCTCTCTTTCTCTTATATTTAATATAACCACACTACGGACGGACAAGCGCCTGTTTTATGCGTTGTGGTTAGCAACAACGACGGTAACACCATCACGCGTCCGCTTGTTTATGTACCACATAAACCTTTCACAATAAAGCTCAAGATCCTGTTGAGACTTTTCAAAATAAACTGAATCACGTGAAAGAGCAGATTATTTACGGATGAGAAGTAAAAAAGAGCCGCCAGGTGCCTGTAATAAATACTCACAAAAAAAACGGCGGCTGTTACAACTTATGTCTAAAAATGTATCGTTTCATGCATCGGTTAAAACACTCGACTCCAGCTACATGACGTGCAGCTGGAAACACTTCCCGCAAGTCGAGCTGCCCGAGATTCACAGAATTTACAGAACATGTTACATTTTTGTGATTTATATCGTTATCCGGACGATAGAATTCTTATATCGGGATATGAGATTTTGGTCATATCGCACAGCCCTACTGACCTGCTTCACTGTATGTTTTTATGGCAAGAAACATTTCATGGCTGCACAAACCTTTCATCTGTATTAGCCAGATATATCCACTTTTAAGTTTATCACAACAGTATCATGTGTCAATATATATCATCTGTTTTTTTGTTCCGGCCAACAAAATAAATAAATTAGAAAATATACAGAAAACAAGTTTTAAGGTTGTTGAGAAGTGTGGGTGGTAGGAATAAACAATGGGTGTATGTCTGGTGAGAAGACCTGCAGGGATGGTGAAATAAAATATCCACTATATTCCATACAAATAAAAAATAGTTTGATAGGAGAGAGAGGCAGATAAATAAAGAGAATATGGAAATGAGTGAGGGGAAATATAAAAGAACAAATACAAACAGATGGACAGAGACACAGGTCCACTGAGGAATCTAGTGCGTGGTTTGCTACTAGACTTATAGGTGACTCTCTCTGACGTTTGGTGGTAAACCGTCCAGCCTGCAAAAATGAATATAAGAGGGAAGAAGAGAAGAAACAAGAAAGACACTATGTAAAAGTGCACAGAGACTGGGATGAGAAATCCCCACCATTAAAAGCACCAGAAAAGGACAGTTTAGGAGAGCATGATATGCAGGATCCAACCATAGTATCTGGTGATGAATGAGACTATTTTGACTCTCTGATGATAATTCAAACTGGCTGCCTATATCTGCACTCCTCAAAACACTTAAAGGAACACTCAATCATCACAGTGTAACACAAAGTCAATTAAACTTCAGAGATATCGGTCTGTCCAGTTAGGAAACAAACCATTGTGAATCCATTTTACCTGTTTTGGTGTAAATGAAACTTTGGCTCTGCAGTGGCAGGTGCCAAGATGATGGTCACAGACCAGTGCTCTCTCCTGGCTGATTTTTCTCTGCTTTGCTTTTTGCTAGTGTCTTTGTCACTGCTGGGAGTAATTCCAGCCTATTCGAGTTGCACATGTGGCCGGGCTCCTCCAGGACAGTATATCTATGTGTGCTGTCACAAAAAGGTTTGGTGTGTCTCCAGGACAGTCTCAAGGAAGTACCAAGAGATGAGACATTACACAACAAGAGCTGGACATGGCTGCAGAAGGGTTTCATCCCAGCTGCAGAACCTGTATCTGCTCCTTTGTGAAAGGAGGACCTTGAGGAGCACTGCCAGAGCTCAACAAAATGACCTTCAGCATTCTACTCATACTCATATTTCTGACCAAAGTGCCAGAAACAGACTCCATGAAGGTGGCATGAACGGCCAACATCCTTCAGGGAGACCTGTGCTCACAAAGCAGAACTCAGCAGTTTGACTGGCATTCACCTAAGAACACCAGAACTGGCGTCCCATTCTCTTTACAAATGAGAGCAGCTTCACACAGACAACATGTAGCGGATGTGAAAGACACAAGCAACGGCCCATTCTCGTGGTATGGGAGACACAGCCAACCTTTTTGAAAAAATAAATATGGATAGTGCCATCCTGGAGGAGCTGGACTACCTGTGCACCTTTTCACGTACCAGCAATGATAAGGGCACTAGCAAAAAGCTAAATAAGGAAAATAATCAGACAGGAATAGGGATGGGTATTGATAAGATTTTCACGATTCCGATTCCATTTTCGATTCTGTTTAACGATTCGATTCTTTATCGATTCTTTTTAAAAAAGGAGAACACTAAGGTCGATTAGCTTAGAACTTTGTTTTATATCTTCTCTTTGAACAAGATAGAAATTTAGAAGTAACATGGCCTTACAAACCCAACAGTGACATCTTAAGAGATCCACAGCCTACGGCTCTTCAATGGGGTGTCACAGGGTCCCCAGGAAAAACATTTGTAAATGTAAAATAATAAAATAAATATTCTTCTGTAGCAATAACAAAGTATAACATAAATTATTCTGTAGCAATTACACAAGAATATCCAGTAATGTCCCTGCCTACAATTAAACACATTCGCTTACCGAAAATCGGGGCATCTGCTGTGGCAAATGGGTGCAAGCCTTTGACCACAAATTTAGTCACTGCTCAGTGACACTCGTCTATCCTGGCCTGAAAGAAGACGCTACCGGGAGACTGCAGCGAGAACTGCCAGCATCTGAGCCAGCCAGACTCTGTCTGTCTCTCTCATCATGGTCACCTAAATGCACAGTAATGGCAGGTTTTGTAATAAGGCAGATCGCGCTAACATAATATGCAATGTTAGTTGATTATTTGCCTGCCGTGTTAACGGGAGAGGACGTGCAAACATTACCGCCACTGCTGCTGGGTTGAGATTCACGAGTCCGGAGCGGAATTAAAAACACGACATTCATTTAAAGTTATCGCGTGTTTTGCAAGAAAATGCTTTTGCATATTCGTAGTGTTTCCTCCCTTAAATGAAATATCTACTTTTCAAGTATTGCAAGTTGCCCTGTTGTCATCCGTTCTCGTAAAGTATAACCAAACTTTTGAGCGTTTGAGCCGCTTAGGCGCCATGTTTCCTGTCAGGTAAATGACGCTACGCAACGTGGTGACGTCATTCGGGGCGACTGGAATCGATAAGGGAATCATTTGCAAAAATGGCAAACAATTCCAAGGAATTGAAACAGTGGGAACCGGTTCTCAACAAGAACCGGTTTTTGATACCCATCCCTAGACAGGAAGGATAAGGAAAGAGCAATGGTCTGTGGCTACACCTGTAAAACCATGTTGTCTCTCCAGTGCGCCTGTTGTCACTTTCATTTACACTAAAGCACAGATTATACACTTTTATTACGGGTCCTAAAAAAATATATAATCATCAGGTAAATATAAAGTGGAGGGTTTATGTATTGTTATGCCTATTTTATGTATTTATGGGATTATAGTGTCTATACCTTGGAATACGCTGAATTTAATATGAAACCTAAAAAAAAAATAAAAATTAAATAGCAATGTTTGAAAGACAGAAATCACCCAGCTTTAAATAACATTTTGCAGACACTAAAATTATTTCCCTTCACATTTCTCATTTCACTCTAAACACTGTTAGCAAAAAGCTAATTATCTAGTACTAGTTGTTTTGAGTTTTCAAGTAAATAACATGGAAATTCAAATGTTCAAATCTTCATCCTCTGCAGAATGTAGCAGATTAATAGAACCAGTGTCCAGATTTCTTTTGTGTTTTTTATGGTTAAAGTTCTTGGTATGAACTGCATAAAAACTCAAACATCCCCAACTTTCAGACAATTATCAGGGAATTTATGAGCTCAAAAGTTCAATATTAGTACACAAGTATTGTTCATGCTAGGACACAATTATTTATAGCACAGTCCACTTGTGTTTCTCAACTTGAAAAAAAATGGCATAAATGTAACAATAAAATCGTGTATTTGTGAATATGCAGTATGTGGTGCTGTCAATAATCCTATAGTACACACAGTATGAAGTTTGAAGCTGGTAAAAATGAGGTGGTTCTCCATCCTCCAGTTAGCAAAAATGCTACCCAGGGGCACCATTAACAGTTGTTAAAAATGTGTATAATGGCTGAATGCATGTCCATCTGCATGACCACACACAAACTGCACACACACAAACCCATGAACCTATAATATGTACCTTGACCAGGGCCAGCATGGTTGGGATTTCCATCACCATGTAGTCCAGCGTAGATGTTGTCTGAGGAGAAAGAACCCTTCAAAGAACAGGGCTGCTGGGTGTGGACATGCTCTGGGGCAGTGCTCGGCTGATTGCTGGAGCTGGAGCACCCGCTGGAGTGGGCTGAGCCATCTGATAGAACTGAACTTTTAGCCGGGGAGCTGGACGAGCTGGCAGCACTCTCACCTTGGCACAAAGAGAAAATAAATAAATAAAATAAGTAAAGTGTGAGTCAGAATGAATCACACACTCCTACGAGTTTTCTGAACCTGATGTCATTCCTATGCTGCAAACACTCTCCCATACACACAAATCATCACATCACACGGATACATAGCCACTCATCACCCCACGTTCCCAACCCACATACCTTTTCTGTCAGCACTGGTTGTGTTAAGATTGTTTTTGAGCTGCTGCACCATTGGATTGAGCAGTTTTCCAGCCTTTAGCTTGTGTTTGCTGGCTTTGCGCCTACGGCCACTTGGAGGTGCAGCATGAAGCAGGCTGACATTGGGGGGCAGAGTTTTTCCCAACTCCTTGTACAGATGTTCAATCTCACTCCTCTGAAATGCCTGCAGCTCTGAGATCTCCTTCATGTGTCTTAAAGGTAGATGCAAGGAGAAAATATTTAGTAACCATCTTAAAACAAAAAAAAAACAAACAAACATCATTTCAAAAGTTCCCTCACACATTTATTATCCATCTCCTGTACTCTGCTCTGCATTGTTAAAAGTCAGTATTAGCATGATTTTATATGTTGGAAATTGATCATAAAAACGTAATTCTTAACTTAAAATAATTCAATTAAAGGTGGTTTTATAATCTCCTGAATCATTGAGTATACTTTTTCACAGGACTGCACAGTCTTGTATCCCATACAAGAGGTTTTGGCCTTCCACCAAAATAAAGTCACCAGGGGTGTCATTTTTACTAAGTTCATTCTATGTGTAATTTAACAGTCTCTTTGCCTTAACTATCACTGTTACATGCATATTAAACATACAAAAATACCCATTTTCAGCCAAGACACATCCTGTAAAATATCTATTAAGGTTTTCTGTTAAATGCAAGCATTAAGTCATACCTACTTCTGATTACCATGCAGAGGGATATACTTGAACATAGGCTCCAGAGAATGGTGACTATAATTCAGCCATATTCCCAAATAGTCTCTTTTTTAAATATAACTAATTATGACAGTTAGACAATCAGACTAGTGTGAAGCAGCTTCAATAAACTGAAATGGTTATGTAATTAGAGCAGTGAAACAATTAGAGTGAATACACAGGAACTGTATTCCACTTAAAAAAAGTTTTTAAACACCAGCTAATTTAAAAAAAAGATTAATAAAACAGGCACATTAGTGTAGCTGTGTTTGACTGTAAGCATGCAGTGAACCACAGCTAAAACTTACTTTTCTCTAAGTTTCTGTAGTTCTTTTTTCATATCTGCATCCTCAAACTCGGAGTCATTGTCACTGCTGATGTAGGATGAGGGTGCATGTCCTGCTGAAGGCGAAGGAGTGTGACCATTCATTGACACGGGCTGTCGGCTCGGTGAATCAGAGCTCTGTTCACTTTTGCTTCGCCCAGAGCGCCGCAGAAAGGCAACTGCCCTCTTCATGAGGTCACTTCCACTGTGCTCAGACAGGGTATGAGCCGGAGGAGCTGGATGTGCAGGAGGAAGAGCTACGCTGCTGCTGTCCTCATCTGCTGAGTCAGAGCAGAGGTGAGAGGGGAAGCGATAGTGGTGTTGTGCTGAAGCGTCAATAGTCTGGGCCCGGGGAATGTGGCATGGGGTGCTGTCAGGACTAGAAGAAGGTGTAGCCTGGTAGAAGTTTGGCGGAGCAGAGTAACGGCTACTGCGGTGAGATTTAGATGTTTCTGCATTCTCATCTTCATCTCCAGGTTTCACTGCCGACCTGCTCATAGCCACACATCCTCTCTCTTTCTTGCTCATGCTCTGAGCCTGGCTGTAAGACCCACCAGAACCACTAGAAGGAGCTGGGGAACTGCAGGAGCTGCAGCTTGTCTTGCTTTTTTCCAAGCGACAAATAACATCCGGCGGAGTTGGGATGATCTGCAATAATGGGAAACCCATGTTCATAACAAAATTAGGGCCCATAAACAACTAATGCAATATTAAAGCTACAAACACTGGAACTCAGATAAACACTGGCATAAGCCATGACCTGTAATGCAATTGTATTAGGGCAAATGACATTTACATTGAGCGGATTTGCTCACTGAAAGTTTGAAAGCAGGGTCTTACTTGAAAACGGCTTTTGGAGCCATGTGCACCAGAGCTGGCAGGCACATCACTTCTTTTTAAATCCCTGTTAGTACCTAAAAGACCAGTAAGGAGATTTTTGTTTTCAAAACAAAACTATCTGCAAAACATTATGCAGTAATAAAGTGACATGGATATTACCCAAATAAATGTTACCTACCTGGCACTGCAGAGTCACTTAATGTACCCACATCATCCGTGCGCTCAGGAATCTGAGGCTAAGACAGAAAGCGAGAAGAGTGTGTGTTGGACAGGTCACAATGATGTGCATAGTGACAAGTGTTAAAACATGACATACACAGGGTTGGTGCATTAAGGCTAGCTGTTATCCTTTCCTGACCTCAGTGTTGTCTGAGTCAGAACCTGATGTGTTTCTGCTGGCATGCATGTACACAAATATAAGGGAGGTCAGGCTGAATCATTGTTATGAAAGGAGTAACTTAGTTACTCTCGCTTCTTTCGAAACACAGTATTTACCTTGCTCTTTATAGATAATAGTCAAATCAATAACACAGTGCAGAGAATCGATTCACTGTTGCTGCTATTTATATACCATGTAGCTTTTAACCAAAGTCTGGTTGCTCACATTTCTCCCTTTTACTAACAAACACAGTGCATTTTACCAGAGGTTCCCCCTTCTTCTTTGTAAGTGCTCCTTCAGTGCTTTGGCCGTCTGAGACTGGAGGGGAGCTGACCCCCTCTGTGCTGGATGCCTGGGTTTCAGATGTAAGGCTCGAGGGCTGGGAAGGAGCATGCTCTTGGTATAACAGGTTTCTCAGCTTCTCATCCAAAGTCTTGATAGTGCGGTCAACAAACTCCACCCTGCGTGGCCCCTCACTGTCTGACTCGCCTGGCCCCACACACTGCTGATGGCTTGAAGACTGGGAGTTCTGATGTGCAGGACTTTGAGGCTGCGAGGTCACAGTCCCAGGCTGCATGGGCGTTGCATAAGGTTGCTGCATGACCACAGACTGAAGGGAAGTCAGCTGAGGAGGAGCTTCTCCAGTAGGGCTGGCCTTCTGGATTGGTTGATTAGTCTGAGATGAAACCAAACCACCAGGTGTTCCTTTCTCAATGCCATTTACATCCAGCGAGACAGGGGGCACAATAGCGCAGCATGGCATATCAGTAACCATAGAAACAGCGGAGATGCAAGGTTCTTCCACAGAAAGTGAGCTGCGATGGTTGGCGGCACTAGAACCTAGGGCATGTTTAGTAACACCGGGCTGGGTTTGCTGGATGTGGGCTTTGCTAGTGATTTGGTCCGGAGGCTGGACCGAGGTTTGAGCTGCGGTGGTCAGTGAGGAGGACGAGGACGGGTTTTGGGAGGACAAAGAGGCAACCTGAGTAGGCACTGCAGGTGTGTTGCCGTTGGCCCCGACTGACGATGAGCCAGACTTTTCAGATTCTGGAAAAATAAAGAGATGACAGTTAATTAGCAGGAGAACAGATTGATATGTAAACAGCCAAGGCTAAGAAAGGAGCTAGCTCCTGTGAGTGCCAAAGTGTTACATCATTGTTCGTCTTCCCCCATCAGGCTCTGTCAGCTGGAGTATAAATCCTGCCCTTCATTTTTTTTTCTTTTGCCTAAAACCACTGCAGACGCACTCTTATATAACTGACCCCAACGGAAGAACCAACACAGATATACTCTAATGCATGTGCACCGTCTTCAGTAACAACAGCAGCAGCAGCAGCAGAGAAAAGCAAAGAAAGGAAAGCTGCAGATTTCATTTTCTAGAAAATATACTCCAACTAGTATGTAAAACAACTCTTCATATAAAAGATTCTTTGTTTAACAAGAAGTAAATCAGAAGACATTATAAATTAATAATGGAGTGTGGGCTTACCCTGGGCGTGTGATGTATTCTCTTTGTCGTGCATGGGAGTCTCAGCCACGGGGCAGATTATAAACCAACGCTTACCAGTGTGCAGGACTGTGAAGGGCAAACAGAAAAACTCAAGCATCCACATCTATATTCCCAGAATTTAAAAATCACACCATTACAGATCATTTTCAGCACAACTGCATTCAATTCAATTCAATTTTATTTATATAGCACCAAATCAGAACGATGGTAGCCTCAAGGCATTCCAGACGATTATGCTTTCAACAATAGCACCCTGTATAATTTGTCATTTATGATAAAATTAAATATGACTGAAAAGGCATTCATAACAAACAGTAACAAAGTGCAAAGTATATAATCAAATGAGCCTTGTTCAAAGTGACATCATAATATTAACAGATGAGATGCTGGCTGGTAAAAAGCCTTACCATTTTGTTGGTACACTAGCTGTGGGGTGCTGGGAGATGAAGCCTTTAAAGGAAAAGAAAGATTACCAACCAGTGCTAAAGCATGTGCATCAGTCTAATGTACATTTAAAAGGCTTCCCCTAAAGAGCCAAAAAAGCTGAACCTCAGAATAAATTCAGTTAGATCAAAATGTAGCATCAGCAAGGCTGGTATTTTTGGCAGCAGTGCAAAGTCATCTTGAGAGTGCTGCCTGGATGAAGCATCTGAGGCGGAGGCACTCGTAGACAGATTGCACCATTTCATCTATTAACTGTCAACAGTGCGTTTCTCACCTCTGTTCCCAGTGTGCCAGGTCCTTCACTCTGTTTGGGGCTGCCTCCCTGGTCGGAGTTCCTCTCACCCTCAGTGTCCTCACTCAGCATGTCCTCAGCCTTGTCTACGATGTCCTTCAGCTGCTCAATGAAGACCTCTTTTTCTAAAGGTAAAATAAAATCGTTCTCCACCTGAAAAAAACAAAACAAAAACACAGTGCAACATTAAAGGTTTTAGCTTAACAAGCAATGCTTAAAGTAAAGCGTTTATGACTGTGCTGGCAACAAGAGACGTAAAAGTACATTCAGAAGGCAAACATGAGAAACAAAATAAATAATTTATAGCCTTCTGATACATTAACCTAATGTCATTTTATGCCAAGATCAAATATTATCTGCAGTGTATTATTATTGTATGATATAAGAAAATTCAATGACTACAACGACTATTTCATTTTGCTTTTACATTTTGAAGTATTTTTGCTAGCAGTAGCATTCACAAGTAGATATTCACCTTCTACTATTTTTTTACATTATAAATTAGTAGGCATTATGTTAATGTACTGCTTATGCATCTGTTCCCATATCTATCCATCTGTAAATATGCCCAATATGAATGACCTAGGAAAAGGGAAAGAGACAAAACAACAGATTTTTGCTGCATTGCAGGTGAGAACAGCAAACAGTCCATGAACAGCTTGCAAAACACTTCAAAAGCCCTTTGCATTAACTCAGCTGACTTTGCCTTCACCTCCAACATACCATGTATGTAGCAATCTCTTCTGGTGCATCTCCATCCAGGTCAAATTTGAAAGTGACCATTTTATGGTTATGAGTCTCCAGCTGACACTCGACCATTTTATCCCCAGTGTTACACACCTGCAACAGGAGCAAATGCAATAAAATTATTGTCTTATGTTACATTTTTTTGAGAAGAGCTTAAGGAAAAGTCTTTCTTTTGGTTACCCACATTCAGCATGCTAAGCTTTGGTCTGCTGAGCTTTTCTTGCCGAGAACGAGTGCGTGAGGACCTGCGGTGGTGTTTGCGGACTTTCCCATCGCATCTACCTCCATGTGTCCCTTCATAACCATCACTCATCTCCTTTCCTGACGTGGCATCGGAGTTGACACTGGTTTGGGGAAAGACAGGCAGTTATACAAATCCATATTCACTAAAAACCACTATTAATCAATAAGAACCGAATACCCAGCACTTCTTTTTACTCTAGTACTCTAGTACTCAACACATAACAACCTTCAAAACAACAAGTATGCACAAACCTGTCCAAACCTGTCTAACCAGTATGTCCACACAAATGTAGGGGGGGCTGACAAAGACAGATTCAGTTGATAAGATGTGTGATAGACAATCACGAATAACCTACTTAAATCTGAAAATACAAGAGCTCTATTGCCACAGAGCCTTCTGTTTGCAACTGAAATCTTGTATTGAGAATATTGTACTGGTCTTTACCTCCTCTTGTGTTTTTAAAGCTCGGTGAAAAGGTTTTGTGAAGTTTATCACAGCTATGGAATGCCTGCAGGATTTAAAATGTCTGATACATGATATCTGTTATGCAAGTACTATTAAAATGCTTTCATTCATGTCACTATGACCAGCAAGAGTGACATGAGTCTTCAGATATGTTTATCTGTCTCCTGGTCAACTGGCAGTGTTGACCAAACACAATGTTGCACTCCATCTACACACAAAGTTAGGGTGGTCAACAAGGTTTACAGGACAACAAATAAAATAAGAAGTAGTAGTAAATGACAACTTTAAGACAAAAAAATAGTTGCTAGTTGTTCCATTATTTATACTTATCAGGTCAGTTATCTATACCTCATGAAAAATTGTTTATGCCGCATTAAAATGAAAACAAAACAGATGCAATGTTGCCAACCTGTGCAGGTTCTTGCCAGGCATCATTTTTCATCATCATTCTTTTAATTTTTTGGTAGAGATTCTGTACAACAACAGTGAGAGGTGTACCACCTACCCTGAGGGTGCAGGAGGCCAGGCACAATTGCACATGTGCAAAATACACATTGTTGAGAACCTGCAACTAGCAAATATGGCTGAGAAGAAATAAGCTAGTACCTGTCATAGCTCTGTCCTCCTGTGTGTTTCTCTGCAGCTTGGTCCTAACGACAACAAAAGTCAGCGTTAAACAAGAAGAGAAAAATAATGGGATAACGGTGAATATGAAATCCTTTACTTTCTATTTTATGTCTTGAAAAGACGCACAGGGATGCCTCACGGCACTATGCCGGTATTGCTGTTAACCAAACTAACAGGGAGAAATAATTAGTGAGAACTTGAAGTGTTCAAGTAAATGTAAATGAGTCCATACCTCCATGTTAATCTCTGATGGACCCTGACCTGCAGCTCCTGTGACATTACTCAGTTGCTTCTGCTGAGTCCAACAGGAACTGGCAGACCCAGATGATGCTCTCTGGGAGTCTGCAGACTGCAGCACAGGAATTTGGCTTTGAACCTGACTCTGGGGCTGGGCCTGTGGGGGGAGCTGGCATGGGCTCACACTGTCCAGCTGGGCAGCCGCAGAGGCTGTTCCCAGTTCTGCCCCATTCTGCACATGTGAAGAAAAGACTGCAGCTTGTTTGAGCTGAGATGGCTGGACTGACTGAGCACAGGGAACAGGCTCGGGATGGCTAACCTGGGACTGCTGAGGAGCCTGCAATGACATACAAACAAGAAGACACATAATTATCATCCTTAAATAACTTATTTCAGATATTCGGCGACAGAGTTTCTTTCACATAATCCATGTATGAACTACATATCTAGATTTTAGCATTGTTTCATATGCAATATTTGATTAAATTATGTGAAAAACATAAACGTTTATTATGTTCACCATACCTACTCCAAAAAAGTATATTTTTGACACAAAGAATATGTAAAAACAACCCAAGACAATCACAATCTTAGGTTTCATCCCCTTGAGTAAAAACCACCTTTAACAAACACACACAAATGCTCAAATTCCAGTTCACACCTTCTTGGTAAACATCTGTGCTCCACTGCAGTGGTCATAATTACCTGTATTAGTGGCTGACTGCTGCCAATTGTGGAAGGGTGTGTGTTCTGGCACCGGGCAGTGTGTGTGTGTGTGGGGTGGGTGGTTAGGGCTGATATAAATGCAGGTGATGCATGAGAAACCTCAGATCTAGCAGTGTGTTGTGGTTGTGGGGATGTGGGCTCTATCTTACTCAGTGCATGTGACGGGGACAGTATGAGGGATACTGAGATGGGTGAAACTAATGTGTTTTCAATGTGCAGAGGAGAAATGGGAGAGACAGACGGAGTCGCAGGGACAGTATGCCCAGGAGAAAGGAAGATGTGATTAAGAGAAGTTGAGGCTGAAGGGGGAGGAGCAGTGCAAGAGTGAGGGAAGGAAGATTCAGAATCAGTCACAGCTGCCATCACCTGGACTGTGGGATACTGTGAAGGAAACTAAAAGAAAAAGGAAAAAAAGGAAGAAACATTAAAAAGTCAAATAATCTAGAAAAAAAAATGTCTCCTGTGTGCAGGATGCAGGATGATGCATCAAAAGAACTTGCTTCAAGCCTATAAAAAAGAGAGTATAATGGAGGTAAGATTAGCAGTGATAACAGACTGACAATACCTGTGGTTGGTGTGATGGTGACAGTGAAGCAGAAATCTGCAGAGGCTGGAGTTGCTGTTGGTGAGCAGTTGACTGCTGAGCAGAGAGTGCCTGTGCTGGCCCACTGGAAGCTGGCTGGCTGACATTCTGCCCATGGCCCTGTCCAAGCTGTGAAATGCTCTGACCAGCAGAGATATTCTAAAGAACAAAAAAGACAAGAGACAAAAAAGAGGGACTTTAATGATGGCAGAGACTTATCCCTCACTTTGAAAATCTACACTTCCTTCCATTGACCCAGATTAGAATAGCTCACATTTTCCATTCTCTCCCTATTAATGCATTCAGTCTGAATCTTCCACCTCAGTGAACATTTGTACCATAAAACAGCAAGAGCAAGCCTTAGAAGGCTAACTGATACAGAGATGAAAACAACTGTTATTGTTTCATTATGGTTTCAACTATCTCTCTGTTGGCTGGTGTCTGAGGAAACTCCTGTTTGTTGGCCTTTTCATTTCTTCATTCACCTACTGTCCACAAACACAGATGTTTCCAATCCTCTTGACCCAATCAAAACTTGCCATTTTAATATAAAGAGTATCAAATTTACACTGTAATAAATAAAAATGTCAACTTCTTTCATCATTTAAAGTCTCTCCCACACAGAGCATCACTGTTGAGACAACTTAATGCTGAATCACTCCTTCTGCTCCACAGTTATCGCACAGAATGACCACAAGATGCAAAACAAGAGGATGAAACAAGCAAACCTTTGGGTGCAAAATGTTATGAATTAGAATGTGATTTTTTAAATTATGACCAAAAGTGTAATCTGACTATTTCCTTCATGAAGTTTCAATTTATTTAACATAGTTTCACTTCATATATTTTCCCTGATAATCAATATCCCACCAGCAGCTGCTCACTGTTTGAGCCACTCCATTAATGTAGCATACAATTAGAAAAAAAAACTTACTTACTCTTACTCTAAGTTAAATTAAATTTCAGAAAACCTCTCACATACATTAAAAGAATGCAGAAAAGACTGTAAAGACCCTGAGACTGGCCAAGGACTGGTGAATGTCAGAACCACTGTCCAGGATGAGTACATCAAGAAGATGACCATGTGCTCAGTGAATACCTCAACAGAAACCTGAGAAAGAAGAGGAGCAAGGAGAAGAACCGTCATGGAAGGACAGGCCCCTGTACGGTATGTACCAACGGCAGACAAAGGAAGTGGCTGACATCCAGAAATCCTATCAGTGGCTGAACTCAAGAAGATGTGAGGGTGATCAGAAATTCAAAACCGGGGCACTATGTTGGTAAATGGTAAATGTCCTGTATTTGTATAGCGCTTTACTTAGTCCCTAAGGACCCCAAAGCGCTTTACACTACATTCAGTCATTCACACACACATTCACTCACTGGTGATGGCAAGCTACATTGTAGCCACAGCTGCCCTGGGGCGCACTGACAGAGGTGAGGCTACCGGGCACTGGCGCCACCGGGCCCTCTGACCACCACCAGTAGGCAACGGGTGAAGTGTCTTGCCCAAGGACACAACGACCGAGGCTCGAACCGGTTACAAGACGAACTGCCAACTCTTGAGCCACGATCGCCCCTATATGTTACCTTCATATAGTTATTATACAGTAACCATCTACACTATACACTCACTTGTTGGGTGGTATGTTCAGCCTGGCCTTGCTGAGAAGAGGTTGAAATGCTCTGAGAAGTCAGTACCTGGTTAGCTGCTATGTAATTCTGTGGACAGATTGATTGGGCAGGCAGGTACTGACTTTGACCCGGAGCTGTTTGTTGAAGTGCAGAATGTGCATAGCTCTGAGAGGCAGCATCATGTGGACCTGCAGCTGAGTAACTCTGATGTTTGGCTGGAACCTGCAGAACTTGAGTTGCGGTGGTTTGGGGCTGAGACTGCGATACATCCTGACTCTGTTGTGGAACTGCTGTTTGGGTAGTTTTTTGACTGTGCTGCTGGACATTTGGAGTGTGCACTTGTTGCTGTGTCGAACAGTGAAGACTTTGTGATTGTTGGGTTGGATGTTGTGCCATTTGCTGGTGCATGGCATACACAGTTTCTTGGCCATGCTGGAGTTGAGACTGAACACAGGCCTTCCCAGCATTTTGCTGTGCATTTTGTGATAAAGACTGTTGGTGCTCTTGTTGAATGGATATTTGCTGACTGTAAAGTGCTGGTGTGGTGGAGTTTTGACTATGTTGCTGATTGGGCAGTTTGACTGTGGTTTGGGCCTGCTGCAGTGTGCTGGAAGCTTGTACTGGTTGACCCTGAACTGTGGGTGCCATAGATGGGGCTGCAGATGCACGAGGACAATTTTCAGTTGGCTGCTGTGCTGGCAGAGTGGTTGCTGCAGTTGGCTGCTGAACTGATCCTGATGCAGACTGAGCCTGTTGTAAAGGTGGGGCCACAGAGTTCTGAGATGTTTGCTGCATTTGTAAGGGAAAAGTCAAAGAGCTCGCTGCAGTTACTTGCTGCTGTTGCTGGACTGGTGCTTGGTAGCTTTGTACAACATGTTGTGGCACAGCTGATGGTACAATACTTGCTGCAACTTGAGCCTGTTGCACATTTGGCGGTGAGTAGCTACCAGCACTGGTCGCATGTTGGATGTTGACTGAACATAGACTGGCTGGAGCTGGTGTTGGTGCACAAGGCTGAGGAGCATACAAAGTAGCAGGATAGCTGTGTCCAGGCTGGAGGTACTGTGGCGGCGCATGCACTGTGGAGCTGGAAGAGGACAGACCTTGGACAGATTGTTGAGTCTGGTAACCTGCAGAACTGGCCTAAGGATCAAATGAAATATTTTTAAGTTAGTATCTGTTGGGAATGAATTTTCTAGTCAATGATCAAATCTAACAAAAGCTTATACGTGTGCCAGTTACATTAATTCATGATGGGTGAAAATATAATGAGAGGATGAGGGATAAAAATAAGTTCATGAAACACGTTTTAACAATGAGGAGGTCTTGACAGGTGTGAGCTAAAATGAGAGCACAAGGGAGAAAAAGTGGGAGAGAAAGAGGATGTAAATCAGACAGCTGCCTCTTCCCCTTTGGTTAGAGGATATCTTTCAGTGTCAAGCTCAACAGCTGTTGCATCTGGACAGTCAAGCAGAGAAGGAAAGGTTAAAATCTGGATCAGTAGTTAAAGGCATTGGTTAAGGTTGATCGGAAGGAAATGTAATATGTTAGAGGTTGCACCATTGTTCTCCGTCAGCAGCAAGCTTATGATTTCTAAGAAGACAGTTAGCTCTAGAGGCCTATGAGGGCAGCAAGACTCAGTGGGCAGTTAATCAGACCAACTCCATGCAGAATAATGCAGAACCATCTACAAGCTGGGAAAATGTGTTAAGCAGGTTTTGGCCCCATCATAGGACGCGAAAACAACTTGCTCTTGTGACCTACCACTCCTACAGCCCTGGTAACTTGCTCCTCTCTGGCACAGCATCTGTCTTCACACTCCTGGAGAGGTTCGTGGTCCCCAACAAGACTGCTAATCTGGAACTGACTCTTTAGGCTGCAGTCTCCATCACTCCCGGTTGGACTGAGAGCAGCTGAAGAGTACAGTGATGAGGCTTGGGCAGGTGTGGGGGGACAAGGGGCTGCTTTGCGACTGATTATATTAAAGAGGGACTGCTGCAGCTGTGAGAAATTGGAATAATCACTTGAAGCCTTCAGCAGTCCATAGCCAGGAGTGCTCATCATTCCACCAGGTGATGGGTGGTGTCTAAAGTCACATGGACATTGGTGCGTTGGCATGACAACAGAATGACAGTGGTGTCTCCAATCTTGTGACCTCAAATGAAGCATAGAAATACATGCCTGGCACACAGAGCCCCTGTGCATCGCAATATGGTGGTTGTGATGAGAGGTCAGACTCAGAAGACTACTAAGGTCAGAGTGCCTTCGTTCAGTTGGCACAGGAAGTGATAATGTCTCTGATGGCGATCTGATGTTGATATCACTAAGTCGGCGGTGGTCAGTAGGTGAAGAGACGGGGGAGACTTTTATTACTGGCATAGCACTCTGTGGGGAAAACCCTCCATAAGACTCTGAGTGCAGCTCAGCAGAGCTGAGTTCTGACTGTTCTGGTACCGTTGGGTTGGGACTGACTGATCTCTTAGACTGAATGAGGGCATGCAGTCGAGCAATGTGGTTTGCCCTTTGAATGTCAATAACAGGGGCACTTCCCCTCCGGCCTTCAGCTCCCAATCGAGCCCTGAGCTCTGGGCTCAGCGTTGCCTCCCACACTTCACCCCGTTCGCAGTACTGGGGTCGATCTGTCAGAAAATGGCTACTGCTCGGGCACTGATTGAGGAACAACCCAAAAGCAAAACATATGTTACTCAAAATAAACAGGGCATAACAAAAAGAATATGATGATGTGGTGAGGACAAACAAACTTGTTCACAAAGACAAATGACTGTATGAAAAATACATGGGCAACTCTTAAATGTGTGAATAAAGCATGTGTGTGGGTGTTTGTGTGTTCAGTTTCAAGGTCAAGTGCGTGTTTGCTAGTTCTAAATAGTCAATGTTTTTAAATAAAACTGAATGCACATGGTCCACCAGGGTGTGTAAGCTCCTGATACAGACCTGCTGTGTTGCCATAGTAATAGGCTCGAGCAGGGACTGGTAGAGGACACTGTGCTGGCTGCTGTGGGAGTCCGAGTACACTGTGGAGCCCATGCCACTGTCAAGTGTGCTGTCTGCTGCAGAGACACATAAATCATCCACTCATAAAAAAGTCAAAGATTAGGCTTGTGCTTCGGGGTAGATGAGAACAGAATCTCTTACATGTTACTGAGGTGGCACTGGCTGTGAGGGTATGCAGCCTGTTGTACTGGTCTGCCTCTGGCTCTTCTGGTTCCATCACAAGGGGCTGCCCTACATGTGGCACCCCAGCAGAGATGCCCTGAGATGGTGTCATCTGGGTGCTGTGTCCTCCTTCACCCTGATTCTCTGCAGCCGCTGCAGACACTGTGCGCTCTCGTCTCCATTTGATCAGTGCCACACGGTCCCTGATCGACTTTCCCACGGTCTTAGCATCGCTCTCATGGAAGAAGCCAGACTCCACCTGACAGAGAAAAGGGAAGAGCATGACTTCCAGGATATTTTTAGCAGTGAGCCATGTGAGGGAAGAGAGGGTGCATATAAAAAGGGGAGTGCACGAGGCAAAAAGAAGGAGCAAGAAAAGGAAGGAAGAGAAAATCTATTTTAAGGGGATCAGAGCAGTGGGGAAACGTTTCCTTTGTCTGCTGCTTGGCTCACTCTTCACAACAGAACTGTCTGGTCTGTTACATCAAAACGTCCGTCTTTCGCTCCAGTGTTTACATGTGATGTACAAACAAATACAAAAATGTTGTGCTATGTACTGCACTGTTTCGAAGGAAGTTTCATCAGGAAAATTTCTCCACGTTATTCTCGCTAAAGGTATGACATCTGCAGTTTTACTGTGTGCTACCCTTATTTTCCTCTCAAAGCCTGTCTTCGGCTGAAGAAAGGCTTACAATGACAATGTTTACATTCCCTACCTGAAGATAACCCAATACACTTTCTCCAATACCCCTATTAGGGCACTTTTTCTATGGTGTAAAAGAATGTTAGACAAGTGACAAAACAAGAGTTTGAGTAATGAAAATCATAGCTCCCACAATGAGAACTGTCCATTTTTTTCTGGATCTTGTTTTTATTGCTGGGCCTGTGGAAACCTTATCTGATTGCGTTCACTCGAGAAAACTATGTAAACAAAAAGAAAAAAATAGTACTATATTCCTGGAAGTTATCAATCTTAGCAATCTGCACTATATAAAACCAAACACTAGAAGACAATAAGCCTCTAAGAAATGCAAAGCATAAAAGTGTGGTGTCAAAAAAATATAAAACAACAAAGAAATAGAAACCATTTCTAGTACTCAACATTCAGATTTAACATTTCCATGTATGAAAAGAATTCTGTAATGTATAGCTAAAACCATTTACTCACCATTTCTTGTGCGACAACCTCAGGGACCTCCTTCTCCAGGTCAAATGTAAACTCAATGGCCCCACTCTCCTTGTATTTCCCTTTTAACTTCTTGGGGTCCTCCACCCACAGTTTGAGAGCTATTGAGGACTTTTTTCCATCATCCTCCTCAGCTAGCTCCACCCTCACACCTGTGTCCTCGGCAAAAAAAGCGTGATTCAACAGATCTTTGATCGTGTACCTGGAAGCAGAAAAAGAAAAGCTCTGACTCCAGTGGAAAGATGTTCAAGATACAGTAAAGTTAACAGTGACACAGAGCAATTCATGGTCACATATTACTTGTGCTTCCCAGATCACCAATCACTGAACCTAATCATGATTCATTAAAAAATAAATAAATAAACAAACAAAAAAAGCCACAAGAAACTAATCAAACGTTATTTGCCCCGATGTACACGAACTAATTATGTAACAGAATTGAAAGACACCCCGCAGATATGGATAGAAACTGCAGTGCTGCTGAGAGCCCAGCTGTCAGTGCCACAGCAATGAAACAGGGGAGGTGAGACAAGGCATGAAAGACGAGAGGGCACCTTGTGGGCCCTGTTGGCTGGACGCTGGACATCGCCGGGCACAGTCACTCACCGTTCCTCTTTCTTTTGGCAGATGCACTCTCCAATGATCTCCTTGATTTCAGGATCCATGACCTTGTTGTAGCTGGCTGGCTTTACTCCCTGAGCAAAGGGAAATATAAGCAAAACATTGTGGATATGTCATGAAAGGATGTCATGTTGATGAGAAAACATAACAAAAGAGAAAAAAAATGAACACATGAATGGAAATTTCTTTTTTGTGATGCTCCACCCAAATCTTATCACACTCGCTCTCTGAAAAGAGAGCCGAAAGTACCACAGCAGTGGTCAGTTTGAATTCATGTCAGGTCCCACAAAGCATAAAAACATCCAAAGGAAGCCTCACAAAAACTCCGGCAGCATAGTAAATTTCTTAAAAGTACAGCTCAAAGCACAAAAACCAACTCGTTCTCATACAAAGGCTTTCAAAGTTCCATGTTAGAGCAGCCAGATGTTGTTTTGTAAACTACTATTACAGTCAGTTGGTCTAAATTCGGCTGTTTTGACTGTGCAGACGGTCCTGAGTTGTCACAGCTGGTGTGGTTTAACAATAGATTTGATGCCCAATAGATTTTGAGCAGTTCTTCTAAAAATGGATGCATTCTGTCTTTTCTTAACATAACACTTCTATTTAGTTTCTTACAGGTATAATCTACCCAGTTATTTTTTTAATTGTGCAGCCAGACTATATAAAACGTGTGATATAATTAACTGGAGAAAATAAAGTTTCTGCATCAAAATAAACTAGATGTAAAGTATATGCATATATCTGGATTAATATTCCACCAATTATTCAGCTGGATGCTATATCTCTTCAGGGAGTACACACAATGTATAATGCTATTAGGGTTTCTCTTTGATCAGCCTTCTATTAACATCCCACTGTGGAAGGCACATTCATATGAATACAATGCAAAAAATAGCAACTATAGAGAGCTGCACTGATGCTCCCTAACCATTAATATAGGTTGAGAGACTTCTTTAACAGCTACTAACAGGTGAAAGAGTCTGTTTTTTTCAGGTCCAACCCTGCCAAGTTTTAAAAGTGAAAAAACAAAACAATCAGTATTCAAAGCACTATGCTTTGCTAGCAAAGGAAGATGTACAGAAATACAGCCTTTAGGCTTCATCCAGAAAACAAAAGAAACTTGGACCCCCTGAGTGACACCATATGGCTGATTAGACTCTTCAACCAAGAAATTCAACACTGAGGAATCATCTACCTGAAAATGGTGCTGATTTTGTACTCTGAAAAATTCTCTGGATTTATGGTAAATAAGTAAATGAAAGTAAAGTAATAAAGGTAAATGAATATATGGAAAAGTCTTAGTATATGAAATTATCAACTTCTTAATTTTAATAAACAGTGCATTTAAAGGTTTTGCATTTAATACTGGTGACAGTTGATGAGCAATTAGTTCAGCCTCTTTTTGCCTGTATATCATTTTTTATTCCAAGCATATAGTCATTATGGTTCATCATATTTCTATTAGGGCTACTTAACATTCATTCATTAATGTTTAAATACTGGACAGATCTCTAGGTTTCTGTTAAAATCCCTGCGTGTAAGCCCATTTTTGACAAGTCATTACCTTAATCTTAATTTAACATTAAATATTTAGAGGTTCAATTTGTATGCATAATTAGAGCTCTGAGAAATTTTGACCAAAGTATGTTTTCCATGAACAGGTGATTTTGGTGGAAACATATTATTGTAAATGTAAAACACCATGCTGTGTGACCAGTTCCAGTGTACTGCATAACTGTAGCATCCCTGGTTTGATTCCAGCTGAAGATCTTTGTTGCATGCTAAAGCCCTCTCTGCCCCTCTCCCTCTCCTTCACAGTCAGGCATCCAAAATAAATGCAAGAATTTAAAAAAATAATAATTGCACAGCATGACTCACACTGGTAACTTTGCGGTAGATTTGAGCAGCATTCTGACACTCAGAATAGGGATATTCAGAGGTGGCCATTTCTAGCATACACATGCCAAAGGCATAGACATCCACAGCCTCGTCATAGTGTTCCTCATACATCTCTGGGGCCATGAACTCTGGAGTGCCTGCAGGAGCAGATGGAGAGAACAAGAGTGCCCAGTTGACAAATTACTAATACTTCTTACTGTAAAAACTACAAATCTGTCAAGTCACATGTTAAAAGTCTCCTACCTATGACACTCTTAGCAAAAGAAGCTGCCTTGAGTGTTGCCAGACCTAAATCCCCAATCTTTACTGAACCTGTAGGTCCAGTAATAAAGATGTTGTCACATTTAAGATCTCTGTGGATGATGGGAGGCGTCCTGGTGTGGAGAAAGTGGAGGCCTTTAAGGATCTGTCTACACCAGCTCCTTAACACTTTGGGCTTCATTACCTTGAAACGCTTTAGATAGCTGCATGAAGGAAAGGGAAACCTATTAGACCATAATTAAATGAGCAGCAAAATAAAAGCAACTGCCTACATCCATACTCACGTTTTTAGTGTTCCTGATGTCATGAGCTCTGTTACTAAAACAATGCACTTCTTTCCTTTAAGCGGTGACTCCCAGAAGTCGTAGAAACGGACAATGTTGGGATGCTGGAGGCCCTTCAACATTTCTGCTTCCTCTTTAAAGCGCTGACGTTCCATTTTAGAAAGCTTACGATCCTAGAGGAAACAACAGATGAAGAAATGATGACCATCAAGCCCCTAAAATAACTGTAAAACATATTTGCTTCACAAAAACTACCAGATGGAAGAGCATCCCATCATTCCTCCACATTTTAAATTCATGCTTCTAGTATGCTTTTGAAAGTACGAAATACGGAGTAGTTGAGGTGGAGGTTAGTGTCAGTCTCTGAGACATATACACATCTCTAATTAGACCATATGTGCGTCAAAGCCGATGACTGTCACAAGTGTACGTGTGTGGGAACATTCAGATGAGTGTCTTTTTCAATCCGTAAGAACATTCTGCCAAATCTTTTGTTTGCAAATACATTTTTAGATGTAATATGATCAGATGTGACCTCTTACTTGCTAGCTTTGATTTGTCCAGGAACACTGAGGACGTGTAAAGAGAAAGAGGGGTGACAAAGCACAGCCGCTCCTGGGAGAATGAACCAAGGCATTAACATCGTCACACCCTCAAAATGCTATGGCTAAAGGTTATGTGTCATCGATCTCTGCCATCTTTCACTCGCTTTCTCACTCTCTCACCCTCTTAGTCCCCTCCCCCCACATCTGCAATCTATCTCCTTTTCTGCACCCCGACCACTCCCTTTTTCATCCCCAAGATCCCCCACAAACACAAAAAGCATCTTCTGTAGCTACTCTCTCACCATTTCTCAGTTCCTAGTCTGGCAGCACCATGCTGTATCTAGTGCAAGGTTGTGGTTTCTTTCCTGTGATTTTTTTTTCTTGTCTTCTTTTTTTTTTACTGCCACTACATCAACGACTTATATAACACACATACACACAGTGAGCTGTGTCTAGCAGCAAGACCCCACCCATCACAGAAACCGACGACACTGATGGTGGAATGCAGTGAAAACAACCTAGCGGGATTTAATCTATTCAATTATTCACCCAAAGTCAACTTCCTTCTTAGATGAAACTGCAATTAGAAAATGAGCATGAATAACCAGAAAAATTAACAACATTGTGATTCAATGTGTTGAAGAGTGGATTGATGTGATGGATAAGGCTTGCATGTATAAGAATGTGGCATGTCAGGTTTTTTTGTGTAAGTGTGTATGGTGGTGATGGTGGTGGTGAGGGGTGTGGGGATTTTCACTGCACTCTTCTGAAGTCCCATGAATAATTCAGTTCTGCAGAGAACTCTTTCTACTGATGCAAGCTGAGCAATGAAAGGCTTGGGCTGGCTAAGTTGGGCTGGGTTATCCCCATGTGCTGTTTGTTGCACAGGAGCACCACATGGTCTGAAGCTTACCTGAAACATAGGTCTAAAAAAGAGCAACAAAGAGGAACGAGGAAGACTGCTTAAAGCATGAGTGCTGCAGCTTTCTTTCCTTTAGGCAATTCCCCCCCTCCTCTCGCCAGATTACTTCCTTTACTGCTCCCTTGCTTTCTTGATCTCATCTTTCAGGAAACCTGCTGCTTTTTTCAAATAAGCCCCAATTCAGAGTGTTCCCCAAGCTCCAGTCACACTCCCCGCATCACCCCCTACATTTGCACCCTCACTTGTCTTTCCCTCTTAGCAGACACTGGGGTTTCTGCATAATTCAGAAGCCACATGCAGGCTGAGAGGCGTGGTTCACTGCGTCGAGAGTTATGTGCACTTATATGCTTTTGCGCACTGAGAGAATGGAAGAATGTCACTTTGAAAATCAATTTCCTCATAGCTACTGTGAGGTCTTTAACAAGTGTGACTCATTACAGTACATTTGCTGCACTACAAACAGACCATTTATTGTTTGTGTGCATGTATGTGCATGTAATCTTATCGCACCTGTGCTTCATAGCAGAGCAGGTAACTGCTTGAGTGAGGTCAAACACACAAACTGAAAGCTACAGCAGGCAGCAAGGGCAGAAAAATAGATAGTGACATTATCAGGAAGCAATCTTTAAACCTGTTCTCTACAATGCTGCCATCCACTATATCTGTATGCTCACCTCTGTTAATTCCACAGCTCTGCTAGCTCATACAGCGACACAGAATATCAGAATGAGAAAGCAAACCACTGGGTTTTTGGTGTTGGAAGAATCAAGTAATGGATTAAAATATTAGATCCAGGAACTCTGCAAGCTTATCATAGTATATAAATGCAGTGTCAAAATCATATTCTTGACCTAATGTCACATTAAGTAGGAATAGCATACTCCTATTGTGAAGGGATTGCTATCAGTCCAGCTACTTTACCTGAGGATTTAAGGATAATTATAACAAAGCTGTAAGAGTTACACTTCCTAATGAAAGGAGCTTACTGATTGTATATAAAGAGCTTTAGCCTTCTCCCTGAAGGCTACTGACATAATCAGACATACTTACATTTTTTTGTGGATCATGACATGAACATTCCCTTCGTCTGGATTTAAATTACACCGATGCAACGAATGCTACCCAAAATTACAGTATGTACTAGCATCAGGTATGACTCCAATTGTACCATTTTACATGATCCCAGATCTCACTACATGAAAAATTAATCCCCCATCTCTGATAAAAGATTCAATTCACAATCCATCTGAAAGCATAGAACAATGCTAAGGTTGTGAAGTGGCACATGGACTGAGTGGCTAATGAGTGGCTGCTGACAAATGTAGTTCACACACAGCTCCGTTCTGTCTGAAGAAATCTTATGACTATAATTTTTTATAGACACCAATTGTGTCTATTTTAGTTTGTCACAGTTTCCCCCAATGAGACAAAGCCTACAAGTTCTTACCTAATATATAAATATCTGAACTTACTGAACCAGTGAGATCCGCATCCTAGAGGCTAAATGTATTAGGAGAGAAACAGGTTTATGCATTAGTCCTGATTATGCCAGCCAAATTACAAATTGTCTGGCTGTTTCTTTGCCACTACAACTTAGCGTTCCTAATTACTATTTCTGCTTTACCTAATTAACTTGGCCTCATCTTGATCCTTAGTTAACAAGGAGCAGATTAGCAACACCGGGACTCCATAGCCATAGTGTTATTGGGATTTGTATTCAAACAACTTGTCAACAAATTGTAATATAAAAAAGGACAGCAGAACTCATATTTACTGTCACATGTTTTTGTCAATAAATGAAGATTAAGAAATATTTTACATGAATATAAGTTATTTGTAAAATCCAGTAAAACTTGACTAGCATGCATACCCCAATATGCAGAAATCCCACAGCAAATAGGCCTTAGTATAGAATTTAAATGCCGCATTGAAAAGCTCAGGTTCAGTCTCACTCACAATGATAATGTGACGCATTAACAATCAATACAGGTCATATTCCTTTAACCATAGCTACAGAACTACCTCCTTACTGCCACATCTTATTCAGTTCATGCAGACATTTCAACAAAAAATGTTTGGACTGAAGGGAAACAAACCCTGGTTGCCAGGCTGAGGCGGTATGATAATTTACTTGGAAACCCTTTCCACCCATCCTTAATAACAGATGACTACTGCAGTGCTTCCGATGCTGTAACAAAAGCTGGTGCAGGGTGAGCCATGAGCCAGCAGACTGCCCGCAGCTGAATTGTGTCCCATCAGTCATGACTGCAGGAGGCTTTGACCGGCAGCTGTGCCAGCTACCATTATCCCTGTATTCATTGTTGTACACCTGCCATACAACCATGGTAAACCCAGGCAGAGTAAAATGGCATACCCGGCATTCAGGGTGGCCCAGTATAATGTTTTGAATAAGAAAAGGCTGGTGAAATATCTGAAAAGCATTCTGAAAGAGACAAATGTATGCTTCACCTAGCCTTGGGAGGGAGGAGTCAAAGAGGCAGAACAACATTCAAGATGAGAAGCCACTCCGATACTGTGGCAGAAAACAACAATCAGACTATGCCCAAATGATTACTTTGCTGTTTGGGCATCAAAAGTGTGAGCTAAGAAAACAGAAGGGGAGAGACAAGCAGAAACTATGCAAAATAAAAGCATCACAGACACACTGAGAACAGAAGAAAAACAGAACATAAGATACTAAATGAAATAAATTAATTGGGTGCTGATCATATTAAGAGCACTTGTGATTGTTGCTTGGATGTTTATGTGTATGAGTGTGACTAGCTGATTGTGACCAGCAGTTAGCCAAAGCAGATTAAAGCATAGAAACCTCCTATAAAGCTCTTTTCTGTGAAAACGCATAGGCTGAAAAGGAAGTGGTTTTTTTGGACACAAAGAAAAACATTTTACTAATACTCACTTATCTACTCAAGAGACCAACAGTTGTGTATGAAAACTGTTGAATGGATTTACAACATTACCAATGTCTAAGAAATCAAATACACATAAATATTGGGGTATATTCTTCATTACGACAGTCTTGAAAGTGATGCCTATTTTACAATTTAACAAAGTTGAGATCACTAGAAACAGACGGTTTAACAAAAAGAATCATCCGGTTGCAAAAGTCTATATTTTTTTAAAGCAATGGACATAGAAGTTTGCAGTAAATTTTATATACCTGGCTTAATATAAAATTTTATATACAGAACTTTCAAAATATATATACATATATATAGATATATATATAGATATATACATACATATATATATATGTATAGATATATACACAAACACTGTATTATATACACTAATACAAAAAAGTTTAGGAGTTCTAAATCAGATGCAATGGAAGAATAGCTTAACCAAAAAGACTTACTAACTAAAAGTTGCATGTGGTAAATGAGGATTGTCTATTTATATTTAGTATAATGCATCACAGAATTCTGGCTGAGAGCCACAAATAATCATATATTGTTTTAACAATCCTTCCCTTTAATAAAAAAGGCAAAATATTCCATATGTAATCGTGTATATATACAGATAGATATAATTACATTATTTATTATTAGATTTAAGCCAAGTAGAAAATAAGTCATGTTATTTTATTCATTTCTAATCTGCTTTAACTGGTAACATTTTTAGCAGCATTAGCCTGTGTGTCCAGCCAATCCAACCCAAGGTACGACAGCTGGTGGTGACACTTTCAATACACTGACCCCAAACACTGATACTTAACGGTAACACGGTCACTCAGACCCATTGTAAAAACCATGGAGGAGCTGACAGAGTGGCTACAAATAGCTGCAGTGCTATGATACACCGGGTGGCAAATTTTACCCATCTGCTCTGAACTTCAGACAAATTCACAAATGTGTTCAGTGTCCATGTAAATGACTAAAGCCTACTGTAGCCAGTGTGGACCGGTGCAAGCCAGAAAGTGAGAGTGCGGAGGGTGGACAGGCTTCCACATGTCCTGCATCGTACAGACCACTGATGATGAGGGTTGGCACTGAGATAAGGACAAGAGCAATGATTTGTCGAGTAGAGCTGCCCTGATTTGAACTGGGTGGCCTGGCTAAACTCCCTGGTTTGACAATTTTAGAATCTGCTGCAGTGTTTGGAGCCACAGAGCCACTTAGACAGCCTTTACTTGGCATAATACCCTGAGCCAGACTAAACAAGTAAAATACCAGGAAGAAGGATTCCTACATTGTTTAATCAAAGAATTAGAAACTTCTTATAGCAAAGACAACAATCACAGTTTATCAGCACATTTGAGGATTTATAAATGAAATAAGCTCCCAGCATAAATGTTAATAGCAGTTTACAGTAATAGTGACTTAAGATGGAAGTGCTACAGTGAGCCCATTTGTTTTTTAGTCATTACATAAACAGCTTAGTAACGCAGAGGCCAACTAGAGTGAAGTAACCCTTGTCTTCATACCACAAAGCCTAAGCAGGAGGCCTTAACAGGATACAGAGGTGCTCCAGGTTTGTTCATACAAATAACCTTCTTGAATTCCAAAAGGGATTACTAGTCCTAATGAGCTGTTGTGACACTTTCTATTGTTGGGGGGGGAGGAAAGAGAGCGGTCAAAGGCCATTTAGCTAAATGTCCTAATGTAAGGTGCTGCTCTGAAAGCTGCTTAGAGAATCCCTGTACGAAATGTTAAGGCAATACTACAGCGGAGGTACTAGCACAGCAAGTCAGATACAATATATATAGACCACAAGATAAAAACTGTGAAGACTGCAGCATAGCAACATGTGTCAGCTTTAATAAAAGTCTAGCCAATGTGGCATTTAAGTCAAAACAAGGCTGCATACAAGAGGTCCGATAGCCACCCCTGTAACTGATAGACCGTTTTAGGCAAACCCTAATGTGTAGCTTCCATTACTGGTCAATTAACTAATTAATCACTTGAAAATGGCTCTGCAGCTCCCTGATAAACAAATTTGAGTCTGCTTCGAACAGTTATAACATCAGTGTATGTTTCAGTGTGGGACATTTTATAAGATCAATAAAGAAAAAGAGGTATGGACCACAATATTGAACTGCAATGTGCTGAACAATACCGCAAACCTAAGGCTTTAAATCGACAAAATATCACATCTCACAGGAATTATAACTGATATGATTCTGGTTTTCTTAATTTTATCCACCTGTGTATAATGTAGCATTTTATAGTAAAAATATTAAAAATACTGCAACTGTCTCTTTAACCAAATGTTTGCTTAAATCACAGTAAAGAAGTTTTCCCAATTTTTTAATCTAACTGAAAACATTCAAAACATTGTGTATGTCTGTGTATGTATGTGCTCCCCATTATCCCTCCTAAACATTAAGATAAAAAATTATTTATTCCTTTGCAGCTTTTCCTTTCAGACGATGTGGGACAAAGACCATGAATAAACCAACATACAAGGTGAGAGTTTTTGGGTAAGCATCATTTTACCAGTTAAGACATGCTGTGGATTTACAATTCTTTCTAAAGCCGTTTCATCAATAGAGTACATACACTTCAGGCCTAGGCTATGTTCACAATGATAAGTGATGGTTACTAGATCCAATTATGTTGCAACTTGAACCATAGAGTGACCAGCACACTGATTCAGCCATACAGCAAACACATTCAGATGCTCTCAAATGAATGGAAATGACTTAAATGAAAACAACACCAACAACAAAAAGACTGTACAAGAGACAACTATCACACCTGCAGCATGCAACTATACCACACGTCACACCAGTAGGCATATCTATCTTTGCCATTGCTTTTCAGTTGACTTGGTGACGCGGGAATTCAGATGTGATGAAAGATGGGGGAACAGATAAGGCACTGCCACAGTGAATGGCTCTCCATGCTGCCCAAGGCCTCTCAATGCCAGATGGGCTGTAAACAATGACCCATTTGGGCATCTCCAACTTTGTTTACCTTTTTTTCATCTGTGCAGACAAGGAGAAGATGTGTTATTACACATGTTAATCCAGAGAGAAAGCATGGTATCATCTTGTCAGATGAGAGTGCAATCTAAATCTATGATTACAGTGAAATCCAGCATTTGGAGTGAAGAAACAGATCTAGTGAGTAAGCTGCTGGGTTTGTTTGGTTCAAGAAATCCCTAATCTTCAGCAAAGACAGGCGGCCTGATAACACTGCCATGGCATCATTGCCAACTCTGCAGTCACAAGCTGAAAAAAGAGATTTAATCTACAAAATAAGCTCACTGCCAAATACCTGAGAAGTCTGCAAAAGGTCAGAAGTAAACTGTCTGCAAGTGTGCACACAGCATTCAACACTGAGATAAAAATCAATACACTGAGCCACAAGTGGTGGAAAGAAAAAGTTTCCAAAGTTTAGAAAAATTCCAGAGAGCAATAATGATTAAGACAAAGTAAAAAGAATCACAGGATCTGTTTCTTCTCAACAATGAAAGGACTGAAAACAGGCATCCTTCTCTCACATTAACATCCTTGCATGAGCCAGGGCCATCTGTGATATGCCAGCAGCCTGGCACAGAAACAGAGATGTGGGGGAGATGGGCATGAACGGGAAGGGGCAGGGCTAAGAGAGAGAGACGAGGGAGGAAGAGAGCAAAAACAAACACGAGACCAGATTAAAATTTCTAGGGAGGAAAGCCATGTGACCACGGGAAGGCGAGAATACAGTGGAAAATCAAGAGTGATATTTCATGTTTCTCTGTCTTCCATGGGGGTATCTCCTGTTTTCCACAACAGTTTGCTTGGAACGGCAAAGCTGGCATCATACACATGCCACACGTAAGATTTTACCCCCATGTTGTTTACTCTGACCTACTTCAGATGCAAGCTTAAGACTTGCTGAAACCTGCACTTTATTATTTTGTTGAATATGACCAAAAAGATCTTGTGTGATTGTGGGCAGGAGAGCTCTGAGTCTGTGCAGCGATTTTTACCATGCTATCTCAGGGTAATAGTATGAAGCAATCTCAACACAGCTAAGCCCTCTTTGCATTGGATGGCTTGGAAAAACCAAGAAAGGCTAGAAAGATAATGGATATAATGGTGGTTATAAACTGTCTTTAACCACGTTTTCCACGTGCTCGCATAAAAGACACTCACAAAACGAACAAATTGATTGGTGCCACAAAAAGGGTAAGAGAGGAATCCATCCATCCATTCATTTTTTTTCCACTTATGTAATTCAGGGTTGCAGGGGGTTCTATCCCATGGGGCAAAAGATAAGGTATACCCTGGGCAAGTTGTCTGTCTATCACAGGGTGCAAGACAAGAATGCTGGCAGAGAATTTATTAATGGCATAGTTATAATTTCTATCATATTTATCTTATCCAGTGCATGCCCATTGCTGGTGTTTACTTCTAACATAAAAGCTGCTCATTAGAACGTCATACATTTAAACATGAAACACATGAAGTACATTTGCACTTTCAGTGACAAATACCTGGAAATTACTTTGGCTACTTTGAATGATTCATTTTACTGAATGAATATACTCTGTGATTCTCTGTAAATACCAACAGAATAAAACATGTTATTATCTGTGTTCTATTAGCTGTAATACCTGCAGTATAAAACAGGCTTAGTAACAAATACAGACCGAGAAGAGAAACAATTTTATGCACTTTTACAGCTGATATAGACGATTCACTGCAGTCTTCAGACACATGTTGCTGTTCAGAGAAAAAAAGAAATCACAGCTGGAATCAGAATAGAATAAATTCAAAACATTAAAAAAAAAAAACCTGTTGAGGTTTTCTGCAAAATATCTCAGCTTCCTGAAAGTACCAGCAATCCCACTTAATGGTGTATCATAGAGATGCTGGCAGAGACTGATCTGCCAGTACAATTGTGCCTCCAGCCTGTATGTGCTGACCATCCTGGTTATATATATATATATTTTAAAGCAAGCTGTATAGTAAGCCAAAACAACACCAAAGAACCCTGCACAACAGCAATCGTGACATCCGTTTTGGCACTGGCTGCTGTGCACAAAGAAGAAAACAGCTCGCATGCACCACCTGTGAGATGTGCAGTATATATATTACTATGGTGATCGAGTCAGGTTCAAAGAGCTCCACCTTGAAAAGTCTGCCTTTAGGCTCAATATACACTACGATCCTATTAATCTCACTTCTTAGTTCATCTCTCCAGTGATTTCATCCTGATTACAGCTTGACAGACAATAACATTGAGGATGTTGATAAAGCCTACTGAAGCTACTCCTTCTTCTACTTTCTTTAGGAGTAAAGAATCTCATTTCCCGTACTACAGTCTACGGGATAAAACTACAGATTATTACAAATGCCCATAATTAAGAAGTGTGCTGTTGGTCTAACTGCACAATGCAGCAACTCTAAACTTAAAATTGAATTCAGACATTGTGTAATATAGCAGTGTAAATACACACTGAAACATCCAGAATGACAGATTCCAATTCTGTTTTATAGTCACTCAGTCTATAAAACATCAGAGAAGGAAATTAATTGTCTTATATTTTGTATTCTGTGACCAACAGCAAAAATTCCAGAGTAAAAATCATTTGGGAATGTGTAATTATGCACAATAAATAGCTTCAACTGACTCATTAATCAATAAACGGCTGCAGATTAATTCTTCAGATATCACTAAGGAGGCAAGGAAACTCCTTTGTAAGACATTTAATGATTCAAATGGCCAATTAAGAAAATAAATGGATAATAATTACCTAAACTGCATCTGCTATGACAGTTTAACAACACGTGAAAGAGTTCTGCCTGTTATTTTGTTTATCCAACAGTACCTAATGGAAGACCTTCAGCTCAAAGCTACAACAGTGTATATGAGATGACTACATGATCACTTGAATCATGATTAACATCCATTGTCAACTGTCCACTAGAGGGAGTTTTAATCTGTCTGTAGGGAAAAATAAAATAAGAGTACATAGATCCCTCTTCCACATTCTCCATCCACTGGACTGAACTACAGCTTTGTGTTGTCCAGTTGAGGAAAGCTCAGGGCTGCTTCCTGCTGTCAGCGTGCATGATATCATCATCCAAATGAGGCCTTCGAGTCTCAGTGTGTCTTTGCATGCTCAACAATGGCATGCTATCTTTAAAGTCCTTTTATGTGATGCTATGTGTCACTGCGCTGTAATGCTAAAGTCAGACAAAACAGGTTTAATTCCTGCCAGTGGATGAAGTGGTTTGCATTCTTTCATCTCGCACAGTACTGACGCAGCATGTTTTCAGTACCCTAGGCAAAGTATTCACTGAGGCCACTGACTGCCACAAGGCTCCCAGCAGGCTATGGGGCAGGTTCAGCTGCTTCCTGTCTGCTCACCTCCTGTTACACAGAGGGTGCGATGCAGGGAGTAGCACCACTAATAACATGCAGACACACTGCTGGGAGAGAGCGAACCGGCATCTCCTGCACTGTCCACTTCAATGATTGAGCTGAGTGTCATCATGCAATCAGCTGGCCAAACTGCCATGGAAAATGAAGGCTGTCTGAGCACACACAATGTAAAATAAATCCTTTACAAAATTATCTAAATAGGGAGAAAAAATAACAAATCACAGGACATGTTTTTGTACTTTGAGGGGGCCAGTCATGCTGACTATAGTCCCCCTTAAGCCTCCTGGGAGAGGGAGAGAGAATAATCCTTGTTGCAGTCTCAGAAGGATGGAAATAATTAGTTAATACCTTTGCACAGTCTAAGCTTGTGATTTCCTTGTGTCTATGTAACGCAAGAAAATGAACTCCCCTTGTGCATTTGCGAAACTGTCGATCGCCATACTTCAGCGATGGTATGTTCCTCCATGTCATGTCTACAGCTACTGCTTGTCAATCAGTCTTCCAGTGTAAACCATTTAAAATTTAGTGGTGACCAATTTGCAACTCAGCATACTCCTTCATGAGACTAGAGGCTGATTGACAGCTCCCTGAAGACATCTCCATTACACTATCATGATGAGTGAGAACACAGAGGAGAAAAGATAGAGGGCTTCCTGTGGGAGTCAGGCATTCTTCCACTAATATTAATCACGCATATATTTATCGTAGAGGGAAAAATGTGAAGATACTTTTAGATAGCTCTGGTCAGCATCCATCTCATGGATTAAAAATGTGACAAATAAGCCTTTTTTTCACAGATATGAAAAAGATAATTGTGCCTTGTCTGTAACTGCTGCATACACAACGAATTGGTGTCACAGAAATCTTGTTAATGAGATGAGACAATTTTACTGCCTTACCTGCAGCTCACACCAGGCCACCTCCACCCAGGTCTCAGTATCCAGGCCTTTGTAGACTGTCTTGAAGGAACCTCTCCCCAGCTCTATGTCAAATTTAAGGAACCTTCCCCCTGGAGACGTGGAGACTGCCTTCATCTCTGCCTCCTCCTCATTCTCCTCACTGGCTGCCTTGACAGCAGCTTTACCACCATCACTGCATGTAACATTTAACGCGTCTCCACCTTTCTCCTTGTCCTCATCGGCGCTGGCGCTCTCTGTTGCACTGTCTTTAAGCCCACCTTGACTTTCAGTGCTGGATCCCTCCTGTATCCCACAGCTGGTCCCCCTTGACCTGTCCACAATTGTTCGCAGGTTAATGTTTAGGATCTTACTCCTGTTATTACATTCAGGTGCTTCAAAGGCCTGCTCATCTGTGTCTGAAAACCACAAACTTCTCCTGATGAATCTCTGATGCACAATCCTCTGATAACTGGAGGAAGGATATGCGATGGGGTCACTCCCACCTCTCACTACAGAGTCCACAAGACTGACGGGTCCATCACCCATGGCCTCGCGCACATTTTTGCCCGGTTCACACTGAGACTTGGTTACAGGCGAATTTCTCAGGTCTTGATGGTCCCCGGAGCCTGATTTAGACTCCGGCTCCATGGTGACTTAAACGTTCAGTCGCCTTGGTTTCCAGGTCATTCGTGCCATCACGGGTAGACTTTCCAACACGCAGATCGACAGATGAATACCTGCAGCGCCCACTCGGTGACGCAGTTTGCCGGGAGAGGCCCTTAACAACACTGGGATGGATGACATAGACAAGATTTTATCCGCTAATAATAATAATAATAATAATAATAATAAAAAGAACCTGCAAAAGAAATGCAATATGCCCCAGTTATACATTATTGCTAAAGCTATCGATGGGCGTTAAGCATGGTAATAATCACTGAGGTGAAGTTAGCTGCTGTCAGTAAGAGGGGGTTGACAAAAAGGCAAGCCCAGGAGTTAAAGCATTGCTTCCAGAAGCCATCGTCGTCCAGGTGACCGAGAAACTAGCAAGCTGGCTTCGGCGACATAAGTTTGGCAACTAGCTAGCACTAAATCCCCCCCAGTATACCCACAATATTATCTTACGTTCAAATACTGACATTAAAAAAATAAGGCACGACTTACCTTGTTCAAAAAAGGGGCATAAAAAACACCCTCGAGTAAAACTGACGCTAGTGACACACAGCAGAGACAAACCTGCCAGGTCCAGTAGCAGCACTCAAAAAAAACCTCGCCAACGTTAGCCGACTGTCCACGACAAAAGGTGGACTTCAAAAACGCCCTATCTGCATATTATCTCCATTTTCAAGCACAGGAGCCGCCCCAGCGACCGCAAACAAATTCGGGCTTTCTTAACTGAACACATACCACATGCTGACAAGAAATAACTGACGAATATCTTGTATTTATCTCCTTTTAAGTCCCCGCATCCCTCTCTTCGGTTGCAGCTCCCAATGCGACTCTCCCCACTGTTTCTTCTTCGCTGCCGCGTAAGTAAATAGCACACACGGGTCGCTTTAAGACTCGGGTTTTTTTTATTTTTCCTGTAGTCCCCTCGGTAGTTAACTTAAACCAACAGCTGTTTGCGCTTGTCATCGCCTTCCACCATTTGGTAAGTGCACCGGTGAGGTACACCAAATGTGTTTCCCATTCAGTTCGCTTGGCTCCACGCCCCTGGTGAGGACTATAGGAGGGTGGAGGTGGGGGGGAATGGTCCATCCAATCATACGGCACTCTGGGACGCCACAGAAAGCCTACTCATCATATTGCTGTGCTGTCCAACAGACAGAGTGACACGGGGTGAGACAAAGGCTGATTAGAGTCAGTGCAAGTAAATTACACAGCAATTGAAAACATAAATAAATAATTTCTCACACCCTTTGCAGACTCAGTCACGTGTCTTAACTCCCGAGCCTGCTGTTGAAACAACATTTTTCCATTATCACTGCTGTTGTGTCACTATAATATAGTAGTTACACGTGCATCAGTAGCTCTGTCACGTAGCCTTGGCTATGTGCTTGCGGGTCCAGTCTTCTCTACCCCTACAGGATATTTTGCCACTTTGCTGCAGCCTGCATCTGAGGTGTAGCAGCTCTTCGCACAGGGCAAAAATGAGCAGCAGCATCAACAGGTTAAGTGGCACCGAGGTAAGATATTTGCAGCCCCTTTTTAACATTCATCGAGGGAAAATGTAAATCCTCTGGTTTATAGATGTCTATAGGCTAAGTAGATTGATCTTACAAATTGACATGCTCACAAGTGCAATAAATAAAAGATGCACGAAGAAAGATTACCTGATTAATAAGAGTATTCTTGCTGTTTTGCATGCTTTTATACAGTAGAATAGAAGGAGTGTTAATACAGTGCAAAAATGCACGAACCGCAAAGCAATCGCTTGGATATGGGCACTTGGGAAATGTGCTGTCATGCAATCATTTTTGTTTGGGTTGAATTTTTTGTTGCAAGAAGTGTTGATTCATTGTCGTGGTCATTTCTGTACCAAGAGTTGTCGGTTGTTACTTTTTATTGTAAGCCGATCGTGTAAAAGTATCCACCTCCTGCGGTTTCTGCGCTTCCATGCCACTTCTGTGCCTTTTCTCATGTTACATGTCATCTGCATGTGAGGTACATTCAGAGGTGCATAAGCTTTGCAGAATAGAAGTGGTGCTGAATAAGACGGATTTTATGTCTCCGCAGAAACATTTGACCAGAGATCTTAAAGTCTTTTGCAGGCATGCTGGGTCAGATGACAGTCTGGTCTGGCTTAGGGGTGAAGTATTGTTGGTACCTGAGTGACCTTATAAACAATGAATGCCCTCCTCTGTTACCAGTGCACTGGCTTAAATGCACACATAAAAACAGACACAATGTTTTACTTTTGTATTACATCATCCTGCTTCATGCCACAACTGTAAAGCTCACAGATTGGTTACTTTAGTTTATTAGGCAATTGAAGCTGCCATTTAAGAGTAGTTCAGTCCTGCATCTAATGTGCAGCATCCAGTTTTACAGGGCAGGGAAATGGACTTCACTCTGTTATCCGCATGGTCACTGTCTTAATAGCGCCATTTAATTTCAGATGTGTGTGTGTGTGTGTGTGTGTGTGTGTGTGTGTGTGTGTGTGTGTGTGTGTGTGCCTGTGTGTGTGTGAATTTGAGGAAGAAGGCAGGAGGAAGAGAGACCCTGGCAGCCACAGATACTTCCTTGCAACAGTCAGAGCTCAGCCAGCATTTGCAAAATGTAATACCCTTACGCTCGATAAAATGAGCAATTGATCTCATTTACGATGTGTCCCCCACCAGTGTGAGTCAATATGAGTGTTTTTTTTTTCCAATCCGTGGCTCTTGTAGGGTGAACATCTCACAGGAAGACTTTCTGCAGGCTTTTAATATCCTTGCCTGCCTTCCACTGAAATCTAAGACCGATGAGATGAGTCAGATTTCACTTTCTTTGATAACCCGTAGTTTAAATTGCAGCTTTTCACTAAATGAGAAAGTGTTTTTGATTTGTTTGGTTTTTTTTTCCCCACCATAAGTGCCTTAGCTGCATAGACCACACTCAGAAACAGTCATGTTTGCTTTGCTTTGTGCAAGGCTGTAAAACTAAAAGCTCTACAGAGATTCATGGAAATTAGATTTACAGTTGGGTCGATTGTCATCTGGAAGCTGGCCAGATTTTGAGGTGAGTGAGGGAAGAAGGCTGCTGATAGGACATGATGGATGGAGAGCAAAGAAGTGCTTATGCACGAAGAAAAAAAAGTAAGGGAAATACTCACTCATGCAGTTAGAGTTAATTTAGCGTTTCATCATATAGCTGATGAATTAACTAAATAATAAATGTACGGTTTCACTGTCTTAAGTGGTGTCTTGCTTTGTTGCCTTGAAGAGCTTTCTACATGTCAGACACAGAGCTTAACAATACAAAGCTAAAGGCACTGCATACTCTCTAAGTAACTTACATGCGGGTAGTGTAATCAGTTAGTGTGACGACATGGGAAAAGGAGAAAAGTTTAGGATTAGGTGTGCAAGTTGAATGAGTTCATTTCGTTTTTTGGGAAATCAGCCAAAATGTTCATTTGCTTCTGAATACACAATGAAAAATGGATTTATTTGATCTGAGATTTGGGTTAAATCACGGGAATTAAGAAATTGCAGTCTTTCCAAAGTTGTAAAAAGCATGTATTATACAACTCTGCATCTAGCTTTAGCATTAAAAAAATATGAGAAGTAGCGAATGTGAATATAAGGGTCTTTTATTTGTTTTTCACCCTTGGTAATCCTTTGCATTCTGCAACCCGTGTTGAAAAGTAAAATAATGTCATATTTTCTCATTCAATTCAATTCAGCTTCAATTTTATTTATATAGCGCCAAATCACAACAACAGTTGCCTCAAGGCACTTTATATTGTAGGGTAAAGACCCTAGAATAATACAAAGAAAACAGAGGAAATCCCAACAATCATATAACCCCCTATGAGCAAGCGCTTTGGTGACAGTGGGAAGGAAAAACTTCCTTTTAACAGGAAGAAACCCCCAGCAGAACCAGTTTTATTCTCAGTTTTATTTATGTGATTTATAGGAATGATTTCAATTGCTCAGTTAAGCACTTAGGTCAACATTCATTGTTTGAAGAAGCCCTATATAAATAACTTACTGATTAGCTGGTTTCCCTTCTCATTCCCACATTGTAGTGTTAGTGACACCTTACAGAAGAAACTGAATAATGTTAAATATTATGACATGATTTCATCTGTTATTCCACAGTGACACATAACTGAGAGTTAAGATCCAAACAACTTTTATGTCTCTGACTATCTCCCCCTCCCTCATTACCTTGCTCCTTCTCTCCCCTCGGTGTATCTCCCCCGAGACTGATTCAGACTAGAAATGCACTGTGAATAATTCATCACAAAAATCAGCACTGAAACCTAGAACCAGTACAGCACAACTGATTTAATGAGAACTTTTCTCTTTTTTTTCCTACAGTTTAGATAGCTATAAATCTGGTGTGCCTAGATGACTGACAAGCACTGGGTTTCTCTGGGATATAAAATTCTTTCCAAAAATGCAATTGTGAGTTGCCTTCCACTTTTTTTCCCCAAATATTATTCAAACGAAAACCAGGATCACGTACATTCTCTTTTTAAAAAAAATAATTTGTAGCATGTTATCCCTCCACTCCACTCACAGCTGTTGAGTAAGACATATTATAAGAGCCTGTATTTGCTATCGTTTTTGCACTGAATGTCTCCTCTACTGTGATTAGTTGTTGTGCTATTTTGCCAGCTGTATGATGCGAGTAGACAGCAGGATTAATCGTGATAAATAGCTTGGGCAGACAGAGGAAATGACCTTTAGATTTGGCCTACGCACATGTCAAAAAGGAGGAGTTCTTTTTTGGAAAAAATTAAACCTCCTGCGTTTCTAGACATAGTGACTCCATATTTTCAACCTGCGATCTCACAACAAGTATTATCTCACTGTGGTCTGTTGACTCTGGGATAAAGGGCTGTATTTTTTGAAAAACCTATGTCAGTGTGTGAGAGCAGAAAGGCTGACCCTGACACGTCATGACAGTATGCCATTTGTGGTATTTGGAGCAGATCACAGTCACAGGACACCCTGCCACACCACATTGCTTTCCAGCGAAAATGCATGTTTGGCTTCACAAAGCATGTCCTAAAATGTGTTTTAATTCCTCGTTGTGAAGGTGTAACACAGTGCAGTGGAGCTTTGAGTTGAAAGGATTTGGAAAAAACACATTTGTTTTTTGTTTTTGTTTTGTTTTTTAACATTTGCTGGATACTGCCGAGATGTCTCTGAAGTGTTCACATGAATCTATGATAAAGCATAAAAGTTAAACTGATAAGTAGACTGCCAGATGATGAACTTGTCCAGTAACCCATTTAATACATCTTCTAAAAAGCAGAGATTTGTTAAGAGAATTAAACATGGCTTGTCCAGTGGTTATCACAGGATTAAAAAATTTTTTTATCAAAATGATTACTGCAACCAGAGTACCAGATCATTACCAACCCCATCGACCACACCTTCTGTTCAGAGTGTACTTCCCCTCATACATCAAGTTAACCCATGCCAGTTGATTGCTGTGAATCTCTTAAATACATTGTAATTCAGCTGTAGCCTCATCCATGGTAAATTAGAGGGTGCAGCTTTTCTTTCCTTTCTTTTTGTCTTTATCCCTCGAGCAGAGGGAAGACAGCTCGCACCACTTCTGCAGTTTGGTTAATCTCAGACAAACTATGCTCTCTGCAGCTGCAGGGAGTGTTATGATAAAAACGGAAGATTTTGGTGTTCAGGAAGAGACTGCTGATTTTTTTTTTCCTTCTCAAAGAAAGAGAGGCATTGGCACTCATGCTTTGACCTTGTCACCACTGAATTTTAAAATGTGGTTCTCAGGTGTAATGAGCCAGCATTTTTTATAGAGACAGACTCCTTATTCACCAATAAGATAACTTTTTTTCCAGAACCTTCTGGTCCAGTGGATATGTATGGTTATCTCTTTGCAGTACATAGTCCACTGACATGGAGTGAACACACAAACACACTCACAACTGAGCTAATCTAATGTTGCATCACGCTCACCCACACAAGAATCGATAGGTTACACAACTCAGAGTAAAAGTAGAGTAAAAAAAAAGGGGTAAACTTTCTTAAACGCTTTTGGTCAACACCTGCTGATTAATCATAGAAATGAATTATCATATTTACTCACCTCTCTTCCTAAGTCCCTGGTTTATTGAGTATAAAATATAACAAAATAATAAAGCACATTTTGTTCTCTAGTGAAGTGAATATTTATTTCAATTCAGTTCATATATTCAAGCTGGATCTTACCTTAAAGACCTCATAGTATCGTATCACCCTAAAAGAGCATTTTACTCTCAGACTTCTGGCTCCCAGTTTGGATCCAGGAGACAGATAGCCTCTCTAATTTTAAGATTAGGCTTAAAGCTAATACCAGCACACAACAACAGTCATCCCAAGGTAAGGTAAAAATCATGCAATATTAGAGAGTGAAAAGCTCCCTGTCAACAGGTAGACCCTCTGGCAGAACAAGGCTCAGAGAGGGACTGCCGTCTGGACAGAGGACCATAGACGCATGATGAGCCACGAGCAGGACATCACAGAAACTACTGAAGAAAGTAGATAAGAGTTAACAAGATGCAGCAGTGGCCTATGAGTGTACAGGAACTAAAAGCGAGGAGTGAAGAAGAAGTGCTCAGTGCATCCACTAGCACCCTGGGTTTAGAGCAGTGTTACTAAAGGAACTTGATGAAACTCTTAGATTTGTCAAAAAGGAAAGTGAAAGATTAATTTTAAGAGTAGAGAGGGTGTCTTTCTTCAGAACCAAAACTGAGAGTAGGTTTCACAAGAGAAGGTCCTGATAGCTGAAGGGTCTAACTGCCAAAAGATGGGCAAACTGAGGTAAACTGCTATCATATAACACTGGTTCTTCTTGGCTTTGCTCAGCCCATTTCTGCAGCTGTCCATCAAGCTTCAAGAGAATGTGATATGGGCAGAATATGAACAAAAGATCACTCTATCACTCTACACTGATAGGTTTTTTTTACAGATAAGAAAATCAATCATTTGACTGTTTTGATTTATAAAGTCAACAAACACTTGAATAGAGGGCAACACGTGCAGCGCAGGCTCATGGAAGCAGTATAAAATTCCCAGAGCTCAATGCTCATATGACACTAGCGAAGGAGAAAATCTGCAGACTGAAAGTGATCGTTTGAAACTATTCGCACAAACGGCATATGCTGACTTCGTGTTTGTCATGTTTTAATGGTACTGTTACCAGATTGCCAGTATCTCTTTGCTGTACTAATGGCTCTGTTTTCAAAGGTCACTCTTCTGTAATGGCTGGTGTTGTTCTAATTAGGTCAGAATGATAACCAGATCCTCACAATCCGTGCTCAGGAAACACAAAATTACTGCTAGTCTCATCAAAATGATGCCTTGTTGGCTCTACTGGAAGAACAAAACACAGCACAGAGCAAGCCTTTCTGCTTGTTTCCCGGCGTTCTTCTTTCTGTCATTATCTGCAAGCCATAAACATTATCTCTGTGCCAATTACTCTCTTCTCTCCCCCAGACCACCCATCCAGATGCTTGGCCCAGAAGCCCAGCTCCTCTGAACATGAACCACTATGCCAATAAGAAGAGTGCAGCTGAGAGTATGCTGGATGTGGCCCTGCTGATGGCCAATGCCTCCCAGCTAAAAGCTGTCCTGGAGCAGGGGCCAAGCTTCCACTTTTACACCCCCACCATCACCCTAATCAGCATTTCTCTGTGTCTACAGATCACAGTCGGGGTCCTGCTTATCTTCATAGGTGAGAAAGTAAACATAGCCTGAGCCCTTCTGGTGTATCAGAGGTGTTTTTGCTGTCTGGCATCTCGCATCCTTTACTTGCCCACTTCATCCTTCCTATTCTAGCAAGATTACAGCGATCTATATGCCACCTTTTGCCCTACAATGCACCCCCTCCCCCACAAATGTCAAGTCTACTGACTCCTGACAAACAACCTATTAGGAGCTGGATTCAGTCGCTATAGCAACCAGGACTGAGAGGTCAAAGGGTTCACTAGGTTTTACTGCTGATATCAGCACTGCTGGGAGTTGGGAGAGGTGCTGTGTATGTGTGTAAATGTGTCAATATGTGTCAGTATGTATGTATCTCCATGTGTTGGAACAAAGAGAAAAGCCCAAAAAGTGACAGATGCAGCAACAATTTTTTAAGAGGTCTGCTGATATCTCGGGTTGAAAAATTGGTGCGTGTAAATAAAAATAATAAGATAAGTTGGGGATAGATAAACTAATTCAGTTTTTTTTTCCTGACACACTGAACAACAGGTTAATGAACTTTAAGCCAGTCACAATGACTCAGCTGTAGATGGATGAGTAAATAAAGTGAGTTTTGTTTGGTTAGTGTGAAACTAACAACCCCACATATCTTATCTACCTCCTCTGTGAAACTGCTGAAAAAAAATCTATTATCAATCAATTATCAATCAGATATTTCAAAGCACGCCCAGATGAATATTTCCTCCCTTGTTGCTCAGATTTCTGCAAAAAAAATATTATATCATCATCAACATTGTTACAGTATGAGTATACAGTACAATCAGATATTATTAACTCTGACATTTGCACATTGAGGTATTCACATTAAAAACATCACATGTCCATAAGACACATCCAGCACGTGAGAGTCATCACTCATTCATTGCCCCTTTGACCTCCTTCACCAGACTTAAACAGCACCCCTCGCCTTTACCAAAATATCACACACATTTCTTTCTCATTACTCTTTTCTTCATTTTCGTTTACTCTTCTGAACTTCTTTGGCCTCTCGTCCTCACATCCCTCCCTCCCCGTTGGATCCAGCTCTCTCTAATGGAGCCAGTGGTGCGTGATGTGAACGGCCTACATACTGGCCACCCCAACCAGACTCTAGCCCCCACCAAGACAGATCAGATACACACACATCACAGGAAGGGTTCTTACGCTGTTTAACCTCTGGTAATTTCCATCAAATACACACACCCATGCACATATGCATGGCTACTGCACACCCATTTGTATGAATATGCATTCATGTGACCATTATTCACAGGCGACTCCCTGTACTGCTGATGACACCATAGTAATGTCTTTGTCACAACACTAATTAGCTGTTTTCATAACATTTAACACATGCCATGATGCTATTAAAACACAAAAGAAATGACACAGTTGCACATAGGAAATACAAGCTTCCCTTGATCAGTTTTCTTCCCCTGTATTGTTCTTTCTCTGTGATTTGAACCTGACACTTGTTTTCTTTCCCTGTGTGACATTTATTTATTTATTTTTATTTAGGACAGTGCATGTTAATGAACATAAATGTAAAAAAAAATTACATGAATGTAAACATACCAGATTATAGCCAAGGGCTAATTTCCATCTGTTGTCCTTAAGCATAAAAAATAGACATAATAATTCATAAAAATTCATCATTTATTCATAATAAAAACTCCATCACCAAACTTACACATACACACCATTCTGTTCCCAAATAAAACATTAAAACTATACAACTCATACATGATCACACACTTGATTTGTCCATAACCAGTTTTTAACCTTTGCCTTAAACAAATTGAGTGTAGAGCATTCTCTAATGGGTTGAGGAAGACTGTTCCACAGATGGCCTCCCTTGACAGAGAGGACGTTCTGCCCAAATGCTGTCCGTCTGTGGGGTATAAACAAGTCTCCTCGGATTGAAGCTCGAGTGGTCCTGTCTGAGCTTTCTTTATGCCTAATGAACTGCTTTAGTGGTGGTGGAGCAAGGGAGTGCAAGACTTTATATATTAAACACACTCTTTTAAGTTTCACTAAGTTATTGAAGTTCAGTAATTTATGTTTTTTTAACACATGACAGTGGTGGTGGGAAGTCGGTTTTTTGTCAAGTAGTTTTAAACTTCTTTTATAAATGTTTTCAATAGTTTTAAGTGTTGTTGGACAAGCAAGTGACCAGGACGTCAAACAATAGTCCATATGAGAGATGATCATTGAGTAAAAATAAGTTTTTGCAACATTCATATTTAAATTATTACGTATATGATTAAAATTTCGATTATTAAATTTAAGTACCTGGGACACTTTATTTATGTGACTCTTGAAGGATAATGTTGGGTCTAGAATGACCCCAAGATATTTAAATTCTGGAGCTAATTCAAGCTCTACTCCATCCAGGAATATGTTTGACTGCTTCAAGTTTAAGGGGCGTTTTGAAAAATACATACAGACAGTTTTTGAGGTGTTCAACATTAGGCATGAGTCCTCCAGCCAGCTATGCATTAATGCTAAAGCAGCTGTAAGATCTTTTGCCACCTGCTGGACACTATTTGCTTGCGTATATATAACTGCATCATCCGCATACATTTGAGTAAATATATTTGGACAGACTTCAGGTAAGTTATTGATAAAAAGAGAGAACAATAAGGGCCCAAGAACAGATCCTTGAGGAACCCCTGTATCACAGTCTAAATATGGAGATTTAACCCCATCCAACACCACACACTGTTTCCTGTGTGAGAGATATGAGGCAAACCACTGAAGAGCCTGACTGGAGATATTAAACTGAGTCAATGTCTGCGATGTATAGTAAATGTATCACATCATATACATGTTTACATTGGGGGACGCTATTGTTACAAATCCAATTCCAAAAAAGTTGGGAAGCTATGTTAAATGCAAATAAAAACAGAATGCAATGATTTGCATATCTCACAAACTCATATTTTATTCACTATGAAGAATAGAAAACGTATTAAATGTTTCAACTGAGAAACTATACTATATTAACAAATGTATCGGGTGCCGTTAGTAGCAACAGGTCTAAACAAAAGTTGAGACAGGGCCATATTTACAACTGTGTAGCAGCGTCTCTTCTTTTAACAACAGTCCATATATGTCTTGAAACTTAGGAGACCAGTTGTTGGACTTTTCGGAGAGGAATTCTGTTCTATTCTTGTCTTATTCTGAAATATAGGATTGTAGCTGCTCAATAATTCGGGGTCTTTTTTGCCACATTTTTGGTTTCCATGACAATTTCATGTCTGTTTTTTTATGGCAGTGTCACCTGAGATTCCAAAGATCACGAGCATCCAGTATTGATTTTCATCATTGTCCCATGTGCACGGAGACGTTTCCAAATGATTGGAATCTTATGATGATGTTATGAATTGTAGCTGATAAGATGTTCAAAGTCTTCACGATTTACAAAGAGGAACACTATTCTGAAATTGTTCCACAATTTGTAGATGCAGTTTTTTTGCAGACTGATGAGCCTCTGCCCACTGCACCATTACTTTTGACAAACTCTGCCTCTTTAAGATGATCTTTTTGTACTCAGTCATGTTACTGACCTGTTGCCAATTCAGCTAATTAGTTGCAAAATGTTCCTTAAGCTGTTTCATTTAAGTACCATTTACTTTTAAAGCCTTTTGCATTTCCCTGTCCCAACTTTTTTGAGTGATCAAATTCAAAATGAGCTAAAATTTTTAATAACATAGTAAATCGATTGCAGTAGATCTAACTTTTTTGCCACGTTAATCTGAGTTTCCACTAAGTGAAAAATGAAAAACTGAATATTGCATTGTTTCCTTACAAATAGATGTATGAGCATTCTGAACCCAGAATTAAGTAAATATAGATTTGTGGTTGACAGTAAATCTTTGCACCATAATTAGTTGGCTTTAGTCCCAGAATAGAGTAGATTGTTGTGCAATTAGACATTATCTGAGTTGTGTGTTGTTCTGTTTTTGTTCACAGTTCGATGGAACCTGAATGATGAGCAAAAACACCAGAGGCTGAACTTCATGGAAAACTTGGCTACAGGTCTGGTGTTCATCATCGTGGTGGTCAACGTCTTCATCACAGCTTTTGGAGTCCATCGAACAAATTACAGCAACTGACCACGCACACACGCGCACACACACAGGCACATCTATGTATGTGTGTATGCATTATTTTCACAGTCTTTCACTGCTCCCCTCTCTCTTTTCAAACAGGTATTTTCTCTCCTGCCTTACTCTGCAGTTTGCTCCTAAAAACTTTCATGTCGTCAGCATGTTTTTGCTCTACTCCTCTTCTGACCGGACCTTCACAATCACCTACATGACCTACAAACACAGTGACCTCTCCAGGCTCGCAGAGAAATTTCCACCAGAAAACAACTCAAACAAAATACACAGCTGTTCATTTACCAGAAAATCATTGTCCCGCATGGCTGCAGGCACAGAGAGAAAATAGCGAACAAGAGAGAAACAGCCGTAGCGACAAAGAGGTCTGGTACGTAAACAACACAACATTTGTTCTGAATGGACAAACAGGAAAGTGGAGACAGCAGCAGTCAGGACCATGTGACCTCATGCTGTCTGTCTCCTATGCTGTCCGACAGTGACCCGAAGCACTAGCCAGACATGGATGCACAGTCTCACACACACACCTGAACACTCTTTAATTTTTAATTGCACCAATGACGTTTGATCAGGTTTAACGGGTGTGCTGAGCACATGTATGCAGCACAGGGCAGGCCTCATCCGCCTCAAAACCACTACCCACCTCCACAGCTTTAACTTTACTATCAACTCTACCCCAAAGGCGTCATGCCTAACATTCAGTTATAACAGTGTTTGGTTGTGCTATGAATCCCTCTGTGACGAGCAAAGCCGGACTTTGTTTGTGGTTCTTTGGACCAGAAGTAGCTGGTGAGTCAGAGTCAACAGAGCACAGACCCCGGCAAAACTACTTGTTAAAACAGAAGCCTTAATTAGGCAGCAATGCCACTGAAACCCCAATTAGAGCACAAGCAAATGCTCATTTTATACACTTGAGTGGTTTGACATAAATATCCAGTAAAGGAAATTTGAGGCTGTTTCACATAATTATCAGCTAAAAACCTTAATCACATTCATGCAGCTATCTATAATTTCTCCAAGGTGGTTGTGAGGAAGCACCTTTCAGATGGCAAAACGTCGCAATCTCATCCTTTTCCTCCCGTACAACTATCATTGGTAACCGTGGAAACAGCCACACTGAGAGCCAGATTTGATGATACACACAGCTTCACTTGGAGGAGATCTGTAGATTGATATATATACATAATGTATATCCATGGCTCCTACCGCTCTGTCTTGAAGTTTAACAAAGTGACTCTGTGGGGGCTGCGCATCAGAGGATGCTGATGATCAACGAGGACTTTTAGTTCCTTTGAAGCGAGCGTATTAATAGCTCTCTCGTGGGAATGTGGATGCCAGAGTGTGAACTGAACAATCACTCTGGTGACATTTCCAGCCCCCTTTAGCACCTCCCAATTCCTCCTCTCTCTCTTTGACTCCCCTCTCATCTGTTGCTCTCACTTCGCAGGGAAGACAGTAGCAGAAAAATGCTGCCGAGTGCAGATAATCTCCTGAGATCAGACACCTCTGCTCTGCTGCTGTGATGTAGACCTTACCTCTGATGTGACTACTTTCCTGCACATTGTTTATTACAAGAAACAGAGAGCATTCAAATGCACCCATCAGGGTATTTCAAAGGCATTCTAGCTAGCAGCATTTAATAGAGCATTTAATCAAGTTAGCTTAACTCATTCAACCAAATTGATTGCCATTATTCATTAATGAGGTCTGATCCCTGCTTCCCATTGTCATTGTTATAGCACGCTTGAATATTTTTCTGTTTTTTTGTGTGTGTATGAGTGAGGAAGTAGTGCCCTCTAGTGTATGTGTTGCTGCTGTTGAATCAATTAGATGAATAATTTAACATAATCTCCATTTCATGATGACAGTGCCGTGAACAGTGCCAGAAACTAACCCGGAAAAGCTAATCAATGCACTGCTAATTACCTTTAATTCCCCTTTGTTGCTACACTACGGCAACATATACAGCATTTAATTAATGACGTTCCCATTTCTACAAAGACCTTTGTCGAATATTTGTTACACTAGACTAAAAATAAGATGCAAACACAGGCGATCCTAATTTGCTGTGCTTTATTTGAAAATAAGTAACACTATTAGAGTGCCCTTTATTTTGCAAATTTCATAGAAGGCACTGGAAGTGGGCTAAGGTGTGAGCATACATGTATTTGTTGTGTATTTTTAAAAAAAGAAAATCTTTGTTGTGAAATGCGTTAACAAACGGAGCAAAATTCAAGTTGTTAAATTAAGTGCAAACCAAGAGCCTTCCCACACAGGTGCTCCTACTTGAAGCTCTCCTCAAAATACACTTCATTGCCCACTCTTGGGTTTGTTTCACCCAAACAACCGACTCAGTCTTTAGTAAGTGAAAACAGCTTTGTGGGAGTGCAGCTGCACAGTTACACTTGGTTAATATTACGCTTTAAGCATTTTAGTTAAAAAAAAAATGAAATTCATAGCTATCTACAAACATGAAATCCAGGCAAGAGTCATACATACAAGTACTCTGGAAGAATGTTGCATAGTTCTGCCATTTCAGATGTACGCTATGAGAATTTGTGACAGAATGTGTCAGGTCAAGTTACGTTCCTCCAATTAGTACTTTCGTGCATAAATTAGTATGTGAGGTTTAGGAAAATGATGAGTTTGGCACAGAAAAAAAGACATTTTTCATGGCTTCTTCTTCTCATTGCCTCGATGTTTTCATTTTTTTTACTTTCCAACTTCTCCATATGAAATGAAAACATCTCTAGCATCTTTACTCAGTCTTACAGCGGAGCAGTGAAGAAACACTCCAGTGCATCTCAAGGTTTCACCCTCTGTGTCTATAAAGAAGAGCAAAAAAATGTTTGCTTTGTATGGAAGGTATGTTTTGAAATGTTGAACATGATCAAAGTAAGTAAAGTAAGTCTCAAGTCTGTGTCCCTCTCACTTTTTGTGCCACGACTCACCTCCGTAATAGTAGAGTATTGCAATTCCAACTACAAAACCGAAGCAGCTCAGGAAGAACATTGGTCCTGCAGAAGGAGAGAATAAAGTCATTAACTATACAATTATCTGATCAGTCTGCAGTGGCTCATGCCTGCTTAATAAATTAGATGATCCAAAAAAAACTAAATACTACAAAACTGAAATAATAGCCGATATTCTGAATGGCAAAGTCAAGAGTCCTAAATCTGCTCTGTGTACATAAAGTCGTCTTGCTCACAAGCTAAACAAGCTCCTTGGTATGACTTATGATCAGGAGTCAGTGTTTCACGGCATCTCTGATGACCCATTTCCCTGCTGACATACCTTTGACCCAGTGGATGCAGCTCTGACTGTTCAAAGGAATGCAGGCCAGAGGAAGCTGCTTTATACATGAGCTTAACTGCCCTCACAAAGCTCAAGCTCTCAGTGTGATGGAATGATGAATGGTGGAAGTAAAGAGCAGTGATGGGGCCGGCATTCTGATGCTAGGGGTTAAAAGGTTCAACAGACAACTGCGTTTGCTAAAGTCCACAGCTTAGTTGAGCTTAAGGGGCTTATCTTGGGATCAGCGAGGGGGTACAGAGGGACCCTGACACACACTCACACAAACTGTAAAACTATAATAATTTTTAAATTGCCATGCAGGCAAGATAAGGAAGAAAATGACACATATAGGGCTTTTATGAGTCATTACTTACATATTATCATTAAATATATTTCACCAGTATCGCATTTGTTTTCAAATTGCCTCTTAGTTAGTGCCATTGTTGGATTGAAAGTCAGTTTTTAGTGTTTAGTCATATTTTTAAACTGATAAATCAACAGAATAACTCAACCATTAACAGCAGTGCATTTGTGAGCTTTTCTGCCATCAAGTCAGTGACACCCTATGGATTACACTGTTCACTTGACTTGAAATTGTCAGATGTTGCTGACTATTAGTTCATGTTTGTGATTGTATTTTATGAACTTCATGCAACTAAATCTGCATGATTCCTCCTGAGAGGGATTGCAAGTAAGAGTGTGCATGTTTTTGAAATAAATAAGTCCAATTTCCTGGAAACATGTCATGAATTGTCTAACCTATAGCAGAATTACTTAAATAATTACAGAATAATTACAGAATAACTAAGAAACAGCAACATTTATCGTATAGCATCATTGTATAAATCAATGAATGTTTTTTTAGTTTGTGAAATCTCAATATTCTTACATTTTAAAGATTTGAATGATTTACATAGAAACAACCCCTTTTTCTGTTGTTAATGATGGTGATTATATGTACCTCTGTCGTTAAGCACATATCGCTCTTGCCGAACTGTCTTGTCGTTAATGCATTTTGAATCTGCCACCTCTAAAAACAGAAAGTAAAAGAGGTTAAAATGCAGCATTCCACTTTAACAATAACAACCTGTGAAGTGTTAAATGACTACTTGGACAGCAGTCTAGGCAGCACATTAGCTTCTCTTTGCATCTTAAACAGGATAAGCCTATGTAAAGCTAGACACAGCAGGGAAGCCACCTTTATAGGACACTTTGGAAGCTGCTCCTGTAATTTGTCTAACCTCATCACACCAAACATACAAGATGCACTTTTTTTTTAACATGGTAGAAAAAGCAACCAGTGCTGTAAAAAAAAAAAAAAAAAAAAAAAAAAAAAAAAAAAAGCTTAGCAGACACAAAACTTATGCTTTAAGGATAAAACCAGAACCTTTAGGTCCCACAAAGACATTGGTTCAATAGTTGTGTCTGCAATAAAATTAATGTGAAATTGAACTTGATGGAGAAGAAACAGCTATCCTCCAATCTGGAATCTGTAGCCAAGAAAAGCTCAATGTTTCACCTCTTTCTCTGACTCTGCTGGGCAGGCTAGAGTAGATGTCCTCTGTATGGATGTGAAGGGCTCTGTAGAATTCATGGCATGCCTCTTCGCCTTTTCTGTGCAGGTGCTTCAAGAGGTCTGCTAACCGCACCTTGGTGGGCACGCTTAGGTTCCTGAACTGCAGGGAGACACAGGCTGCATTGAGTCACTGCACACATCTGCACAGTATGCTTCTGTTTTGTTTGTGTAACACAAATAGCTGCAGTGACCCTGTGGGCTTCCTTGTCACTTAGTATCTGCGGGTAGATCCTGTTGAGCTGCAGGACAAGTCTGTCAACCAGCTCAGTGTCCATCCTCTGATCTGAGCACAGGAACTGGGAGTCACTCTGCAGCTGCTCTTGGTAACCATCGGTGTCTAGTAAAGAAAGATTGATGACAGTGAAAAGACATTGCTTAACAAGGGGTGTCAAGGCCAGCGCTGGTCGAAGCGTGGAGACCAGGTCAGAAACAGGCTATGACCCTGCACAAATGGCTCATGCGACAAAGCCCTAACAGAAGGGCTGCAGATTTTATTGTTAGTTTTAGTAATTTCTTAGTAAGCTCGTCTTGGAATCAGCCATGTTCTGAAAATAAGGAACTAAGAGGTTTATTCTCTTGTTTAGAAAGGCAAATACAATAGCTGCAAATTTATCAGTTTCACTACACTTTCAGCCAACTACAATTTAAGATGCATAAAATGGCGAGAGACAGCAGAAAGACTGTAAGGTGTTTAGTGTTAATAGTTTGGGCTCTGAACCATTCCCCCCCCAGAAATATGCATGGGCATTGTCTGCCATTTTCTTAAAAGAAGATGCTACACTTAAGAAGAAGACGACAAAAGGGGATCCATGGAAGTAAATATCCACACTGCCAATCATTAAGTAATATAGATATTGTACTTGTCCTGACCACTGTTGATATTCTTATGCGCAGCTGTGTACTTAACACATTAAACAGGCTACAGGCTGCAGCTGATGAGCAAGCATACTACTAATATTTCTGCCATCTGTTCATAAAACATAAACTATTAACTAAATTAGTAGGTAAGTGTCAGATACTGTCATAGTGTTAAATTGCATGGTCTAGTTATTCTCAGTATCGTCATCCCAGTAGGAAAGATTCCACTAGTTTAATATTTTAACAGGATTTACTTTATCCCAATGTACAGTTAATGCTACAATATCTCTATGGACTAGACTGACAACAGAGGGAGCTGCGTGTCTTTAATAAAAGTCTGGATGCCTCTGATGACAGTAGTCTGCCGATTTCGTTACCGGTTGCATATCAGGACAAACGATGATATTGACCCATGACAAACTACTTAATAACTATGTATAACAACAACTACTTTATACTATGACTTTACAGCAACAAGTGGCGCACCCAGAGAGAGAGCCTGGTAGGATATTCTGGAAGTCTTGGCTCTGGCGCAAGGATACGCGCATAGCACTCACAACAAGGCGAAACATCTTACCCTCGCTTCACAAACCTGACATACTGACAAATTTACACCGTGTGTGAACTTGACAATCGGACCGACAGCCTTCCCGGTGAAACTTCCTGGTCTCCCCCGTGAGTCGGTGCTCCGCTGCCCCGTTACATCAGCACGCTTGGCCGTGGCGTCACCACATGACCGACCTCAAGGCTACATGATGATGTTAATGAGCCGGGCAGGCAGTGACGGACTACAGCTTTATGTAGCAAACACTGAAGCACAGAAGTGCAACAAATAATCATACATCAGGTTATTCTAACCTAAAGGCTTGAATAATAATAATAATAATAATAATAATAATAATAATAATAATAATAATAAACGTAGGCATTTATATTGTTAAATAAACTCTCCCCACTCCAATGCATCACTCATTGTTATTATTATACGTCTGTCATTTATTTACATTTCTCAAAATTATTATTTACACACACGTCAGTGTTTTACAACATCTCTTCTTGTGTCAAGAGTGAACTTTTCCCAGATTCCCACACTCTCCTCAGCTGACAGCAAAGTTAATTATATCGCAATAGATCCCTTAAGTGTTAGCCTCAAGCAGCAGAACTTCCTTTTAAGCTCAAATCTCTTGACATCCGAAGAACAGCTCTCTCCAAGACTGGCGTCCTGAAAATGCACTGGCTCCTCTTTACAGACAGGGGGCAGTGTGCCATTACAGTTTGCATAAAAAGGCACATTAGTCTGTCAGATCAATGTCTCTTTAGAGCCATCTCGCCACTGCTGATACACCAAAACATACTGATATAGTTATTACATCCCGCAGTCCTCGTCTATACAGCTGACACTGTTGAACAGATTTAGATATTAAACAAAGTCTTGATTGATGATTTTTGTGTGCTGTCCTCACACTGATATAATCCTTATGGAAAGTTCTTTGGGGTATATATTCCTGTTTGAGTTTATATTCCTCCCAGGGGCCTCATCTGCGGTTAATAGGTTTGCTCCTGATAAACTGCTCTGTTGTCCTTCATACTGCCACACCAAACCAGATCTCCCTGCTGAGATCTGGACCAGGCCCGGGCTTGTACTTTGACAGGAGGACAGGGGAGGGCCGGGATACTGAGGTGGGTCAGGTTCTGGCATTTGGGGTAAGAGAGGCTGGTTATAGTCGTGTCCAGGAAGAGCAGCAGGGGGAGGTGTGGGGCCATAGTTTGTGCAGGCAGGACAATAGGCGTAATGCTGGTGACATCTGTGTAAGAAAAGACAGGAAGTTGGGGTTTTTTTGTTGTTGTTTTTGTTTTTGTTGTCACTGTGGAGCATTCAAATGAAATTCAGCACATCTCACCTGCAAGATCGTATGCTGTCACACAGGGTAGGGCTAGCAGTGTCCCATGGAGAAAGCGGATTCTCCTGGGTGTTGTTGTTGTTGTTGTTGCGGCCTTTATGACTATATCGAGACATGTTGTTCTCCTGGTTCTGGGTTGGCTCCTCCCATTGCCACGGATCTGAGTCACTGGCATAAAAAAAACCCATACATGTCAGTATTTCATATTTCACCAGACCTAATATTGTATTTTGGCACCTGTGGTTGTAAATAAGTAGATACATCTATTAATACATTGTATTCAAGCAGTCCTTTTGTTGCCATGCCTTTGTCATGTTTTAGACTGTTAGAATTTCTCTGTGCTTCATATAAATTCCACTTGTTACTCCAAAGAAGCAAAATAAAGACACATACACACATCTGTGTAGCAGATCAGGCCTTATTTTGTGTTCCTGTCCCATTAATGTCTTATAACCCTTAGGTTAGCAATCATTTAAGCTAAGAACCCATCTAATTTATTATGTATGCATATTTATTTGTATAAAGAATCCAGTATTTTGCAGTGTATTGTGATGTATGCTTTCCTTATAATTACATTTTACCAGTAATGATACCTCAGTAGATTTACTTTTACTTTTAAAAAACTAAATTTCAACTTTTCCAGCAATCCTTAACTCACTTCTCCTCCTTTTTCCTTTCTTCCTCCTTGATGCAGTCAAGCAAACAGCAGGTGATGAAGGCCACAGACATGAAGAGGATTATGCCTGAACTCACAAAGGATGCCACCACAGCCACGCGGTAACCAAAATCATTGGGAGACAGAGCTGAAGAGTGACAGAAGAAGAGCCAGTTGACTGATGTATTGACTGATTTTTGCCTCATGCACTTAGTGTTTTATTTTTCTTTTGTACAATTCCATTCATCATACTACAAAACCTGTGTATAACAACAACCAGAAGTCTCAAATGCCACCTCACACAAGGTTTGCAGATATTGTCTACCTCACAGACTGCTGTAATATGCCACAAGTGTTTCATTGTCATTATCCAACAGAGACTTGCAGAAATAAAAAGTCATTTTGCAACAAAGTGTTCTTGCCAGCTCATCACTGAAAGGACAATAAAATATAAATTTATTATTATTTTATTTCTTTCAGTGTCACTCAGACAATTTCATCTCTCCCATGGTGATTGATTCTAAAAAATATAATTAAAATTCTGCCCTCAGTTTTTCCACTTCCTCGCTGGCTGTACACCTGCCTGAATTGATTCCTCGCTGCCAGTTAGTAGCATTAATATTATTGCTTAATGAGATGTATCGACAAACAGCACATCATGTTCCCTCCATTGTGTTCCCACACAAATTAAGGTCATAATTAGTGCAAGCCAAACACAACTTAAGCATCTGCGTGTAACTTGGTCCCTAACAAGAATGCCTACACATAATGTTTAATATATATTCCATCACTTTGGAATAATGAGCTGACAGACATTTCAGTGGGAGTTTTGCAGCCTCTGCAGTTTTTCTAGGAAAAGCATTTGAGACATTTAATCTGCATACACACACATTTTGGTAATGTATAATGAATATGCAATTAGGTCCATGAAGTGACATGTACCTGGCTACAAATGGGTTACTAATATGTGCCATTTTTTGTATATTAACTGCCATCTCAAGGTTTTGGTTTCTACTTACCTTGACAATAGGAGTCTCCTGTCCAGTAGGTGCTGTTGGGGCCCATGACACACATCATATCACTGCCCACCAGTTTGTGCTTCCCCGGGCACTGTAGTGATATGACGGTACCCACATTAGTGCCATTTCCCTGGATGATCTGGTGGTTGCCCAATGTTGGCTGAGGCATGGGTATGCACTGAGCTTTGGAATTACCTAAAGCAGAAAGCTGGAGGTCAGCTGGTGTGGAAAATTTGCAGCAATGTCTACAGTTGTTGCTGCTAATGATGTTTGAGATACTGTGAATATGCATTAATCACACAAAGTTCATCCAAAATTTGGGCACATGTATAATTCATGCATCTTCAAAAGAAAATTTGTATTCATAGGAACGATAAGACAACTTGGAATTCATAGATTGCACAACAATAATTCAAGGTGAACTGTATGAACAAACAAAAAGGGGGTGGGGGGGCACTGCGGATAAGAGTCAGTGTGGAATGGGGCAGTCATTCCATAGCTATCAGCACTGAACCCCTAAAGGGCTGCGCAACACTGCATGACAAAACACAGCCCCCCGTAACAGCCGAGTGCCGTGCTGAGATGAATTCTAACGGTATCAAAGAAGGAAATGTGATAAATCATTAAACAAAAGGCCTGCAAGACTGGTGGAAAAACACAGGCCATCTGGAGCAACATTAAGAGAAAAAAAAACAAGGTTATCATACTGAACAGCATGGAGCTCAGCATATTACAGGATGGAAGGTCTCTCACTGTGACAGCTCAGTACACCAGCAGTTCCTGCATGTCTACAAGTCTCAGTCTACAAGAGTATGACTTCACTGTAAAACAAGCAGTTGGAATGCACATAAACACAATGACATGAAGGCGGTGGTTTCCAGTACAACTTGGAAGTATGATGTATTTGGTTTAGGGAAAATCAAAACCAGATTTTTGATTTTTTTTTCTTTACTCTGAGATATCTGCTTTTGGTTTTCACTTAAATAAAACAGACAGGTTACAGGGACTGATTTAGTGGAGGTTACTTTTTCGGGATTTCCATACACCTGTTACCATACATCCTGGGGTCATTTTTGACCCCAGGACAACACAAGGGTTAAGTTGGAGGAAAATATCCAAGGAGGAGTTGTGCACTTTGAAGAAAGACATGTGGCAGACCATAAAGTGAACCAAACTATATCAAAAGTCGCTGGTAGACAAATAAAAGAAGAAGAGATAATAGTAAACCATAAACAAGATAAAATTGTAACACGGAGACCATTAGTAACTCAGATCCCACCACAAAGACACACTTCGGTGCACAGAAGAATAATTTTATGTAACTTGTATGTATGAGTGAAATGTCCGGCTGCTTGACGTCAAACCCACCCCTTTTCGTTTCCTCTTTCTGTCTTTTTTCTTTCTTCATAACACCTGACAATTATATCAACTAACCGTTAATCGGACACCAATTCACCCTTTTTTAAGTTTCATTTTATTACTGCGATGTCTAGTTCACACAATCTATCAGGTCTTTATATTACATAGGACCCTAAGCTACTAATCCTTACAGTGCAATTGTTGTTACAGCAAACACTGTAAGTCCCGACAGAGCTATTGTACAACACACATGCATGGACGCGCACATCACCTGAACAAGAAGCACGCAAGTCAACAGAATAAAACTGGCGTCAGTGCACAAGTGACATTCCGGTCCCTCGAGAATCCTGCACGCTGGCTTCGTCTAAATTAAATAGCATCCGGTTTTTCAATGCCATCTCTCTTACCTGACTTATTCCGGTCATTTTTGTTTGCGGTATCAGTCCTGGATACATCTGATATTGATGCTGTTGCCGCGGACATGGTGGTGACACACAGCCGTCTCTCAGAAAGCTCTTCTGGTTGTGCGTAAAGACGGCGCAGCTGCGCTCCTCTGGGCCCCGTACAGGGTAAACGAAACGAAGTGTCTAGCTGCTGGCGCGGCGCTTGAGTTTCTCTGTGCGATGTTACTCGCTCCTCGTCCAGTGAACAGCTTGCCACCACCCACACTGCACCGTAGCATTCACTTATTCTAATGTTCGTTCTGTGCTCTGGCTGTCGCGCAAGCGGATGAGCGCTTGAGAGGACGACGAGAGATGAAGTGATCAGTCGAGACCTTGTCGACCAAAGCAAAAATGACTTTGCGGATTAAATCATGTCGGGTCAAGTTAGGTTTCAGGTCTGCAGCTAACTACAGCTGCAAAAAACAGTCCACCTCAGTAGGTACAAATCAGGATGTGGTTGAAAATGTGCAAAACACCTCCCGATAGACACGTGAACGTGGTCTATTAGAAGACAATCAAAAGTTACATCCGTTTACCAACGCCCAACACGAGCACGTCAGCCTTAGAGCTTTCCAGTCTAAAACAGATTCAATTCAATTGTCAATAGTAATAGACTGTTGCCTGCTCAGGGACAAATACAGCACATGCAGGACGACATTTTAAATATGCTGTAAAAACTAAGCATAACTAAGTTTGCAGTGCATCTCTCCAAAGTAAGGCTAAATGATCGTTACATAAACGGAGAAGATGAGTTGTAATACCTCGATGAGAAGGAGGAAATTGAAAGTATAATTGTGTTAAAGAAGGAGATCCCACCTCCCAACTGAGCCAGTGAATTAGGTTTTTCTTTGTTTACATCATATGACATCACATTCCACGTAAATTAAAAAATATCCAGTTTCTCTGTAACTAACCACACACATTTTTCTTAACGTCATTCGACTTCAGATTTTACAAATGAAGGTTTCCCCCCGCTTTCTTTTCCTTTTTTATGCTGTGTCACATTTTTGTTGAGTTTGTGGTTATCAAACATTCGAGTCATTCAACATGTTTGACTTCTCTGTTCTACTCGCAGCTTCCTTTAAACAGTTCACACTGTAAACAATAACCTCTGTGTCCAGGTATACACTTCTTGGCCACTTTATTAGGCACATCTGTTTAACTGCTGTTTAGTAAATACCTAAATGCATATCGCAGCAACTCAGTACATTTAGGAATAGGCACCTCATTGATGCCAGAGCTCAGAGGACCAGGGCCAGACTGCTAATAGAAAGGCAACAATAACTCAAATAATCCCTTATGAGCTACAGCAGCAGAAGATGCACTTGGTGCCACACCCATGAGCTAAGAACAGGAAACAGAAGCTAGTTTGCACAGGCTCACCAAAATTGGACAATAGAAGGACTGGAAAGATGTTGGCTAGGCTGATGACTGTTGATTTCTGCTGCAACATTTGGATATTAGGGTCAGAATTCGGCATAAACCACATGAAAGCATGGATCCATCATACCCTCGTGCCAAGGTGTGGGTGTTATTTTCTTGGTACATTTTGGGTCCTTGGTTGAAAATTGAGCTAAAATTGAGCATTAGTTAAACACAACAACATATCCGAGTATTGTTGCTGACCATGTACATTCCTTTATGTCAACAGCATAAACATCTGCTGGCTGCTTCACTGTACTCACAGTTCACTGTACTCAAATGGCTTAAAGTCACCAGATCTCAATCCAATACAGCACCTTTGGGATATGGTGGAACCACACACACACACACACACACACACACACACACACACACACACACACACACACACACACACACACACACACAAAGCTGACCCACATCCTGTATTTAACTCTATAAACACCCTATAGAGGCTCAGAGTTTCACTTTGAATTGACATTTGAAAAAGCAGAACTGTTTTCTCTCGGTGTACTATCATTCAGAACTCTGATCATGCATCAGACTGTTTTGCTGTATTGGAACGTAGTTGTTTACTTGAGCACATCTCCTCAGACGCATTGAAAGTCTTTGTTCAGACAGCAGATTGCTGCATCATTCATGGGTAATGCTGCAATTGCTGAAAAACTTACCATGTAGAGAGGCCAAGATTCAGAAGAACCGGTCGTTATCTACCGATTTTCAGGTAAAGAATTTCTTGCCAGAAAGAATTTTTTAAAAAGTGCAGTTCTTCTGGGGTTATTTTTGCTTTTCTTTTTTTGTGTGTGCCTTTACATCCTTCATTGCTATCTGCACAAGAAGCCTCCACCAAAAAAACAACGACAACTACTTTCTCTTTTAAGTTTTAAATAATTCTTTACACATGAGTGGAGTTCAGCCCCAAAATGTCACAGATGGTTACAGTGTTTGTTTGTGAGTACTGAATTTCAATAAGTAGATAGCTGATGGAACGAGAACGTCTGAATGTGTACTTCCACTTTAACAGGGACTAATTAAGCTTATTTTCAGCTTCGTGTTTTATATTCAGACTCTACGAGCATGTTATGATTCACGTACTGACCCTGGACTGTCATCTAAGCCCTCTCCCTCCATTTAACTTTCTCAACTTCCTTCTGATTGGCAGCCTCTCGCAAACAGAAGGGCCGAACAGCTGGTGGTGTGGCGGTTGGTGCTCACTGGCAGGACTGCGTGCCTGAGATGACTGAATCAAGGATATTTGCTCTCACTGACATCATACAGAGCCAAATGCAGAAAAATCAATCTGACACTCATTTTTTAGTGTTGTCTGAAGAGTGAGATTACTTAAAACTTTGTTCTTGTTTAATACAAGCATCCACCGCTGGACAATAAAATAATCAAATGTATGGCAAAGCAGACTGGCACTTATATAGCACCTTTGTACTCAATTTGAGTACTCAAAGGACTTTCTACTACACTGCAATAAAAAAATGCATTATTTATGTCTAAGAACTTTTATCTAGCTCTTGATTCACTCCAGTGGATATAGCTGGGTTAACTTCAAGCTCTGCGTCTTACCCAAGGATATATAGACACAGACAGGACGAACCATGGATCAGTCTGCCAACCTTCTGACTTGTAGTTGACCCGCTCTACCATCTGAGCTACCTCCAGTAACAGAAGCTTTGCAAAATGAAAACCATGGAGCGTCTATAGCTGAAACACTTATATTTTATATTCAATGGTGATTGAGGACATAGGAGGTGACAACAACACAGCAAATGAGAGCATTTTGAGAAACTGATCTGAAACATTTGCTACAGCAACAGTAAATTGTTCCTATGTGCTCTTAGTTGGTACAATTTGGACACTCAGGGCCTTCGGCTTTTTTCTCCACACAGGCTTGTGTTTTCTGTACTCTGCGAAATCCAATAACCCAGCAGGAGACCTGCTAATGAAGCTTGGAACAGTCAATAATGCCTCCTTTTCTGCATTAAAAAGAATAAAGCTAATGATGCCAAGTGTCATCATTGCTGTCTGTGTAAAGAAGTGGAGCAAAGATATTTAAAAGAAAGAGTTGGGTGCAAAAAAGTGCTAGAGAACAGCAAAAAATAGAAGAGTGATAGATAAAGATGAGGCAGGCGAGAGTGGTCAGCTCGATGTGTCTGCCCTGTCCCTGACACAGTGACTCTGCTAGGGGGTAACCACTTCATCATTGGAGGTAATTAAGTATAACAGGAGGGGCATCATCTCCCACTGCCAGCGGCCCCATCAACGCTGCTCCTCAAACCAGGCCAACCAGGAGGTCTGGGCAGAGGAGACCAAAGGTGACCTCTCTGTGTGTCCTTGGTTAGTTCCTACAAAATGCACCCAGTGAGGCACTAATGTGAGTTGCTTGGCTACCTGTGAATGCCCAAGATATAAGTAAGGCTTCATCTACACAGAGGATGAATGGCTTTGTTTGAGATGTCTGATATGCAAATCAAGCCCTCTAAAAGCATGAGTCATTATACAAAAACAGCAAAACAAGATCTGTTTTGGAGGACTGCAACACAAGGTTTCTAAAGAGAAGGAAGAACTTGTTTAGAGGCCATCTAATATTAATGTCAGAGTCACGTTAAAGATGAACTTTTTTTCTACCCTGCTGTTAAAGCTATATGGCTGACTATCCTTATCAAACTAAGTAGCGACTACTTCTAAAAGGACATCTCTCTCTCGCTCTCTCTCTCGCACACACACACACCAATAGTCTGTCCATAACATCATTAATGCTGCTCTCGCTGTCGTCTGTGTCTGTAATCTCTTAACAAATCACTTTTCCTGGCTGGACCGACGCCATCACTGACTGGGGAACACCATAAATCTGCACCTCTGTACACTCGATGAAAGACAGAGGGAAAAATGGAAAGAAAAGGAGATGGGAAATGGGTGGCAGGTAAGAAGAATGACACTTTTGGAGGAAATTGAGTTGATCAAGCATTTCTTTCTTTCTTCAGACGTGCACAGCGTACTGCAAGGGATACACGTCCACGCTGTGTTTCTCAGACACCAAAGAAACGACAATATTTCTGTGCTAGATTTGAGAGACAAAATTCAGGGATTGTTATTATAGTAGGGGTGTTGACTTCTTTAAAACCTTATGCTTGCACTGCGCACTCTGCCATATCCAATGGTGATTGTACAAGTCCACAATATTTACAGCAGACTTTGGAAACCAGCACTGAATGACAATCAAAACAGATTTGTTTTTTAATGCATATCAGTTTATACAGTTGTAGAGCAATCCATGTTTTTAATCACTAGAAATTCCTAAAACATGAACTATTATTGTTTCTGAGTAGATAAAACACAAAATTTTATTATTTGAACCCAGTACTGTGATCTAAACCCATTTATTGAGTGAATCACACTGCTGGCAAAAGCTTAAACAATTTCCCCTAATTAGAAATTATTTGCAAAACACATTTCTGCACACAAAAACACATTTTTTCCTCAGTGATTCACTTATGACACATCAGTGCAATATAGCTGGTGTCATTTCTTAAACAGAATAACTTGTAGTTCCTTACTGTTGCTGCCCAGACTCTACCAGATGAGATTTAAGAGCCGGCAAGGATGAGTTGAAGTGTGATGCCGACCACAGATGGAAACCAACTGGGAGGCAGTGGAGGAAAACAACAAAGAATAAAATCAAAAAGTGTAATTTCCTGTGAAATTTGAGCAACTGTGAAACAGAATGCTTATGTTCATGGAATAACAACCCACATGAAAAAAAGGGGAAAAAATTGTAAGAATTTACCTCTGCAAGTATTACAGATTTATAAGCTGTGAGTCATACTGTGATTTACTCAAAGTGTCCACTTTCCAGCTTCTCTCATGCAACACAGTGGATTTATTGAATTTCTGTTGTATATTTCCACAGGAGAAAAATACGAACAGGACCCACTTTCATGAGTAGACAGAATATCAGAGACATATAAGTCATACAAGAGAAGCATAAATATTTACTGTAAGTTTTCCCCAAATAGAGACGAGGCAAGCAAACTGAAAGAATTTCAGCAGACATTGAATATTTATATGTGTACTCCAGATATATTTTTGCAGAACCACAACGTGGCCACATGGATTTTTATTGCCTTTATTGCCTTGAATGTTATGTTTTTTAATGTAGTTTGTCGTACAGTCTGTGTATGTGATCTGAAAACAGTTTCATATTTAGACAAGAAGGACGTGACATTTACAGTTACACTCACATTTCTTATTAGATTCATACATTCATTATATTTATCTTTCAATTGTAAGCTTATACATATAGGGACATAATAAACATAATTCTGTCCTTCACATGTCCTAAAAATAGGTAAATACATGATGATGAACAAGAACACATGATGTATTACACCATGTCATTACTGATTTCACAAAAAAATAGGCCAAAAGATGCAGAAACAATGTGGAAAAACACCCTTCCTCCTTCCAGAGGAGTCCACAGGGTAAGTAGCACAATTGATTGATTAATCTTAGGGAAATGTGTGACAAACTCGCTAAAAGCAGAAGTCTTGCCAGTTTGCTGGCGTTGAGCATTCAGCTGTGTGTTAAAACAATGCCGCATTTTCGCAGGAGTGGACATCCCAGCAAAATTATTGTTAAATCACACCATGCAATACTCATAAAATAACAAACAAACAAACCCCCCCCCCCCCAGAAAAAACCCCCAAGAGCTACATCTTAGACTCTACAAGCCTCGGTAGCACCTTAATTGTTAAAGTTGATGAAAGTAAAATTAGAAAAGACTGAAAAAGTATGGTTTGTTTGGAAGGGTTGCCAGAAAAAAAGCCTCTTCTCTCTATAAGAACATGGCAGTTTGGAGAAAATCCAGTGTGGTGGTGGAGTGGTAGATTTGGCCTGGTTTTGGAGCCACATGACCTGGACACCTTGTCTAACCTAATCTGTTAAAGATTAGATCATTTTTTATGTAAAACTTCAGAAACTAAAGAGGATAAACTTTAATTTTAAACTGCACATCTTCCTATAGCTCTAGTGTTACCGAACCTGAAAATCCAAACCCTCCCAAACCCCTTTCATCAAAGAAGGGGAGACCTAAATGAGACCTAAGTAGAGAAGAAGAAAGCATGAACTACATTTTATCAGCAGGTTACGTGTTTTGTCACTTTCCCTGCAAATTCTTGAAGTACTTGGACATCCATGTGTGCCAAACAGTGTTAATAAGACTGGTGCAGCCTGGGCTGATTCCCACTGAGCCATCGACAAGGAGCAAACAGCAGGGTAGCCCAACAGCGCTGAAGACACCAGATCAATGATTAGAAAGTGCAGTGAAGGTGACAGGAATGCATGTACTGACCAGAAAAACATCAGAGAAAGAAAAACGATAAAGTACTTTAAAAGAGCGTGAAAAATGGACATCTGTAAGTGAGGTGAAGTGTGCAGATGCATCACTTTTTGTTTCGCGAAGAAGGAACAAAACAGAAACCGAGCAGACAGGGCACTCAGTTTGATAACGGAGAAAAGCATTTGATACGAGGCAGTCTATGGCCTGATGGCTCCACTGGGAAATTTATTTACTTCTTATCTTAAATTTGGTTCAGTGAATGTTCATCTTCTTCCATTCACGGGGCAAATCACGATCGCTACACATTATTACTGGAGGCATTTTAGCAACATGGCCTCAGCAAACCTGTTATAATAGTACATGATGTCCACACAGATTGCCAACCTGGGCATTGAGGATTCACAGTAGATACACAGCTTTTGCAAAAAGACCTTCATACTGAATGTCCTCTTCAGGTTGATAATTGCTAAAGTATTTCCTGGAAGAGATTCTGAAATAACATTTTTATTTATTTTAAATAAACACAGTACAATACACTGTTATATCTGAGGACATGTACTTGTAGGACATGTAGGTATTTTGTTTAGCAGCATCTCACTTGACCCGTTCTCAAAATGATCCATCCTGAAATAATTGCTGCCTTTTTTTAAATACTTCTTTATTTCTTTTAGTGATATTTAGATGCTATTAAGCTTCATGTCACTTCACAATGACATGTTCTGGGAAATGTATAAATAGGATATTCAGGTCTATTGGCCAGGTCAGATGGCTTGGACCCTTCATTAAATGTGCTCATTTAGGCTGCGGTATAGTGTGTATTCAAGGCAACACACATTTACGTGTTGCAGCCAGATTTTTTTTAAAACTGCAAAACCTGGGGGAATAAATTAGATATCAAGTTTGCTTATTAATGAATATACAAACAGTGTACAATACAATACTGTGCACAAGTCTTGAGCCACCCTTCCTAATAGGAAAGTTCTTACTGAAAGTTCTGTACACTCGATGAAAGACAGAGGGAAAAATGGAAAGAAAGGGAGATGGGAAATGGGTGGCAGGTAAGAAGAATGACACTTTTGGAGGAAATTGAGTTGATCAAACATTTCTTTCTTTCTTCAGACGTGCACAGCGTACTGCAAGGGATACACATCCACGCTGTGTTTCTCAGACACCAAAGAAACGACAATATAAAAAGTTCTTACTGAAAGAAAAGAATATACAACATATAATACAAGCCAAAAACAGGTATTGTGCTACTCTAACAACTTGGAAAGTCAATGGCACTTATCACTTTTATTCTTCAACATGGCCTGAATTATATAATTTCTTTCAGTCATCTTTGGGAATAGTTCTCCTGGCATCTTCTTTCTGTGCTTTGTCAAAATGACACTAGTTACACAGAACTTCCCTCACTAGTTCAATAATATTGAGGTGTGGACTCTGGAGAGGCCAACCCCTGACTGATAGCATTTCCATTCTGTGTTTTTTCTGCCGAATTTTGTTTTTTACTGCTCTGGAGTGTATCTGAGATCATTGTCATGCTAAAAAATAAAGTAGCTGCCAATCAGATGCTTTCCAAATTGTATTGCATGGTGGATGAAAATCTCATGACTTTTTTTTCTTCATAATTGCATCAATTTTGACTAGATCCACAGCACCACTGGCTGTTTTACAGATGGCTGTGACACTCACTGTTCTACCTCTGTCCTGACCTCATCCATTCATATTGTATGTACAAATTTCAAACTTGGATTCATCACTCCATCAGACCTGTTGCCATGGATTGTCGGGGCAGTTCTTATGTAGTTTGGCACATCTTAGCCTTTTCTCCCTGTTTCCTTTGCTTAAAAATGGCTTCTTGACAGCCGCCCTTCTACTGAGACCGTTTCTGTTGAATCTTTGGTGAACAGTAAATGGATAAAATTAAGGGCCAGATGTGTCTCTCAGGTCCTGGGCCCAGGCCCAGCACAGCATACTGAGATATGCCAGGATTTCAGCTGACAGCTCTTTGGGAATCACTTTCTTAGTGTAAAAATACAATTTCAAAAACTGCAATTTTGTAAATTGCCTAAAGATAGAATTTATGATCTGCTCTTTGCTAAATGATTTATTGTGTGTAGATTCAACACTGATTCAGGTCAGTGTTAAGTGGTTTAACAAACAAACCAACAAAAAACAACAATAAATGAGTGAAAAAGTAGCACCTGTCCAAAGAAAAACTCTGAAGGACCTTGAAAAAACCTGGAGAACTATTAGACGAAACACCTTTTTCTCCTTGGAAGCAAAATATAAAGAAACTAAGAGTGTCTCAAGTCTTTTGAACAGTACTATGAGTTATGGTGCCTTATAATGGAACGATATAGATCATGCAGTCACTCTGAGGCTATTCTGGTTATTCACTTGAATAGAACTCAAATTATCATCATCAAATCCATTTAATGGCTTCTAATTAAAATATAATAGTAGGATGACTAACCCTCTCCAGTGCCTTTAAATCTGAACAGATTCCTTTTATCACCCACCTCCACTCAGGGTGTGAATAACACAAAGAAAGATGTTAGGTGATGTACTTTTACTATTATAAAGGTCTCTTCAATCCTTATTACGAACCTTGCGTCATTTCAGTTTCGTTGATTAAAAGCCGGTCATTTCCTCAGGACACCTGGATTTTTAATTCAGAGAGGATGCCAGGGTGTGTTGTGCTCAGGTCAAGACTAATGGTTATGAGATTCTACTTTAACAACATCAAACTTCCAGAAGATTATTTGTCTGGCTGGTTGTTAAAAAAAATGTCCAGCATGCATCAAGTGACTTTATTAAAGAAAGACCAAAATATGGACACAAGCAACGAAACTGGAGTAAAGCAAAAGTGCACATAAAGTTTCTTGCAACAGTCGCAACCACTTCCTTTATGGGAACTGAGAGCTGTCTACTTCCTTTACTTCAGATAGAAGAAAGTTTCAGTATTTGCATTGTACGTGGGTGGCACTGCAGAGAGCGATGGATGGTACAGTGCAGCATGTTGCAAAACATGGGTGTGTCAAGGCTCAATCTTACCCTAACCTTATCAAGATACAATCAAAATAGAATACAGAATGATTTGAGTGGAAAATAGAAATCGAAGACAGAGAGAAATTTGGCTCTCTTCACCCCCCCCCCCCCCCCCCCCCCCCCCATATTACTGTAAAGTTTGAATATGACACCAACAGATGCGCCTACATATTTGTGAAATCCAAAGATGTTACCACAGTACAGTCGCTAGTTTAGCATGCCAAACTAAAGTCCGGCAGTACAGCAAGTGATGCATTGTCTGTCATTGGCTGAAACTATGGCTGCAACTGCTATATTTACAGTAGCAATAAATCAAATAACAATATGGAAACAATTTCTCTATGTAGAGTTGAAGGGGTTGCTTGGAGTTATGGACCTACTGAGCATCAACACCTGAATCTGTTGCTGGCTTAGCAAGTTTGTGCTTATTATTGAGATGCACTGTCTGCAACTTCACTTTTTTTTCATTCACTCTCACAACTCACTGTGTTATTTTTGCTTGCAGCAGGCAAATGCTTCAGCTCAAAAGCCCTGAAAACCTACTATACACTACAAGCTCAGATGGCAGACAAACACAGTTAGAAAGTGGATAATGAACAAAATGTAGTATTTAAATCACAAAGTGAAACGAGAGTGAGTACTGCACAAACAGACATCAGGTGGATGATAACGCCGATAACGTTCTTACATACTTTATATATTTGTACTCTACTTTTAGAGCTGTTTGCTAACAAATCACATTTTAACAAGATGTTTCCCAATGTGACACATATGGTCATCTGCTCTTCACACAGGCTCCAAATACAAAACAAAACTAATTAAATTATGAAAAATAAGAATCATTCTCATAGATTTTGGACTAAAGTGTTGGAAACACATGCTGATCAACCACATTTGACGATGCTGCCACCTATGCTAAAAAGAGAAGAGGAGAAAAAAGAAAAGAGAAGTAAAGAGAATTGAGAAACGTCATCATTTCTATGTGAAAAGCAGGTGTTAATTTGTTGTTTTTGTTCTTTCCCCAAATAGCTGGTTCAGAAGGAATGTGCATTCAGAGGTTTGATGGTGCAACACGCAAATGTTTCTGGGCCACGCAGATGCATGTTCACACACATGCTCATGCACACTCACACAAACAGCTGGTAAGAGGCTTACGCTCCAGTGGCGTATAACAGCTTTCCCATTAAATTCATTCTCTTCAGCTGTGATGGAAGAGGAACAAACCTCAAAAATCTGTGGTCACAACCTGAAACCTTGAAAAAAAGTCTCTCTTTGAAATGTTCAGATTCTATTTGCTCTCAACTATTACATTTCGTTTTTATACTTTTATACAGCAACAATGGCTCCGATCAACCAACCTTGTCTTTTGTGTTCATTCAAAGAGGTCTGTGCCCTTGATGAATAGAGCCATTAAGAGAAGCCTTGGGGCTTCTGTTAGAGGTCAATTCGACATGTTAAAGTTCCACTACAACCTTGGTAGAGTCAGCTGTTTCTGGCCAACGCAGATAAAGAAGTGCGAGAAGGAAACAGAGAAAAAAAAGCCAATTGTCAATTAGGGTGGTTTGTCATCCACAAACAAATTGAATCAAACTTAGGCTGTAATCAGCCATAACCTCACATTGTATAGCTGAGAAAAGAGCAGTTAAAATAGGGTTTCAAAGAAAAAAAAGTTTAGCTGGAAAGAAAAACAACACACAGAGCAGGAGAGAGGCCTCTGGAGGGATGATGAGAGCTTATCTCAGCATGGTCTCCGTCCTGCAGCACACTCAGTACCCACCCTGCTCCGGTCTGTTCTAGATGTACAGCATGTAAAACTATGACAGAAGGAGCAGTCAGCATTTTGCTCTCTATCTTTGCACCACAGCTCACGGCTCTACAGAGAAGCCAGCCTTCAAATTAATCATTTTGACACCTAGTGTTGACTTGCTAAATAAAGAAGTTATGGTTCATACCCTCATATCAATACCTGTCCTCTCACAGTTTTTTGTGAATGCGCACATCAATAAATTTATCCTTATAAGAACCGCTGGAACTAGTGTGGTGGCTTCAAAATAGAGACAAAAAAGAGGGGGGAGGGAGGTTAAAACTGAATGAAATCAAGATGTAGAAAAATGCACCAAAGGCAGCTGCAACAGCTTTTCTACGCTCGTTCCACGCCTTCTTTTACACACACACACACACACACACACACACACACACACACACACACACACACACACACACACACACACACACACACACACACACACATCTGAGAGTTGAAATCACATGCAGTCGAAGCACCCCGCTCTTTCAGAAAGTTAGATTTTCCCATATCCCTTTGATTTTGTTCTGCTCTTTGCACTTTTGAGGCAGACATAAACAAACAGAAAAAGTATAACTTGCAGATGCTGAAAAGTTCTAACTCCCTGCATACTTCTTATTAAGAGCGAAGTCACCATTAAACCAGATAAATGACAATAATCTGTGTGCTGATACTCAAACAATGATCACTCTGTACACATTTAACTGATCTACACCAACTTGCAGCAAAATAAATTGTTTTATCTTTTGCTTCTAGGTTATATTTTTGTTATTACTATAATTATTAGAGAGGGCACACCTTATGCATAGTTACAAGGACATAACCAGACACAATAATCTCACAGCTGCAAATGACAAAAAATACCTGCTATTAAAAACTCAGACATGACATAAAATTAAAGGGATCAGAATTTGGAAACAGTTAAAAAAAATTCCCAACAGCTGTGGTGGAGCAATAAAAGATCAAAGAAATGACTTGAGCTTGTAAAATGTAACTTTGACTGTGACAGCTCACCTGTCTGAAGTAGGAAAAGGTACATGGTATTATTTGAAATAATATATCTGAGTCATTTGTGCCACATGCACAAATGTGTGCAGCTTATGTCTCTTCAAGGTCACTCATGTTGTTGTTTCTGCTCTAAATGAAGTGAACCTGAATGCAAAACAGGCCGATCTGAGTATTGAGAGACCGCAGATCTGTGTGGGTAATCCCACACAACCATCTGAAGAGTTTACAGAGTTCTCTGATTGTCTTGTTGATGCTAGAGTTCAGAAGAGGATGATTGGAAGGCAGCAGTAACCCAGATAACCATTCATTACAACCAAGGTGTGCAGAAGGTCATCTCTGAATGCAGCAAAGAACAGGAAAATTAGACAATAGTAGACTGGGAAAATATTGCCTGATCTGATGAGTCTGATGATTTTTAATTTCTGCTGTCAGAATTTGGTATAAACAACATTAAACCATAGGTCCATCTGGCTTTGTAGCATCAGTTCAGGCTGTGGGTGGGAATATGTTCTTGGCACACTTTGGGCCCTTTAGTGCCAAATGAGGATTATTTAAATGCCACAGACTACCTGGGTTTTGTTGCAGACCATGTTCATCCCATAATTACCACAGTGTATCCATCTTCAGATCTTGCAGCAGTATAATGCGCCAGCTCAAATCGTCACAAAGCTGATTCGTGAACATGACAATGAGTTCACTGGACTCAAATGGCCTCGATGTTCACCAGATCTCAATCAAACGTTGCTCCTTTGGGATGCAATAGAACACGATACCAGACATCTGAGGAATGTTTTCAGATCCTTTTGAAAGATTAAGGTAGTTCTGGCTACTAAACTTGCCAACTGATACAAGCAGGCGGCACTTGTGGGCAAAAAAGTGTAGTCTACTTGTCTGTGGATCTTTTATTTTTTTTTTCTATCAATTTGAAACAAAAGTAATAAGATGACTCTAAGGTACTCGGATAGCTTTCCAAAGTGAGAAGATGCTACAGTAAAGAGAATTTAAGTGCTGTTATCATGCTGACAACTGAGTATATTACTGCACACAGCAGGCAAACTGGGGTTTTTATGTGGTGTACTTGAATTCATGTGGATAGAGGCTTTTGTTCCACCAAATGACAGAGATGTGTCTTGTTTAACAATCTGAATCCAAATGGAAACACTCACAATAACTCTGTGCCAACAAGGAAATTCAAAGCAATCACAATAAAGCATGAAAAAAGTAAAGGGGGAGGTTGAAAAGCCTGAAACATTAACTTTGAATGTTTCATTAGGAAAGTAAAGTGCTTTGGGTATCCTGGCATGATCTTCGATGCGTTTCTAATTCAAAAGCAAAAATGCATTCACACACACAAAAAGCTAATCTGTTCTTTGCTTCTAAACCAGAAAAAGAAAACCAGTCAAATCATAGTTTGAATAGCTCAGTAATCCGGTCATGGATTATTGAGATATTCAATCTATATGTTTAATCTGTGTTCCAGATAAATCCTATAGCATTTGACATTTCGATGAAATGTCAGAACTGTAAGACTGTAAGGGTTAAATGTAGTAACAGTATGGATGTGAAGTTAATAAGAAGAATAGTACTTGTTTGACTGTAAAAATAAATAAATAAATGAAAGCTACGTGAAAGCTATGTGCTTATGTAGCATAAAGCTGCAGCTAACATGTCTGTACTTCTATAGTTAAAACCACATTATAGCAACTTCAGCTTCTATATAGACGTGTAGTACGTGCAGCATCATTATACAGTATCTTCTCATCAGTAACTTAAATACAGTCAGTGGACACTTAACCAAGTACATCTTGCCAGTACTTGGTTGGAGCTCTCTTTGCCACTAGAAATCCTAAAGTCTTTCATCAAGGTGCTAAAAACATTGCTCTGAGATCTTGGGCCATATTGACATGATAGCATCACACAGTTGATCCACATCTATGATGTAAATCTCCTGTCCCACCACATCCCAGAGGTACCCTACAGGACTTACATGGTGGCTCTGGAGGCTAGTTAAATAAAGTGAACTCACTGACAGTTTGAGATTATTTTGAGATCTTGTTGGAAGCAGTTATCACAAGATGAATACGCTGTGGTTATAAAGGAATGGACATGGAGAAGTAGGCTGTGGTGTTTAAATAATGCCAAATTTGTACTAAGGGGCCCAAAGTGTAGCAAGAAAAGAACTTCCACTCCATTACACCATCACTAGCAGCATCTTTGAAAAAAGACGGGATAGATTCATGCTTTCATGTTTTTTTACACCAAATTCTGACCCTTACCGTCCAAATGTTGCAGTCGTAATCACGACTCATCATACTAGAAGTGGTTACAGTCTTTTACTTTCCAATTTTGGTGACACCATGCAAACTGTAGCCTTAGTTTCTCTTTCTTATTACTTATCTGAGAGGAGTGGCACCCAGTCTGGTCCTCTGCCGCTGTAGCCCAAGCAGCCAAAGGTTCAAGGTGTTGCGCCTTCAGAGATGCTCTTCTGTATATCTTGGTTGTAACAAGTGGTTATCTGAGTTACTATTGGTTTCCTTTCAGCTTCTGTCTGGACATTTTCTTTTGACTTCTAGCATCACGAGGGCTTTTTTCCTCAGAGAACTGCAGCTGACTAGATATTGTCTCTTTTGTTTTGGACCATTCTCTGTAAACCTTAGAGACAGTTTTGTAGAAAAACAAAGATCCCAAGAGATCAGCAGTTCCTACATTGACCAGCCCATCTGGGACCAGCAATCACACCACGTTCAAAATCAGATTAAACCAGATTGAACTTCAGCAGATTATCTAGACCATTTCTACTTACATTAGTGCATTGAGTTGCTCACATGTAATTGGCTGATAGACATTTGTGTTAACAACCACTTAAACAGAGTACATAATAAAGTGGCCAGAAAGTGTATGTGCTAGCAGTATTTTGTGTGATATTCGTGTGTTATTGGTAACATTTGTAAACATATGTTTTTCATATATGTTTTTTTCTCCCCCCTTTTTAAAAAAGAAACAACACAATACTCAGGACATTAATATCTTACTGGACAGTGTGGTACTGAATTAACCACGTCTGTTTATTGATGATGCTTTTCCACTGTGCACAAACCATGTTTTTAAAACACTCAATGCTGACTCTGCTTACTTACAGTACTACAAGAACAAATTCTGGAGCATAAAAAGAGGGGCAAGGGCAAGATTTCATAGCAAGGTACATAAATATGAGTGAGTTTACATGCAGAAAGAGATCCGATGTTGCTTTTTTTTTTTTTTTTTTTTTTTTTTTTGCTACTTTTGCTTAAAGGCTGGTGCTGATAGGAGCGGGGTACGGGGGACAAGGCAGAAGAAACAGTTTTACAGTACAGTACTTGGTTTTCATCACATCACCAAAAAGGGAGAGAAGCAGGCAAATGGTTGCAGTGTTGAGAAAGAGAGACCTACACATAAAGGATTTATTTAGTACATGTACAAGTGGAGTTATTGAGACACTGAAGCTGCAGCACAGTGTCAGAACTGAAGCCCTGTAACTACTCTTTCATCTAGACGAGTCACGAAGATAAGAGAAGTGAAATGTGGTCACTCAGGCTGAGATTAGAGGTCACAGAGTCCCACGATAATGACGGAGAGGGAATTTTACCAATGCATAAGAGACGAAAGGGTCTGTAAGACAGTGAGAGCATCAGGTGGCCAGCCACAAATGTACACATTTCTGTGCCTTTTAAGTTAAAATGTCTATTTTTTTCTTTTTTTTCCTTACATCACACTATAGTATACATATTGTACAATACCCAATAACCCACCACTGCTGGAGACAATAGAGAGGTGACATGGGTCCTTACACTAACATTCAATACTTAATAAACACCGGAAGGGACTCACGCTCAAAGACACGCATACATACATACACACACACACACACGTCCGCACAAATGGAAAGACAGAGGTATAAATGTTAATGCTTCACAACACTATTGAATGATATACAAGGAACTTCATCTTTAAAAAAAACGTTTTTTTTTCAGCTATATTACAAATCAAGGTTCTTCAAAGCTGTTAAAAACACTGAGAAATAAAATGTACTAACCAGTGGCATTGGTTGCTTGGTAGGATAGTCCTTACTTGTGTGTGGGTGCGTGTTTGGGAAATACATAAGGATGGAGAGAGGGAAAAAAAGTAGCTGTGTGGTAAGAAAGATAAGTTTGAAGTGGCAAAGGACTCAGTGGTCTTTATAAAGAAAAAAAAAATAAGGAAAAATAAAAAAGTGCCAAGGTAAAGTGATTTCAAGTAATGTGTGCTCTATACACAGGAGAGGGAGGGAGGAGGGTTGGGGAGTCCTGTGTCTCCAACGTGTCCACTACTGGCTCTTCCTGTGTTCAGTCAGGCTCGTCGATGCCTCAGCGGAAGCTTCTCCACGGGCAGCTTTGGAGAGGAAGTCCACCCACTTGGCCTGAAGTTCTTCGTCTTGGGCACTTAAGAGCAAAGTTTGCTGAGTGTTGCTGAGCCGGATTATGTGTTTGACCTCTGTTTTCTCAGCAGCTGCAGAAGGTGCTGGGCTCACCTCAAACCCAGGGAGAGGTACTGGCCGCGACCCCTTTGAGTCCTGCAAAAAAATAGTAAAAAATGAATATAAAACATGTCAGTCAGAGAAAAATTGTACTTCAAAGTTGGTTTCTCTTGGGTAAGCCTTCCTTTGAGGTAAGTGAACCATACTAGAAATAATGAAAATGACAGCTTGTCTCTTCAGCTGCAAAATTTTCCAACAGGCATGTACAGTAAACCCAGCCCTCCTCTCTCCCTTCCCCCTTTTTCTTTCTGTATAATCAGGAAATGCTCATCCAACTCCTATTAATCCTAATCTTTGGAATGGCCGCTTTCTGCGGTCAGATTGGGATATTAGTCTTGGAAATGAAACCCTGGAAGGCTTTAACAGGCTGACTCCTTCTCTGCCATTATGAATGACAAAAAAATAACATTTTACAGCAAATCCTTAAACTTTAAAAAAAAAAAATTAACATCTGAACTGAATTCTCTCAGTTAATTATTTTTAAACAATATATAAATATATGGACATGGATGATGTGTACAGAGATAGAACGCTTGGGTAATTTTTTTCAAAGGATTCATGTACACCACTTGTTTTACACATCTCATTGGGATGTTATAAGGAGATTTATTGCTCCACCCACAGCCAAGATTTCAAGGAACTGCAGCAACTCCGAGAGCTGAGAGACTTCATCTGCTCAGCGCCAACTAACACCCACTTGCACATCTGACAGCAGTTATACCTGAGGTCAGATTCAGGATAACCAAATCCCCTGGCCCAAATCTACACAGCACAGACAGTGACAGGGACAGCCTGGCACATGCAGGATTGGACAGATTTGACTTGCACACAGTCAGTGATATATCCTGGTGCTACACTCTGCAGATGTCCAGCTCCAATCCGAGGAAGGAGACAGGATATATAGCCAGATGGGCGTAGCAGGAGGATTAGCAGATATATAGGACGTGACTAAAGCACTCAGGTTATGCATCCATGTAGATGAACTTTTGCAATTTACTGTCCTCTATTTATACAATGCCTATCTATGAGAAATGTGCAAAATTATTTCTAATGAGGGGAAAAAGAAAAGTTAATCAAATATTTTTTTATGATTCAAAGCATGTTGAATGTATCCAACTCCTACCTGTCCGCTGCTTTGTAAGTACAGCACCAGTGGCTCAGCCTTGGTCACAGCAACCCACATCTTCATCCAGCTCTTCCCTTTCTCCTGTACTTGGAGGTGGCCACACAGCAGGCAGTTCTCTGCCGTTAGAGAAACCTGTCTCTGAAACACACACGAGACCAATGATCAAGGACTTCCTCATTTTACTACTGAGCTAATTATTGAACTAAACAGAAAAAGATGCGCTTTAAAAAACACGTGTAAAAGACGTATTTATTATATTTTGGACACTTAATCTGATGAGGAATGACAGTGCAGTTCTTCTACTGTTCATCCTTATGTAACAGCAATGTAGGACACAGTGAGATTTGTACAGGGACAGGTGTTAAAGCTTCTGCTGCCCCTTGTCTAACCTTTGTACAGCCTACAGCTCCCTCATGTGGTGACTAATCTCACTACAGATGATTCCCCACTGGGATCCTTCAACAGAGACACGAGAGGGAATGAACCTGAATCACAATACTGTTTCACAGTTTCGTCATCGCTATAAGTGGTTAATGTCCTGTCAGCTTTAAGGTGCAAATACTCCATCCGACTGTACATCTATCCACAGATGGACAGCGGGACAGGGATACAGACACCTGAAGCCGCCAGACTGCGGAGTCAGCAGAGCCGAGATCTCATTATCATATTAGTCATCAAAAAGGGATTAGCTGATCTTTCAGTGTGAATGTCTTTGCACATGTACTGCACGTATGTGTGCAACGTGTGTAGCAGTGTGTGCATACAGCACAGTAACTTAAACACAACAGTACAGGAGTAAAAATGCACTGCAGCGCTTTCTACTCTTTGTTGCCAGCAGCACAGTGTGGCTCCTGCCAACACTGAGCAATAACCTATTGGCATGAGCCAATGCAGCAAAAAAATTCTTATTCATTATGTGTGTGTCTGTATTTTTTTGTTCTAACCTCAGGTGCAGTTTTTCTTCTGTGTTCACCAGTACCAAGGTTCTCTATGCTGAGGCTGGCTTCGAAACATTCAGGACACACTCGGCTCGTTTTGTTGTCCATCTTTGAACACTTTGCACAGATGGCCTGCAGAAGGACAGAGAGCGAACAGCAGACAGTTATTTGTCTAAAATTTCCACTTGTTCCACCACTTTTCTCTCCATCCCACCAAAAACAACGCCCAAATTTGTCTCGTTCCATCTGTGCTCACCGCTCCGCAGGACTTGCAGTGATGTTTGCGCTTGGTGAAATTGAAGCTCTCGCTGCAGCCTTTACATGTCTGCTTCTCCTTCTCCTTTTTCTTGGAACTCTTCTGGAAAAAAAAGGATTGTGTGTAAAGGCCTTCAGCCTGCTCAGTTTCAGCACAAGCGAAGCAAAAGGAATGTCTGACAGCTTGTCCTGCTACATCCCGTGTTTGTTTGGCTTTCTGTCTCCCTTTTCTCCCTTCTATTAACAAAGAAAGGGGGCATACACCCACTCAGACACACGAAAATATCCACGCAGATTGTTGTTATAGATACTACATATGTGGGATGAGGAGTAAAATAAATCTCTCCCTGTTTGTATAGATAACAGAAAAACTTTTTATTTTTGAGATTAGCATCATCACATTTGCTCAGCCTAACTGTAATGTATGCTTTAGCATAACAAAAAACACTTTGAAAAACAAACACAGCTAACGAGACTATTGTTATATTTAGAAGCATTTCTTTAAGGACATTCTTCGACTAATTTTCCCTTTTAGTAAACATGAATTTACTAAAGCTCAGAGGTGCTTGTTGCCTTTTTGGAAATGTAGTTTTACTCTAAAAACTACAAAAAAACATTGTTCACTGGAACTAGTGTTTGACTTTGTTTGACTCATCCTCTTGGAGTCTGCCCAAAGTCAGTCTCACTCCCTTTTGCATTCACTAGACAACCATCGACAATGTCCTGAATAAGAGGCTACTCTCTGGCTTCTTATAGGAATGAGCTATGCAGCACACTCAGGAGCTCATAGAGGGATCAGGACTGTGTTACTTTTCTGTAAGAGCATCTTACCCTTTCTTGTAGTCTTTCGCCATCAGAGTCGATGGATGTGTTCGACCAGAAACCCTGAGGAGGAGGACATGCACAGTGAGCAACAGTAGTTTAACCTTGCAGTCAGCCATCTCTACCACTAGGTGTCAGTCTGGACCTTCTGAATCTGCTCCTCTGGCTCGTGTCACTACATTTGGCTTGGGTCCAGCTAAGGCCAACTCAAAGTGGGTCAAAGCACATCTATGATAGTTTTGTATATACTTTGAGTTGGGCTTTCCCTATTAGGTCATGAGAGATCTCTGTGAGAGGAGCCTTGCAGACTCTACACGTGGAAATGGCGAGAGCTGTATGCACCCGAACATGACAGGAAGGTTAAGTGAGCGTATTGTCTGTATGATACTACCACATCCATAGAAGGAGAGCTATTCAGGCAGACAAAGGCCAGACTATGACAAGCTTGTTTGGTGTACCACTAGTCTCCCATGATTCATTGCCAAGGATGACCAACTGACTGACTGATCAATGAAGTGCCTGATGAAGGCGGAGTGAGACTGACCGGTGACTCCGGCACATGGTCGTCTTCCCGGGAGAAGGAGCTGTTGAAGGCTTTGAACGTCTTGCTGTTTTGTTTGTGTCGTTCAATCGTGGCCTGGATAACCTGAGAGTCAGAAGAGATTTACAGGAAAGAGGAGGAATAATTATGAGTTGAAAGAGGGAAGAAGGAGGAAAGCCGTCTTTCTTTCTCCTGCCTAACTGAAGAACAAAGAAAGCATGTGTGGTATGCTGACTACCCTGACTGTGCTTCAAACAAGTGACAGCGGCAATGACATCAGAGTTTAAAAAGTATCACGGTCCTAATGCTGGAGTCTCAAGATAACTAGTTGGCTAGTAGTGTGCGAAAACCTTTGCTTCTTTTTGCTTTCCACTGTCTGTAAACTTTTGGAGTGGTACCATAGCCCCTCCTTAATCTTCACATACTGAAAAAAAACCCTCCGCAGTTTCTCCAGTTGCCCATTCCCTATTACAGCCTGCAAGATGTATTAATCAGCTTTATTCTGCTGTAATAGGCTAAATGAGCAATAATGAGGGGCTTTATTAGAGAACATAATTCCCAAACACTGCATGAGTTTGTAGAGGAAATCTCTTCTAATTCTTCTTTAATAAAACACAACGACCAAAGACACAGACCAAAAATGCTGCATGCACATGAGAGGCACACACAGTTTCATATGCATGCAAGTGTTCTACTTCAAGTGGGTGAAATTTACCTGAATCCAGTCTTCCTTCTCCTCAGCCGTCCTGTGAAGTTAGCAAAATATGATTCGATGATTTCACCCGACTAGAAAATTCAGGCCATCACCATGACTGAATAAATATTCACAAATAACTGCAATTCATTGTGCACACAGAGCCCCAAAGAGTGGAAACATGAGAAAATAACAAGTAAATAGGGCATTAAATAATAATAACCTAAGTTCCCAAAAGAGTTTTGTTCACTGGCTAATTTAAATACTTGTAAAGAAAAATACAAATTATTTTAGTTACAGTCACATTAAGGCTAATGATAAAAAAATCAGTCAGACTTAGCTGGCCACAAGCTAACCAGCTAAGTCTTGTTTTTCTTCAAAATCAAAGAAAAGTGTTAAAGGTAAATGCTGGTATGTAAGCCTAACGCACTGATAGGGTTAGATAAATGACTAAAACATTATGCAAATGATCCCAGCAGAGAAAGATGTGTATTTAACATGTATATGTCTCAAAAGTCTGAGTTTAGCCTACAAAAAGATCAGTTATCAAAAGGCAAGGTAACTGCAAGCTAATTTCTGGTTATCCAATTGCAATACAATCCCTGCAAGGTTTTCAGAAACAAACCTCTGGGGACAGTGGCGTGCTTATGTTGTGGCTTTTTTGCTACATATGGATGATAATAAAAACCTTTTAGGCCATGAAAACCATTTTGATCAGGATGACTATTAATCAAATAGGAGAAGAAATCATACATCAATAAAAGTGCACTTTGAAGTCGGACAAGAACTGCTGCAGACAGAGTGGATGACATTATTGGTTTAAGTAGTTCTGCTTAAGTGAAATTATGACTGAACAACAACAAAATCACAGTGTACCATTCTGAAATGGACAACTGCGATGGGATTACATTTGATCCATTTTGCGGTTGATGGTTGTAACATTCTTGTTCAACATTTGATCTGTTCCAGACTTTTTTGTATTTATTAACAATTTAAATCCCAATAGAGGAGTAAATGGTGCCTAGGCTAAAAACACTGGATTTTTCCTTTAACATCAGCAGCTATTGATTTTGATTGGTTGAAAGATTATATTTTTGAGACTTGTTACTTATGTAAGTAATAATAACACAGTTTCGCATTCTAAAACCATATAAGGTGCTTTATTTAGAGAATAACATCTTCATCTTTGTTTAATATTATGTGGCTCTGAGGCTGTTTCGCATATATTTACCTGGCTTGCAGCTCCAGCGAACGTCGCTTACCGATGATGGCAAACGTGTGAGGAAGGTTCTGCTTCACATTCTCCTGCACCTGGGGTCAAAATGCAGAAGAATGCCACTTACAGTCGGTGCAACAAGTGAACAGTCACGGAAGAAAAAAACAAAAGCTAGAGAATAGGCTGAAAAGCAACATTATACCTCCATGCCGGCAATGTCAATCCTCTCTCTGACACTGAACTTCTGCCCCATAAGTCGGAGTTTAGGCACACAGTATAGCACCATATTGTTGAACTAGATCAGAGACAGAAATAATGAAGTTGATGAACAGGACAGATCAAATAAAAAATCTTCCTTTATTTGATATTTGTCAAACTTAACAGGCCTCTCACCAAATAGAGGTATCGGTCTTGCGCTGTCCCGTTTTTGGCTGACATCTTCTTGATATGTCCTTCTTTTATGAGCTCATTGGCTGGGTTAACTATGTCCTCCTCTCCTCCAAGCCTCTCATAAACCTCCAACAGTTTGTGCATCTTTTCCTAAAAACACAGAGCAACAGGAGGAAGCAGAAAAGCTGAGAAGATACTCGACAGCGAGAGGATAGATGGAGCTCTAGCACAAACATTTAAAGGGTAATATATTGTTATCACATACAGTTCTTACTCATTCTTTTTCAGCAAGGTGGAAAGTATATATTACAATTCTTTATTGATTCACAGACGCATGTGTCTGCTTGAGCTGTTTAAAGAACATGAAAGACATCACGACAAGACAGAGGAAAAATACGAGGAGGTTGGGTGTTAAAAAAGTCAGTCAGACTTCCGCGAGCTATGAACAAGAAGGCAGGAAACAGCAGTTTCCTGTCTGTACCAATGCAATGCTGCTGACTGACTGTACCACATCAGCTACTCTCTTATTGGGCAACACATTATCTAGTTCCTAATCAGCCAAGTGGTAGAGTACTGGAAAGAGTTGATGCATAGAAGAGAAGATAGCAAAAACATAAAAATAAAAGAATGACTCAGAGCATCGAGCAAAGCCTTACCATTTTCCTGATTGCTGCATTGGAGTGGTTAGCTGCGGTAGAAATGAGCTCCAGTGCTTCTGTAATACACATACGTGAGTAACAAGAATTAATAAAAACAAATCATCTTATTAATAAGCTAAGACTATCAGAAACTCTGATATAAATCTCTAACAAACACAATCGCGCGGCTGTGAAAATATGTTATTCACAGAAAAATCGTCGAGGCTGTTCCAGTACTACCAACTTAAAAAGACACATACTCTTAACATTAACCACACAGTGTGTTCTAGGCTGGCTTCCAGCCAGTCAAGAGTCTAGTACTAATGCCTGCGAGTACCTGAGTCAGCCATCTTAATCATAACCTACATAAACAGAAGAGACACACAGGCGGTGGAAATGAGGCCAAAACAACTGTGATAAATTGCTGTTCAGCTGGAGAGGATGAGAGAAACCTTTCCACAGACTCCAAACAACACCGTGTGGTGACGTTAGGGATTAGGTAAATGGATACAGGGATGTAGGAGGACATGAGATAATGTAATATATGTAATCGGTTTCTGCCAGGCTGTAGTTGAAACAGCATGAGGAGCACTCTGACCTTTGTGAAGTATTGTGGTATCATACTAACAGCTATGCAGAGATGTAGGAGGCCTATGTCCTACCTTTATCTTCATAACACATTCATTTAACTAGTTATTCTAATGATTGTCATCATATAAGATCTGGTTATTTTGTACAAGGACTTTTTTTTGCTATACATGTATACCGATCATCTCAGAAGACTATCAAACACTTAAAGTGTACAAATCATCACAGTGTTGATAAATTATCGCAAAAAACCCCTCCAAAGTTTTATCCTAATCTAACCCTGCATATGCAACGCAATAGTGTTCAATAAGACGGAAATTAAGTGCAACACTTCATAATTCTAAAACTGTGATAACACTAAGATATTCAATCTGCGCCATAAGCAGGTTTTAGCTGTGCAGAGTAAAACTAGAAAAACACAGAGGGACGTCTTCAGAGCGCCCGTGGTCTCAAACAGCCTGTTTTCACATTTACCACAAGGTGAAGTGAATTTTGGCTCCTTTTGATCAGTCGAGTGGTTTTGCAGTTTGTGCAGTCGACAGTCGAGGGAAAAGAAGACATTCGCTGTGAAAACAGATACTGGCCAGTTCCTCTCACCTTCCCTCCTGTCCTTGTACAGTTATGGAGTCGAATAACTCCCAAGTGTTCACTGCTGTATGAACTGGACAGGACATATTTTTGCTTTATCTGCACTTTTTTTGTTTAATCTGCTCATGTTCTTTTCGTTTTTTTCCCTAGTGACCTTTAATGATTTCATGGGCTTTAGCTGAACGGTACTTTCTTGTGTTATTTATTTATTCTTCTGTTCTGAATCCATATTTCTGAGTAAAGTTAAACTGTGTCTGCCTTGAGCTGAATACTCATCAATGGGTGGCGTATTTCATACAACAAGCGCATCTTTAAAGTGTGTTTTACATGAAGCCTTAGATTACTGAGGAAAGCAAAGACACAGCTGGTTGGATTTCACTGTGACCTGGAGTTTATCAGTCGTGAAGCGTAAACGTGCGAGTCAGCAGCAATAATAATGGTTTGCATTTATACAGCGCTTTTTGAGACCCTCAAAGCGCTTTACAATTCCACTATTCATTCACTCTCACATTCACACACTGATGGAGGCAAGCTACAGTTGTAGCCACAGCTGCCCTGGAGCAGACTGACAGAAGCGAGGCTGCCATATCGGGCCCTCTGGCCAAACCAGTAGGCGGTAGGTTAAGTGCCTTGCCCAGGGACACAACGACCAAGACAGACAGAGCAGGGGATCGAACCGGTAACCTTCCCAACCCCCTGAACCCCGGCAACTCACTTTCAGCATCTTTTCTGTCGAGAGCATCATCGGGCAACTTCTTCAGGTAGTCTTTGAGCAAGAGCTCATAGCGAGGAATCCTTTGGACTGGCTCTAACATGTGGTGCTGCAACGTCAGATTCCCACACACATCCTGTTTCTGTTGGTTGAAACAAAAAACAAAACTTTAACTGATTAATTCAAAAAGAAGACTTGTTAAATTTTGGCTAAAACTCCCAAAATTCCTGACAAAACTATATAAAACCCAAATAATCTTTAGATATGTGTGATTGGATGTTCTTTTCCAATACATGCTGTTGAAAAAATGTAAAAATAGAAAAAAAAAAGAAGAAGAGAGAAACCTGTATATTCTGAACGACACTCTTAAATTGTGACGATCGCTGCGTCCAGGTGTTGACCAAGTCCATGGCCCGGTCAAAGTTCTTCACATACTCTCCATACATCTTCATGAATGGAGCCAGTTTCTGGAGGATGTCTCCGATGCGTGGTTTGTTTTCCCTAAAGCAAGAACGTGCAAACAAACGGATGATTCCAAAAAATATTTCCACGCCAAGGTTTATATCAAAAGATTGTTGCAGTGTTTTAATTAAATGCAGATTAGTTACTTCTTCATGTAAATGTATAGACAGCTCTATAGATGCAAATACATCAAGTTGCAGCTTTGAGGGAAAATTCCCAAAGCCTATTGGGAAAAAGATCACACAGTTTCCTACTAAAGCAGGGAGGAGGTAATTAAAGGGTTGCTTTAGCAGATTCATTTCACAGATCCATGTTAGAACCAAGAGAGGCTGCACAAGCATAAATACTATAATACTGGGGGCAATTACATCACTCATAAAGAGACACAAACAAAGGCTCATAACTAATGAGAGTAATCTCAAGAATTTTATTGGGGCATTACAGAAATTAATCCTCCTTATGAATTTTCTTCCTAAGGTGCACTTTTCTGACTTGATGTCCTTTGTTTTGTTTGTTTTTTTTCAAGTTTATTTCAGCCAATAAATTTTAATGAGTTAATGTGAGGGGAGCCATTATGTGACAGGTCTCCAGAGGAGTCATTATCTACCAAGGGTGGCTGATGTTGGCATAATATCACAGACTGGAAGCAGATTTCCTGCTTACTGTGGGAAAAAAGGAGAAAAAAAATACCCTCAACCTGTAAGTCTTTATGAGACGCATAAATACACACAAGCTAAAATCAGACACCGCTGAAAACCTGACAATAATGACCCCCCCCAACGGCTCATCTCTTCACACCGATACTTTAGGAAAGCCACCGAAATGCCGAGTGTTTAGTCCTCACCATTCATCAGTAATCCGTGTCTTGAGCTCAGGGAGCAGGAACTTATCGTGAAAGCAGTAGATAGAAGAGATGTTGGAGAAGATCCCTGTAATGACATCCTGAGGGATTCCAGCCTCGGTGAGCTTTGTGCAAAATACCTGCAGAGAAGATATTTGTATATAAAAACTCACGCTAAGAACACAACTCGACTCAGCTCGGCTCTGTTTAAGTAACAGGTATGTAAGCTCAGGCAGAAAAATGTCCGTGTTGTCATATATATCTAAGTGTGAATGACATCAAGCTAAGATTACTTTTCTGCAGATCTGCTAGAAACCAGATAAACTACACTATATAATCTAAACTTTACTGATGCTTTTTCACACCTGGAGCACCAACTCGCTGAAGATGATTTAGTAGGCCAAGGTAAACGGCTGTTAATGCGGTGGGTTTGTGGGTATTTAAATGTTTAGTATGTAGAAGGAAGAAAGGAAGAAGAAGAAATAAGGAACAAAAGGTCTAATGAATGATGTCATAGAATGCATAATGAGGAATGTAGTATTCAAAGGTTGGGGAGGTTGACTGTTGGTTGTACATAGACACGCGCTGTAAACTTCCAGGTTTGAAAAGTGAAGCTGATGTGGGAGTGCCAGCAGGCAACTGCATGCAAAATTTCAGGATATCTATATTGCGCTTATTCTCTTGTGTGTTTTTAAACTTTGTGGAAATGTGACACTCAGTTACTGACGAATCAATAATTGACTATCAATACTGTTGGCTTAAAAATGTTTCTGTCCAATTAAGCACTATTACAGATCGACTGATTTCACTGGGGGAGCATCAGCGACCGATTCTTTATGTGCAGGTTCAGCTTAATAATCGAGCACATCATTCGCCATGACTCTTGTGATAAAGTCCAAATCACTGCATCCACTTTTGCTTCCTTGACAATCGCAGTAACCGGTATGCACTGATGTATCCACGGAAACAAGTTTCATGTGAAAGTTGTAGGACAAAAACAGGAAGTTAACCATAAAAGCGTTCTGCCTTCAGTAACAAATAAACCATAGCTGCTCTGTGATAGGGCAGAGATCGTCAACTCTACCACATGAGCTCAACAAAGAGGAAGGCGACTTAACCACTGGCAGTGAGCACTCGTCATAAACGCGACACCACGCTGCAGGTAGAGAAAAAACTGCAGGTACAGGAAAAAAGGCAGTCAAATTTTAATCTTACACAAAGAAGCCAAGAGTGTGAGGTCTAACTGGGTGATAAAAATTAAGAGCCGCAATGACTGGTTTGCGACTGAACATCAGCCAAGTAATTTGTGTTATGAGGTCCTTTCACTTCATTATTTTAAGTTACGTTAAAGTGAGCATCTCTGGGTTTTAGAGTGGCCAGTGCAAACTGGCACAAAGGCTTATTTTATAGAGGAGATTGTCCAATAGATTCATCTAGAAAATAACCTTGTAAAATTGGAAGCTGGGCAGAAGTCAAGTAAGTAAGATCACTGAGTTCACATCCTTTTTCTTTTTTTTTTAACAGCGCAATTTATCAAAAGTCTCTTCTGAAGTTCTAAGTTTGAATATAAATGTTTTCTCTGAAAGAAGACAAACTATATCCACTGGTAGATACAAAATATGATTTTTTTAAATGACCAAGGGTAGACAGCTATATCAAAAAATAGCTGTCTAGTCATAAATAGAGCCAAGGGTCAGGAAACACACGCTCTGTTCACAGAATTTAGACAGAAATATAGATCACTGCGTGGGTTGCAACACACAACAACCTACGTGCCTCCTTTAACAGACACACACACGATGCACACTTAGGCTTGCGGTGACGAAGCACTCTTTATGTTGGACATTCATAAATATAGTCCACATGCACACAAACAGAGGTGCATTACATCTTACAAGATAGCACTTAGAGCGCTCTAAGTAATCAAGCCAGCAGAGGGTTGGCGTGTAGTGGGTCTCAATCCCAGCATTAATCCAGATTAGCTGTAATCTCAATCGCTAACAACACTAGCACTACTAAGCGACAGAAAATTGAACCGGATACAAGAAAAACCTCGCACAAAGCCAGTAACAGATAAAGAGACACATACGAAAGGAAAGCGATACCTGGTCGAGGAGATTGAGTCGTTTCACGTAGGCCTCTTCAGTTTGGAGAAGCTCTTTGGCAATATTCAGGAGTTTCTGAGCTTCTGAGCACTGAGGGGAAACAGAAAAGCACCAAAAGATTACATCTAAGGCAAAAGAAGACAAACATACACGCCAACTCCACCATATTTGAGTTTTCAGACAGTAGTCAGAGGTGAAAGAAAGCTGACACCTTATGCTTTAAGTTATAAATAATCATGTGACAAAAACGTACGTTCAAAGATCATTATCTATATTGATCTTTGCAATATAATGCGATATAATTCACCACAGCCACCCAACAGGTTACACTGCACAGCTACTGCCACAGAAGCATTTTTAGGATGTAATTATTCAGTGTTAAAGTAACCACTGTTACTACTTCCTACCTGAATAACCTTTATGTTACACTTTCTGTAAACACTAAACAACATTCGTAATATATAGTTGTATTTATTTATTTATTTTTACCCTTTTTTACCCCACAGTTATTCACTGTGCTTTTTGTATGAAACCACTAACATGGGATAGCTGCTCTCTTTTTAGCACACAAACACGTGCATCGGCTTTATAACCAAACTGTGTGGCAGAGAGAGACCAATTATTGGGTTCCTTAAAATTCAAAAGTCTGTGTTACTTCTTCATTTAAAGTTTAACCTCACATGAGTGTGGCACTAGGATTCCATTTTCACATCCATGTGGTAAAGGGAGAAACATCCTTTGTGCTCACCTTTAGTATCAATTCACGACATGTACATACACGATTATTTTGTCACATCACTGCCGCTTACGTCCCAACGTTCAAAACACTACTAGGCGATACGGAAACTCAAACCCCGTGTTTGTCTCACCATGTGTCACCCCTGTGATGACCGGTGCGGGTGTAACCCACCTCACACCCAGTTCCTGCTGGAGCTGTTGCAGCACCCCTACAGCCTTTGAAGCATCAACAGACAGAGCTCATGGCTGGCTTGATGAGAAGTAGCAGCAATGCTTGTAGGAAAAACAGAAGTGTCTGAAGGGGATCTTGGACTTATGTAAAAGCCCAAAATATTTATGCTTGTGGCTGAGGCAACTATCAGCAGCGTCTGCAGCAGATTACTGTAAACTGACATTCAGAATGTGTTATTTTAGTCACCGGTTTAGTTCAACAGCAGTAAATTATGAGATGTGCTAATAGCTGCTGCGGTGAAATTGAAGAGCCCTGTTTCCTCTCTCTTTCGCTTTGACTTGATGAGATGAAATGACATAAAAACACTGCAGTAGTTCATCCTTGTATCACTGGTTCAACGCACACTGAGGTCACAAAACATTTAGCCTATTGCGACAATGCGGGTTTCGCAACAGCTGTCTTCAAATTAAAACAAGCACCATCACATTCATTTAAGCCAAACCTAAACCTGAGCTTAACCAAGTCTTGATGTAAAAATTATAGAATTTGTGCTATGGGGAGTCGTTTTTTGCCTCCCAGATTGTGACTGTGCAAAAAAACCTGAAACCTTGACCCTGCAGTAAAGGGATCTTGAGGCTTTGTTCTCGCTGATGGATGAAAATACTCCTACTCATAAAGCAGGAAGGAATACTGAATCGTTTAGTATAAAAATGATGTTGCACATGTGGTATGTCCTTCACAGTCACCATCAGAGCAGCTCCATCCTTCCAGCTGAGCTCCAGAGACATGGAGAATCAATATCAGTGTGCACTGAAGTTGTTTTGATGACCTAAGATCTCACTAAGATAATTCAGCTTGGGTTTTTCCATTAATATGTCACTCCTCTGTACTCTTACCCTGGCACAGATGGCAGGGGAAAACTCACCAGAGATTATGCTTTGTAAGGAAATCTAACAATGCCAAATATTACTATGTGAACAAAAGTGAAACTCAGTTTTCATTGTGTGCAAAGAAGAGGGCACACAAAGTCAGCAGAACTTGTTTTCAGTCACTCTTGCACCTCACATCACTAAAAAAAACCACATCCTCTGTCAAAAGGTTGTCATTATAGAGCCATCAACATGTCAGCTGTGCTGTTAGACACATTCATGTAGACACAGAAAGGCTACCAACCACACATGCACACACATAGATCAACACACCCTTCCTCTGCACAGCGATGCTGGGATCAGGAAGCGCTGAAGAGCACAGATACCTTTTCCCCAAAAGGCTGCGGGTGTGGGCAGATAGTTCATGTTTTACAGTACTGACAACAGCTGAGGAAGAACAACTACTGCTGACATTCATGAGTGCAATGCCACATAAATCTACTGTCTTAAAAAACTCCTATCGGTTCCTAATGTCTAACATTTCCAGATTTAGCCCGAGTAGTATTTACAAAAAGCATTCTCATTGGACAGCTTCGTCTGTCATCACCTTCACGATCACTTCTTCTTTTCCAATATTAGTATATTTCATGTCTGTGATACTGTTGTACTATGATACTTTCACAAGCTGCTGGATAGAACAGGAAGCACTGACCACACATTTAGGCCACAAGGAAGGGTATGAGAACTATCTGAGGTACCTGTGTTGTTTACAATCGATACTGTACTGTGACACAAGTGAAGAAGAGGAGAAAGCTGAAATTTTAGATCAACTGTAGGAACACTCTGTCTGTGCAGACTTTGATCTGGCAATCAAAACATGCTTTTGTTACTGCTCTTGGGCAGCTATTCAGCTTTTTTTAAATATGTAACACAAGAGTCCCTTTTAGCTACAGCTCAAGTCATTTGTGACTGGCAAACTGAGGCTGTAATAGTGTCTAACGTTTCATGCAGAAGTATTCTTTGAAAGTGTTCACCCAGGCTCAGATAATTATAGACACACGCTACTTTTTTCTATTACACGAACGGCAGGCTGAGATGAAGCTTTTAAACTCGCGGGATGTGTGCTTCGATTTCAACAAGCTATCAGAATTCCTCAAAATTACCACACATCACCTGAACTGAACGGTGGAGGCTGTAGCGAGCCGGTGTCTGTATTCAGACTTAAAGTTACGGTCTTTGGTATGTGTGCTTATGACCTGCTGATGGTGAGCGAGGGAGGTACTCACTTTCTGCGCCTCCGAGTGTGTATCTGTGAGATACCCGATCTGTGTGTCTGTCAGAGAGTGTATCTCCCCACTGCTCCCCTCATCTAAGTCACTGTCCTCATCCTGCGTTGAGTCTCGCTTGTTGTCCAGTGTAACGCAGCAGGACACACTCTCTGTCTCAGTGACGCTGTCGTAATTATCCTCCTCGTCAATGACATCCTCATTAGGGAACACCTCCCCTTCCACGGTGCACGACGGGCTGTCAATGCCACTGTCCCGGTTGGGAATCTTCCCGTTCTGCTCTGAGGAGTCCGGATTGTCCAGAAGTTTGTGGGATGAACCTTCATCCTGCCCCACGTCATTGAGGCAGCCATCGTTCTGTGTGATGTCATTCACTGCACAGCTATCCATCACAGGATCACCGGTGCCGTCGATGCGCATGGAAGCCAGACGCGAGAGATCAGTCTCGTCGTCAGTCCGTTCAAAGTTGCCAAGCGCAGGTTTATCCACAGGGAAGGAGTCTCCTGCAACCTTTGCCGTGGTGTCCTGGCTGCAGGAAGTGATATCTGGTGCACTGTCCATTCTCAGACACAGCTGCAGCTGTGAGCGTGGAAGCACCCCAAGGATGGGGACCCTGGAAAAATAAAAACAAAGAAAAACTTAGTATCACATCACCTTTACAGATGTGTATTACATCAAGGATCAATACTTGGGGCTGCCCAGCAAAACTTTCTTGTTTCCTTGTATCTACGTCTCACTGGAAAAACCAGCCCACATCTTAAACTGCTACAAAAAAAAAAAAGGCTAACCTGAAACTTCTTTTAGAAGACAAACGATAAATCTGCCAAACTAACCGGTCTCAGTCTAAAGCCAACAGTCTACATTTCTCAGCTTACCTTGAATTTTCAAACCTCTCAATCAGCAGCCCAACTTTCTGTGCCTCTCTCTGCGGCTGTGCTCCCTGGCCAGGAGGGGTTAGCGTAGGCTTTGGTTTAGGTGGAAGAGGGGGTGCTGGCAGAGGCCTGGAGGGTGCCGGTGGGATTCTCTTAGGTTTCTTGTCTTGCCCAAGGGCGAGCAGGTGCGCAGGTTTAGGGGGCACTACAGATGCGCGAGTCCAGACAAAACAAGAAAAGCAGAGCAAAAGAGAAGCATGAGGCTCCAGACAAGAACAAAAGCAATCAGGTAACAGGAATAAATCCAAGGGAGAAAACCTCCATAGCTGTGTCGCTGGTTCACTTAGTAAAAACTTGAGATAAAACACAGAAAATACAAAAAAAAAAGTCAGAAGAGACAGAGAAACGTAGCAGCGCAGTGGGGCAGGACGAAATCAACTCTGAGCGTCAGCGATCTGCAACTTCCTTATTTCTGAACAGGATGCTGAGAGCATGTGCGTAAGCCATTGTGGCTCAAGAAAGATGAGAAAAGAAGAAGAAAAAAAAAGCAAGTGCAAAAATGACAGTGCTCTCTTAAAAATATATGCTACACTTAACAAATGCTCAAATTATACGCCAACTTTACTGACATATCTGAATTTTTTTTCATACATTTCATTTTAGGAAGCATTTTTTGTCAGAAACCAGGAAATGTGCTGATATGTTACAGTTGTTAATTTCAGCACTTCCTCCATCTGTGTGGGCCACTGCTGATTAGAAAGGAGCAGACTTTTCTTTATGCAGTAGTAACAGTGCATGTGTTTATGTGCGGTGAGCTGTCTCCTGAGGATGATAACATATAAAGATGTTTCAGTTTCATCAGTTCATCAGAAAGGCAACAACTTTATTTTATATACTTCTTTTTCAGCCAATATTGAGTATGTTAAATAAAAGTAAGGAGTAAGCATTTTATGTATGAGTGGGAAACAGAGGATACAGCATCACCAACAAACAGTTGGACAAACAGTTTAAACTGTAAATTAATGAATGTTTACAAATTATTTTTTTTAATTAATACTTTAACTGATCCATTATTTTAAACCATTATTATTAATGTTGTTCACTGTAGCTGCAAAAAAACACAACGTTTGTAAAGAGCAATCCAAAAAAAAGGGCAAAAAAAGAAAAATGGGAAAGTGCTACTTGCTTCTGCCATATAATTCATCAGTTAAGTGATTCAGCATGTTCTGCACCACCAAAGCTTTTAGGCCAGAGAGATCTACGTCCAGTTTTAGATTCTTCTCTGCTCAAAAACTGACAGAATTACGACTTCCCTTTCAATTCAATTCTCCCTCCTTTGGATTAGCTCGGAGATGTCAGTGAGGAAGTTCATCCTGTCAGGTGGGAAGTACTGTATGCATTCAAATAGAGTACCAGAAACTGTAATTGTGCCCAAGTAGCTCATAAGTCAGGCGAATGACAGTCAAAGCACAGTACGACTAGTTCTATTTGCTAAAGCTCTTTAATATCGCTTGCATTTTTAAAAAAAAACAAAATATGTATTATATTTACACTTTTATGTGCAGACAAGTAAGAAAGCAAAAGGCCACAGATGATTTTATTGCAATGGAACAATATGTTTTTACCGACTCTTCATCAGCTAACTGATATTTGATTTCAAACAGCTTTAAAGCAAGAATATGAAATGTAAACAGGTTTGAAACTCCTAGCCAGCAAATCTGGTGCTAACCCATGAACCTCTGAGCTGTGTGGGAAAGGTTCATTAAAATTTTTGACTGTTTTCAGCACTGCAGTCCAAGTTCAGCCATTTTTAGCCAATGATCTTTACCACCAGTATCAATTCATGAAAAAATGAGAGGATCTTGAAATATCAAAGCTATTCTAAAGGGCGGCTGTGGCGCTTTATAAAACCTTGTTGTTTTTTCCTTGATCAGAAATCTTTCCTGATAAAAATGGTAATCAACTGATCAATTTTAAATGAATAAATCTCTTGCCAAAACTTTGAATAGTTCAGAGCATTTTTAAAATCGGGGACAGGTCTGTGGTGTGTCCTAGTATGTTTCCCAGCGACTCCCAAAACACAACACATGTTCATATTTAGCATTCTTCAAATGGTGCCCGATCACAAACACTTGGGAGACACTGCCCTGCTTTACAGCAGCAGCAGCAGCTCTTGCAGAGGTGACCTACTGAGCACGGTGAGTGGCAGAGTGAGGTCAGGCAGCTGACGCGTCCCATGTTATGGAAAAGTGTTTTGTCAGAGCAGAATAAATCACGGCTCGATAGCAGGGGTCCAACCTTGCAGCACCTTTCAATTATAATGACAGCACCGATGTCAAAACTGGCCTTCAAGAAAACTGGTGTGTCACTGGATTTTTACCTTGAGGTTTCTGAGCGGTTAGCGTTCTGGGCGAGGTGGGGGGCTGAGGCCGCGGTTTGATTGGAGGCTTGTCGTGACATGGTCTGGGGGTCGGACCTTTCTTTATGAGCCTTGGAGAACACAGGTAGTCCACTGATCCACACTGGTACTGCAGAGGGGAGGCAGGGAGATCTATATATAGAGGAAAAGAAGAAAGACAATCTTAGGTATTGATCAATATAATAACACACATCTAAACACAAGGAATAATCCTGCGACAGCGATGCAGTAGTGCGTGGTGATTACTGCGGGTGAATGACCTTGAGCTTGGTGTGCTCCACGGCGTCGCCCTCGGACAGATAGCATTGGGGCCAAAAGAAACTCTGCAGCATCAATCCTAATACAAGGCCTAAGGCAGCAGAGAGCTGCAGAGCCTGCAAATTGGTTTCTCTTCACACTCTCAGACCTGTAACTGACTGAATAAATCTAATTTTCTGTAGATGCTGACTGGACATACATTGTGCACTTTTTAAAGCAGCTAAGTGACTTCCAAGACCCTCAATGTTATCAGTTTTTGTTTATCTCAACAAAAATCAAATCAAAAATGGAAGGATTTCATCTGAAGTTTTATATTTAAAAAAAAAAAAAGTCGCAAATATTTCTAAAATAGCTGGGCCCTGTGCGTGTTTAGCACTATGGTAACTTCAGCTGCAGGTTTTTGTGCAACAGTGCATTTTTAAGCCACAAGAGCATTGTATTTGGGTGCCACATTGACATGGTTTGAGTTCTGCGGTGCTCTGTGTGGCTTTAGCTATATAGGCATGTATTTTTACATTTACATATAGTTAACTGTTAACTGTCAGGTCGCTTTTGGCCTTTTGTTAGATGTGAATAGCAAAATGTTTCCTCTACACTTTCACAAATCCATCGGGATCATCAATTTGCCTTTAATACTTCAAAATGCAAAATACACGATGCAAAAAATCTTTAAAGGACGAGGTGGTAATGTTATCACACATACACACATATTCCATTACATTTTGACAAAGATATGCTATGAATGCCAGCTCTTTGAAGTCCAGTCAAGAGAGAAGAAACAGAGTGTTTGCACTGCTATTGTTTGCGAGCGTGCATTTGTCTGTACCACATGCACTCTACGAGGTTTCATTTGAACATACCACAACAGCCTTTTTTGCGCCGTTATTATCGGAAGGGGGACAAAAAGTGCAGCCCCAGAGTAGATTATGATAATAGCTATGCAAACTACAGCCACACAGCTCTGTTCCTTCAGGATCATGGATTCGATCAAGTCACACCAACTTTTGCTCGACCGGATTACAGCCTAAAATTGCACCGGATCCCCACAAGAGCCTTGGCACATCTAATTTGGTGTTTTTCAGCTGTGCTTCAGGCAGTGGAAGGAAAAAAATTCTGTCAGTAATGAGTCCTGTTATGCTGTCTGCCTCATGTGGCACACTGCAGGTGTTCCCACCATCTTTGCACCAGTGGAATAAGAGCAGGGCAGGGGGAACAAAGCAAACAGCTCCCTCGGCTCCGTACAATAGATGGAGAACACGTTTTCCACACTGAGGACTACGGATCAGTGCCTACAGTAGGTAGATTTTAAATTTAGTTAGACTATCTTTGCATCCGGTCCCTGGCAAAAGAAAAACTGCAAGCCCTTCACAGTGGTTTCAGCTAATGCCATCTCTAAATCAGAGATGACTTGCGGGCTGAGTCAGAGGAAAAGTTCTTCAGCCAAATAACTGCCTGATGAAGAACACTTTGACCCAAGACTGGCTGTGGTCTTTGCTGGGAAAAATAAACAACAGTGCAAGACAGAGGCATAAGGACCGGTACCTATGGAAACTCACTGTAGCTATGGTTACCTGAGAGCCAAACCTGGCTCTCATGTCAAACTGCTTAACACTGAAAGAAACTTGACAACACAGCAGAGCGAGTAAGGAGCTGACACTCACATTTTTTTTCCTTAATTAAAATCTCACAAACCTCGCATGAGTACACAGGAAAATATGTAAGCAAATTCATTCAGTCTAATTATATCACATAACAGTGTTCAAGCCATTACTAAAACAAATACTTAGAATATAAAGGAACACACAAACAGCCAAGAGTACCATAAAAACATTACCTTGCGTCCTATCTTTCCGTGTCAGATATCCAAAGTCCAAAGAGCAACTGAATGTAAAAGTCATCCACACAGCAGTGTTTAAACCAAAATAAATCCTGCCCTCCCAGTTTTCCGGAGTGCCGTGTGTGTGTGTGCGCGCACGTAACTGAGACTACTCTTTGTGGCCAACAAACACAGACATACACACCCTAACCAGCCCTTTAAAAGCCCAATCCTGCATTATACCAAAACACGCACAGTCACCTGTCCTTTCCCAGTGGTGTTAGAGGACCTGCACCTGTCTGCTCACCTGACAAACCTGATACTAACAGCTCCTCCCGGGGCCAAAATGACATGATTATGTGTCACTGTGGAATCCCGGAATCTCAGCATATAATCTTACAGTTTGCCCACAACACAGTAAACTTTGCCCACAGCGCACAACTCAAAAGACAAGGGTTAGAGTTAGATAATCAACAAAATCGCCTTTTTGAGGCAGTCACCTAATTGATTTGGACTCAAGAGACAATATTAATAATGTATCCATCTAATTTAGTGAGAGCTTTGTAAAAACACAAAGGAGAATAATGAGCTCATTAATTTCCTTTGCTCCCCACACAGTAACTGAAGAATAAATGAACAGCACGATTAGAAAGAAATTATATGAGAACATTATTACTGCTACACCCTGAAGGCTGTGCGTTAACATGGCAACCTCTCCCAGCAAAACCAACAATTAGTCACCGTAAATCTTACCTGTTCTTTCATGGTTGTGATGTAATGCAATCTCAGCTTAGGACTGTGAGGACTTTGAGTTGTAACTTCAAAATACTGCTTCACAGTATACAACTATACAAAGTTAATGGTTGCCGTGTACCTTATACACAGAAATATTCGGATACCTTCAGGTATGTGTACTGACACTTTGATTTTAATCAGCAGGAAGCATGTAAGCGTGATAAACGTCCGGGATTGTGATGCTATCATGAGAGAAAAACCTAAGGAATGTATTTCTTTTGTTAGCACGTCACAGCAATGTGTATCAGTCTTTGTTTGATTGCGTTTGCCTTTTGTGTAGTTAGATTGTCTCTGTTGTGTGACAATTAATCAAATTATGAGTCTTAAGGTGTGTTTACTGAACAACGTTAAGTAAACAAGGGTCAATGCAAGCTTTCAATATTTGCTTTTAATGCTCAATGCTGCAGACATATTTCTTTTCAATACCGAATAACATGGATACAAATTTGGTGACTGTTAAGTTACATACAGGAGATGTAGGTTGACCGTAGCACATGAAACAAATTCAAATGGAGACTGTAACATTGTATTCTCAGGTGGATGATGAAATGAACATAATGTATAAGAAAGTAACAGAAAATTGGGATTTAAAATAAATTAATAAAAAAACATAGATGTTAATCATCGCTGTACATGCGACATTTCTAGTTTTTGTCACAATTTTCAGTTTAACTACCACCTTACAAGCAGTCGGGGGGTGTTTGCAGATAAGCTGGGATCTTCTGTGTAAACTACAGCCACTGTGACAATATGCTAGCAACTAAAGCAATCAGGAGGATTGTAGCAGCCTCTTTGTGACCTTTTTTACCTAGCAACTGCTAGCAAACTCCAGCAACCACTCAGCAAATTGTCTGTGGACAAACATTTTTACCCAACATCCAGTGGTTGCCACGGGGTAGCCGACAGGTCATTAGGCCTGTACGGCTGAAGCCTTAAACTTCCAAACTTTCTCTAAATTCTAATTTTCAGACTTAAAAAGATAAAATAAAATTACATATCTAATCAGACTAGGCCACATCAGTAGAATGAGTTAGTATGCAAAGTGAGAAACAGTGGGGCAAAGATGATTGGTTTAGCTGAGGGACATTACATTTTGCTATTTGCTTTGTTATCAACAACTGATGATGCGATGCTCTGAGCATTTTAAAAGTTGCATGGCAGCAAAATTTAATGATTTTGAGTTGGACTTGTACCTTTCAAGCTGTGTCTCTGTCTCCCTAGTTGGGTGTGAGCACAAACCGTAGTGTAATGTGCTAGATGTGCTCATTTTCACCAGGGATACTGAGATTAGTACAGAAGCTTGTTTTCACCACTGAAAACAAAAAACAGAGCAAAACATTTTCTTTACTCTCCATAAATCAAACCTTCGAGATAGACATCTCAAATTTTCACCGTGCTAATTCAAAGTTCTGAGAAAATAACTCAGAACTCTCTCCTCTCTCCATTTTCCCCAAACCCCAAGACACCCAGGTTCAAAATATACACAAACACGCACAAGGAAAATGCACAGACGTAGCTGCCCTGTCAATCACCTTCAGCCCCGAGGCGACCCCCACAGAGTCATTTATTACCCATCATCCCAGAGATGGATCGCTCACAGTCAGCAGAGTCTCCCCACTCAGACAGCTACTCAATCAGCTCTCCTGTCCACAAAGCAACCCTGGGTAAGGAAGAGCTGACAGCGCCGCTCTGATAACTTCAACCAACCACCCGCCCAGTTCCCCACCAAGACGTGGCAAGACATCCAGTTTGGGTGGTGTACCTCATTATTTCCTATGTCACCATCACATTTCTTAGCCTTTCTGCCTTCATTATACCCACTCTCTTCCTTTCCTTCTGTCTGTGTCTGTATAACTTTCTTTCGCTGTCTCATTCAGAATAATACTGGTTTTATTTCCACCGTGTTACCCTGAACGACTCAGCCAGAGAGCAGCAAGCTCTCATTAAACGACTCTTAGATTTATAATGAACTTTGAGCCACAGAGCCACTTAAATTCTAGGCTTGGACAGGAACACATTGTCTTGTAGAAAAATAGCAAGGCTAAGAAAACAAAGGAATTTTGCTTTGTCTCATTTCTCCCTCTGCCATACCAATATGTGCTATGACCTTGATCTACTTTTCAGAAATCAACTTAATCATTAAAAAAAAAAGAAACAAAGCTAGATAGGAATGTATAGATGAAGACAGAATTTAAATACATGTTGCAGCTGGGACACAGAGGGACTGAAATAAAGAAGGTGACATGTTCAAAAAAGAAAATTAAAGCTATAAATAACTATAAAAAAAGTATTTACTTTTCTAGATATAAGAAACTGGTTGAAACGACACTTTAAAAGGATAAAAACCCAAATGTACAAACCAGGAAATTAAAAAAAAAGCAGAGAGAGAAAATACTGGTGTGAGTATAACAGCAGCTGCCCTGGGATCGACAGTAGGGCAGATCTCAGTCTCTGACAATCACACAGTAACGAGGGCCCAATTCTATGTTCACCACAGGCTTTATTAACCCACACACATCTCCACATGCACACAGTCATACACACACAAAAGTACACAAGGATCAACAGCTATCCAATCATATACAGCAGCATCTGGCTGCAGATTAAAAATCTATATTCATCTTCTCCTCATCATGCTCTGTAATGAGAAACAATCACATTTTCTTTGTCAACCCATCAGTTTTTTAACCTACTGTAGAAAATATTTATTGTTTAACAATTAGCGGCACCCCAAGTTTCACCGGTATGGCATTAGGCACTGAGCTGAATTAGGTCAGTGGGCATAGCAGGCACAATGGCATGTCTCCCACACTAAGTGGGAAGATTTCAGCAGCCCCCACAGATTGTGATTTTCTGGGATGAGAAGACAGAGAGGCTGAGAGGTTAGAAAAAGGTTCAGCAGGCAATGGATTGCTAGAAGGTGTTAAAGTCATAGCCTCATAATCTAAGAGTAAAACTCACAAAGCAGTAATGAATTGGTTCCTATATTGTGCTTTTCTACTTGACCACTCAAGGCACTTTCATACAATAAATTTTCTTTGCCCAAGTGCTATCTTTCTAAGATTCACACTCCAATGAATGAGGTCCAGTGTCTACCCGAAGGATAAGTTGGCATGCAGAGTAGAACGGCCAGGGATTGAACCACCAACCTTCTAGTTAGTAGATGACCTGGGTCACCTTCACCCTGGGTGAGCAAGCCTCACTTCCACTATGAACATAGCCACTGGACTTGATTTGATGTCTTGAGAGATAATTTGATGTCTCTTAAACCAAAGCAGGGGGAAATATATATCTATATATCTATATATCTATATATCTATATATAGATATATAGATATAGATATATATATAAATAGAGAGAGAGAGATGCCTCTCATCATGCTTTTTTTAAAAAAAAAAACACAACTAAAACCTGAAACTGGCAATTGAGACCCTAAACGAATCAGTGCAGTGTTCACCATTATAACACATGAACAACTATGAAGTACATATATTTCCTTCAGGACTTCTATGCTATCTGATGATCTTGTTTTTGCCACCAGTAGAGTTGCCCCCTGCTGGGCATTAGAAGGAGTGCAGATTATTTGCACTTGGTTTCACTTTTCAAATATGGAGGGTAAATCCTTTACTTATACATTCTGTGCAGCATGCACAGAGCACTCAGAGATGTAAATATACTAAGAAAACAGGCCCATCTGTTTCCAGTTCCTGTAATTATACACTGTCACCAAGTGGAAAAAGCTAAACATAAACAAAGACTGAAGACTTAATATCGAAGTGGCATCCCAAACTAAATTTAGTTTGCTTCCGTGTACCCTGAGAAATAAAAGAAGAGGCAACTGCTATCCCAACAGTTGCCTTTATTATGGCTAATAGTATAGCAAGATGGTCACAGTAAACTACTTGTGCTTTTAGTAGATGCACAGTTTTAATAAAGTGATAATTTCTTTTTCAATTGGAAGGTATTCTGTCGTCTACAGTTGCAAGCAGAAAGAAAGTAAAACACGAGCCAGAGCTCCAGTAGTCATATTATTATGTATAAACATGTGCCTGAGTCTAACAGCATCCTTCATTTCCTGTTGTGTCCTTGACAGCCAGTCTGAAGAAATGCTGAGGGTGAGATATGACACACTGACCTTTTTTGAACAGTGTGACTCAAGGCCAGTACAATCAGCAGTCATCTGTACAGATACGTGATAGTCACTGGAGAGCACTCAGACTTTACAGTAAGTAGCACAATGATGTGAGGACGTGACAAAGGGATGGTTAAAATTTTTCATCAAACATGTGATTTGACAGGACGGTTGCACGCCGGCCTCTCCATTTCACAGCTTCTCCATGCTACCGCAAACACTCTACACAGACTTTTATGAGGCAGGGTGCAGAGAAACAAGCCTCTGTCTGACTGGATGCAGTGTGCTACTGTAGCCCAGAGCATTGCTGCAAAGAAAACAGCTACAGATTGGCAATTAGGGCAACGCACACACAGGAGAACAAGGGGGTTTACAAACCTGCCTGTGGAGATGACTGCCTAACTGTCCCAGAAACTACTGGAGCCTCACTGAAACCTACTGTAGCAGCTGTCAATGGGGGCTTTCACTGTGAAAAACAAAAACCAGGCTGGACTGTCTTCACAACAGTACAGCCAAGGTTTCACAGGAGCCCATCTTTTCCTCCCAGTTTAAGTATATTCGACGCATATTTACTGGTAGAGAAAATTTCAAGAGAAAAGAAAAATACTATTTCCAGTGCCGTGGGGGATGGGTAAGTCTTTACACATAAGTCTGCTCCTTGAGTCACCAGCACCTACAGTCTGAGAAAGCATTTTCAAATTCAATGATTCCCTATTTTACTAAGGCCACACTGTCTCGAGTATTACTCATGTTAATCTTCTGGATCAAAGCTCGATCGCCCCTCATTTTGATTAAAGGTCTCTGAAGCATCAAATCATTGATTATTTGATCAGACATTGATACGTGGGATTAACCAATCATTGTGTTGGACAGGACCAGTCACAAACTGCTTCAGCGGCTGACAGCACGATCGTTGAAATGATTGACTGCACGTCAATAAATGTTGAGCACAGTGTCACTTGCAGCTAGGAAAAGTATCCACCGTATGCATTCACACCAACAAATGTGCAAACGTACACGCCAAAACATGCACGCTGTTCTGCCCAGTCACTTAACTTTATAGAAACCCATCTGCAGTACGGACCACAAAATTAGTCTAACACTTAACTCATGTCAACACTGTTACCATTAAACTCCGATCTGCTAAGGTTTTACAGCAGGCTGCAAAGCTTTCCACTGCAGCCACAGAAACACACTCAGGGCCTACCAAAAACACAGCCGACCAAAACGTTGCCTTTCCCAAATAAAATGCAACACTCACACCTCACATTTCCACAGAATTACACCTTTGGAAAAGCCAGGCCCAACAAAACAACAGAAGGAAGTGGCGCATGCAGAGCTGGTTTACCGAAACCAGCTTTTCCAGCACGTATCATATTATGCACGTGTGTGATGGAAAAAACAAGTAAAAGCAGGAAATTAGAGTGAACGGGGGTCCACTATTTTTGTGTACCTAAATGCGTCCGTTATTCCCCATTGGCTATTTTAACTACTGAACAAACCACGTATGATGTGATTAAGCAAACACTGTCTGAAGGTATTTAGCCAGCCATCACCTCAAGGCACTTTAAATTGTAAGGTTGACCCAAAATAAAATACAGAGAAAACTACAACCATCAAACGACCCCCTTTGGAGAAGCACTTGGTGATAGTGGGAAGGAAAAACTCCCTTCTAACAGGAAAAAACCTCAGGTAGCAGTCAGATGGGGGTGATGGGGAGAAGACAAGACAAAACACACTGTTGCCAGAGATTAATAATAACTAATGATTAGATGCCAAGTGGTGTAAAAACATTCTGGTAATTCTGTAAATTTATTTGATCTGATTCGCAACATTGTGCCAAAATGTAACCATTGTTCCTTTCAAATCTTTCCAACACATGTATTTACATTTTACACACTGGGCCACAATCATATTACTGCTTTTTTGCCCCCTGTTACAGCCTCTGTTGTCAAAGTGATGCTGCACTAGTGGGTGAGGTGGAAGGGTGGCCACAACACCACCCTGCATCTGTTCCAGGCAGGATGGATGTCAGCATGCGGAGAGGAGTGTCTATCAGGCTGCTGACACATGAAGAGTCCCAGAGCGGGACATCCTTGCCCAGTACAGGTCAACGTGTTACCCATTCTGATTCATTCCTGGTTGGTCTAAGGGCTGGGTTGATGAAAAAGAAAGGATGCGGGCATGGAGCTGGGTGTAAGCCTTATCCCCTCCCTGTGTGCTGTTCTTCTGTGCACACTGGACTCTTCCCAACATACACACACAGAGACAGAAAGGTCACCGCACATTCAACCCTGACACATCTTCTCTGACGTAAGAATCATTTTCAAAATGTCACTTGGCTCCTGAAAGGCAGCGTCAGCAACGGGATTTCTGGAGCAAGAAGGATCAGCTCCTGTCAGTCTGCCCGAACCTCGAACACAGTGCCTCACACTAGCTGGCTGCAATTTCTTACTCACTCAAATGTGAAAACTGAGAATACTTTTAAATGCCAATGAGAAAGAAGCCTAAATTAACATTTTGTGTGTGAGAAGCTTTGCATGGAAATTTTTAAAAAATGAAAACAAGCTGAAGTTTGTCAAGGACAGAAAAAGCTAAGACATCGGAGCGAGAAGCCAAGACACGCCAAGAGCCACAAGAAAACGAGTTCACACAGAAATGACTGTACAGGGAGAGGCCTGTTATAGAAACCAGGTGTACACTAGACAGACCAATAAAGGCTCCTGTTTCCTCTGTAATGGCTCCAGCATTTTTAACTTACAGCACAGCACTACAGTGCTCTGATCCACATTCATTTACCCACACAGGAGACAGGAGGACCACTAGGACCAGCTTCTTGTACACTGAGCTGCTAAGCTGTCTCACTGCGTAAACCCAAAACAGAGATGCTGGCCTGCCGCTGCATGCGCACACTTTTCAAAGCTCTTGTAAATCGTTTACCAAGATTTTTGCTATAATCCAACTCACCCTCTGAGCCTATATTGATTTACAGATAACAGACTGTCTCCTTTGGCAATACAATCTGCAGTCCTTACAGTCTGCGTCGTGCTTAACATGCAAGTCATGAGCACACAAGACATCAAAGGATCGCTTCATGACCTTTATGTATACAAAATGCAAATCCAATTAAGGCTACAGCAAATGATTTTATAAGCTTAAATGTACTCATTATTTCCTGATTAACCCATTAACTCTTTAGCCTATAAAATCTCTCTACAACACCAAAAATCAACTTAGTTATTGTTCAGCTTCATTACTCAAATATAATCTCTGCAGACATTTCCACCATCAGCTTCCACTTGTTATATGTTCTCTTTAACATGAAGTATGTCTGTGCTGACAGGAAACAACAAACTACAATCCATAAGAGCTCCACACACTTGAAATGATCTACCCCTGATAGCTGTCATATTGTAAATCACATGACGGTTGGATAAATCAGAGCCTTTGTTAAATCTGTATAGAAAGAGCTGCAGAGAATCATCACTGCCCGCAGCAGGTAGCTCTAGCCCACCTTTCATCCGTCACGACTGCTAAACGCTTTCGTTTTTCTGTCATGGGGGTGTCTGAGGAGTGAGGCAAGGAATCATCGAAGACGGCCCAATTAGCGGGCTGCTGTTTCTGCTGCTTCCTGTGATTGACTGGCCAACATCAAAGATTAACCAAAATCTTTGATGAAAAACAACAAAACAACAACTTTTAAATAAAAAACAATGTTGATCTAAATTTTTAATATAAGATCAAAATAATCATTTCCACATTTCACTCACTTTATCTGGTGAGAAACATGAGTCAAGCCAAATGACATACAAAAATGGAAGATCACAAAGAAAAGCTCACTGTCTTGAAATTTACCATTTATGGTAGCTCCCACACTTACTGCAACCATGAGTGCACAGGTACTGACTCTGCATTTTATGAGGAGACATTAACAACCCCCTCCGAAGTTAATATGGCAAGAAGGGATTCACCAAATCCCATAAAAAATATTTTAAAAAGCTGTCTGCTAACAAACATCTATGCAAGCAAATGTGTATGTGTACCTTACATACACTCACACTATGCCCTGCAGGAGAAAATCATTAAATATCTCGTTACTGGCCTCTGGAAGCCATCTCATCCTTTCCACAGCAGTAGGAGACAACTACAAAGACAATTTAACACTGAAGCCTTTTGAGCTTTTTGAAATACCAGCAGGCCACAGTTAGAGGCAAGTGGCCTTTTCTCCTGAAGGAGGTCAGATTAAAAGATGCAAATATTTCTCATAATTGAGTTTAACTAGGTTAGAATGTTGCTTGTTAATGTGTGTTTGTATGCAGTTTCTTTCTCTTCCTTCCTGTGTGATGCCAATGTCTTGTACAAAAACAACACACACGCTTCAGTAGAGACAAGAGAGCGCCTAACACTTTCCGAGTGACTGCCCCGACCAAATGGAGAAGTAAAACACAAACGCACACAAGCATATGCACGCGAAGGAGCAAGGACACACATGATACTAAAAAGTAAAACACTTGTGTCTCCTTACTTCCAACCTTAAGAATGTAAACAAACTTTTAAACTCAAAGTGAAATATCACACAGGAACTGAGCTTTATTTAGATGCCTTCATGACACTGACAGCAGTACACTGATCCACCCTTATCTGATCGCTTGAGGCTGATTCATATAATTATATATTACCAACACAGGAAATACCATCACCATCTAGACCCTAGGTGCCCCAGAATAAGAGGAAGTTGTGGGTATAATTATTAGGGTGATGAAGTACATTAATTAGGCTGACTGTTGAGCATGGCATTTGTGTGTGTGTTTTTCTGTTTGCGTGTGGTCTGGTCAGTGTCACCACAAGTTCTCCAGCATCTCTGACCAATATAAGGCGCTTCCTTCCTCTTGATTTGACCAATAAATGGAGGAAAAACCACAAGTATGATGCTGGATTTCCCAGCTCTGGGATAAATAAGGCATGCCTCATCTTTATCAGTTTACATCGACATGACACAGATTAAATAATCAAATTTACTTCACATTAGCTTCACTCCGGGACAGGGAAGAATTTCCAACAGGTGTACAGATGCAGAGATACAGAGATCAAATCTAATGACTTCCACAGAATAGCTGCCCTCACAGTTACAGACCCACCCCTGTATTAAATACTTGTGGACACTGTGGGCTGAAAACCTTTCCTTTGGCTTATTTCTAGAAGTAAACCTAACCAGACACAGGAAAATGGGTGAAACATGACTCACGACTTTTTCCACTGCCCAGGGGTTCTGAAAGTTTGCCTTTCACACAAGGACACACTGTGTGTGTCTTTGTGTGTTGGCCTTGAGCAGTTTCTACATGTCAGCCTAACCATAAATATCAGCTTATGGTGCTCACAGCTCCTGTACGCAACCTGTATGTTTTTATTGCATCAATGTCACAGAGGAGCAGATTTGGCTAGTTTTTACCTTTGACCAATCCTCAAGCAAATAAAAGAGGTATGCGTTGGTTTTAGTAAAGCATCGGCAGCTTTTGCAGTGAGACTGTGTTACTTTGAAAGTGCAGAGAATGACATAGAGATATTAACCTGGAAAGAAAATATAGCTGCTTTCACACATGAAGTTTGGATAACTTTCAGAGAATCAGGTCAGGATAGTTTTTAGTTTTTCTGAAATGTAGCACACAGCAGAAAATAGCACACTACAGACCTATTTACACAACACTCAGTTTGGCTTAAACCCAGTCACACAGGCCAGTACAGAAGCCACCTGGCAACGACCGGTTGCTAGGTAAAAAAATAACTGGTTACAAGTGTTTTTAAATGGTTGCCAAGTGTGCCAAGCAAATCAGCATCTTCGTAGAAACAGCGGGCAACCGTGGTAATTGCAAAGCGCTCCTCACTACAGCACCATATACCTCTTTGAGCCTAATTTCACCTAGCGATCGCCAACAACCTCCAGCAACTCTAGACCTGTGTGACTGGGGTCTAAACCCAACCAAGTCAAAGTCTCCATCCCCATCTCTGACAACTTTCAGAGCCTTTCAGTTTCTTGTTTCTCTACTGACAGCAACATGAATTACAGGGAGTGAACCCTCATCATTTGATCATTTCCTCACTTGTCTGCTCATTTTAGAAGTTCAAGGCGTAAAACTAAAAGAATCCTAAATATACTTCTATAAATATGTACTGTTATAATTGGCTTTCATTGCTATTTTGCCAATCTAATATGCAAAATTACCCACTTCAGGGTTCCAGTACCTACCGAAGCTGAGATTCTACTTGTCTTACTTACACTTGAATACATCTAATCACCATGATTGCGTTGATGAATGAAAAGCCTGTTTTTTGGACTAATACCACCACCAATCTAAGCGGATCAGACCACTCTGACACCACTCAAGCCTGTGGTGAGCCAGGAAATGTAAGCAGCTGTGCAACACTGTACTACAATACATACATGCCAGGCAGACTACATGGCTGCTTGGCTCAGCATCATCCCATTGATCTGGGTCAAGGGGTCGTTGATTAGACTGAGTGCGGCAGTCTCTAGGCAATGCCACAATGTCTGCCACACACTCAGCCTCAGCTCACACAGCTGCTACCAGTCGTCATAGAAACACTCAGACTCCCCTTTCCAGTAAGCTTAATTATATAGTTGCGCAAAAAAAGAAAGAAACTGAATACAAACAGAAACATATCAGTGGAAAATAACAGACATCATACACAAGGCGGTGTCTGTGCAATCTGTTTAGCTTTAATCATCTGGGAAATTATTGTCATGCTGCCATGTAATGACATCACTGAGCTAGTAGTGGTCATCACTGTGTCACTTCATCCACTCCTTCAGCGAGCTTGTATTAACTGGAACTTGCCAAATTTTCAGCTGAAAAGTAATTTCAGTGAAAGTGATTAAAAAGGACAGTAATATGAAGTTGGCAGCGTTTGCTGCTCATTACATTATTCACCTCATATCACTTGTTTGAGGAGCCGGGGGGCTCATCTCTCACTCCTAATTACCCACTGCAGTGTGGATGAAAGAGAAAACCAAACAAACTCGAACTGAAAAACACACATATACTGCCTTGCTCTCTGAAAAAACACTGCAGGGTATCCAAGAAGCAAGGCAGCAGAAAATCGCCCCCAATGTACGTACTCAATAAAACATGCAGTCTTGCATGTATATTTCAGACGGCAGCGAGAATTAGCCCACATTCATCAGACAGCTAGAAGCCCACGCACCCAAACATAACCCAGACTGAGTTTTGGTTGGGAGGAAAACACATTAATTTTGTGAAGCAGCAGCAGCAGCAGCAGAAGAGGCAGCACCTGCTACACATACAAACTAAAACAAAAATGTAAACTAAATGCTGAACAAGTGAGCTCATGAATTAATGTTTGCTTCCACAAAGATATACACATGATGAAGCGACATCAGTAACTCACCGGCTAAACTCAGTTTGCCATCTACCTCCGATGTTTGCTCAGTTTTCGCTCTCTGTCTGAAATCTCTGTCGCTCCTGTCGTCTCCTGCTGTGTGACAAACATATGAACAGTAAAAAGCAGAGTCCGATCTGCAGCAGAGGGAAGTCTGGATGTTTTCACGGCGCTCTCAGGGAGACGGTGTGAACGTGCTGCTGCTACTACTCCTGCTCCCTCATCGACTCTCTCCAACCACCACGCTGCCTCTCTTACTCATCCCTCTCTCTCCTCCTCCACTTCCCTCCCTGCTCCTCCTCCTATTTCTCCTCCTCCTCCCTCCACAGACTACAAACGCAGAGAGTGTCAGTGGACCCCCCTCCCACCCACCCAAAAAAAAAAAAAAAAAGGAAAGAGATGCGTTCCTCCTGTCCTACGCTCTCCCCGTCCTGATCCCCACACCATTCACAGCAGTGGGCTAAACAATGCCTCCGCCGCCACCGATCTGAAAAGAAGCCAGGAGCAGTTCTCAACCCGCAATAATACCTCCCTAACTGTCACCATGGAAACTAATGACGGCCCGGGTTGGTTAGGAGGAGGAGGGCTGGAGGAAGGGGGGGAAAAACGGGGAGATGGAGAGGGAGGGGAGAGTTAAGTGAGAGTGGGTAGAGTGGAGGAGGGAGAGAGGAAAAGAAGCAGTCGAATGAAAGATGGGGGAAGTGTGTGTAAGTATTAGTGGGTGTGCCTGTAGTAGTTCAATGAGTGTGTGAAGATATAAGTGAGCTCAAGTGAAGGGAAGGTGAAGGGAGGATATTCTTCAGATATTTGCTGGAAACACGAAGGGGTGTGGCAACGAACACATTTTTTTTGCTAATGACATTAGAAAATGATCACAAAACACTCATAAAAATGTTCGTTTAATTGCTTGATTTATCCTGCAAAGAGCCCAAATGCAGAGTTATTGAAATTTTAATGATATTAAACACAGAAAGGTAGAAAATATTTAGATTTGTGCATTTCTATTCTTGTTTAAATTACTCAAACTGTTGCTCAGACTGTTCGACAATGTTTTTTCCCATGTAAATATTTTGGATTTTCACTCACATCTGACAACCTCAAATTATCCATTATATAAATACTGTTATGAACTGACACCTTCAGCACTATTGCAAAAAAAACAAACCCCAAAACAAACATCATCTGTATTTCTGATCATTTGTATCTCTCGGGGAGCTGCTTTACCACAAGTCTCTGGGGAGTACATCCGTGTCCCTGCGTGACTTCCCCCCACGGACATGTGGATCACAAAAGCTGCCAGGATGACGCGCCCAAGCTGCTCGAACCCTCTTCATATGCACATATAATTACAACCACCCCCTTCCTCCGTGTCTCTCCGTGTTCCCCCTCTACACACTCAATAGTTGACATCAGCCTGAAAGACGGGGTGACATTGCCCGACACCGGCTGTGAACCCACAGACAAATGCCACCGATAACCATGGAAACACTGTTGGAAAACCCTCGATTTAAAACGATAACAGGGCTTTAGAGCCGAGTGTGACGAGAAGAGCGGAAGAGATGGTGAATGTGAAAAGGGGGATGGGTGTCTGAGTTTGATTTAAATTCAGAAAACGAAGGGTTTTACAAACTGGAGGGGAGTTGAGAGTGGCTCAGAGTGGGTTAAAATAGGTCCCGATTGATCCTCTTGTATTCATGGTGAACGGGCAGTAAATGCATACTCCTTTGCAAACCGCCTCACCTCTAGCAGCTTATTCTAGGCCACCTCTAGCTGAACTGGGTGAAATTCTCAGCATAGTGAATTATGCATCACGCTGGACGCTGGAAGAGGTAATGCTCTCCGTGGCATTAACATCCGCTGCTCAACCCAGCAGACCTGACGAGGTGAAATCTTTTCACAGGAGGGAAAGAGCAGACGGGGAATCAGTGCTGCAGCCACCCTGCAGGGCAATCCGAAAAGGGGGAAAACCCATTTCAAATTAGAATAGAGCCTTGCCTTTGTGGGTTATCTAATGAGGCATGGTGCTCATGCCCCCTCTTTACACCAAAGACAGGAATGTGAGCTGTGTGTTAGGGAGGAATGTTGAACCTCTCGCCATCTTGCTGCGATTTTCTCATTAATCGAAGGCTGAATTCACAGCTCAGACCAGAACCTGCTTTTAAAAAAGGAGCAAAGAGACGACTGATTTTCATTTTATAGGCTGGAATAACCTCATTTAGATAGAGATGAATTCCCTTGCATAGGATAGTGATACAGCAAGCTGGCACAGCTCTTCTTCCCTTCTGTCACCCTTTATTACACTCACTAATTACAACAACAATCTTTTTCCATCTGTCCACAGAGAGGAACCTTTGTGTGATTATTTAGTCTCTGTCACACATTAAAAACCACTGGAATATTGACAACTAGCGCTAGTCTAAATCTTCTTCGCTCTACTGACCTAAACATAGCATCTGCCACACACATCTGTCCAACAGGATGACCAATAGCCTAACACACACTCCACTCCATCAGTGTCTTACTGGAAAATATCACTCAACTGAGTATATTCAAAGGAACATAAGGATGTTTTTTGTGATTTAATAGGAAAAACATGAAGGCCAGCGAGGGAGACGAGCCCTACAAATCACATGTATGTTTTTCTTCTGGGCTGTAAGAAAATGTAAATGTGAATTAAGTTGTATACAGTAAATGCCGAGTATTTTTTCCTCATTAATTTAGTATTGATGTGATTGGGTTTTTTTCAGTTATTTTACATAATTGTTCTAGATGTGCAAAATAATTTCCAGTGACAAATCTGGTAGGCATTTATTTTGCAGTTGTTTAATGTCGGACAAGGCGGTATTCCTATATCCATGCACCTCAAGGAATAGAGGAATTGTCACAAGGAAGATAGCTTGCCATGATTTAAAAAGATACACAAGAAAAGATCTCCAATTAAGGAACACTGAAACATACTGGACTGAAAAATTGTAGGTAAACTGTAAAATAACAGTTTAACGCTGCCAAACTAGCTACCAATGCTATCGTCTGTGGACATACAGAAATTTGAGTATGTTGTGTACACTCCTGCAGTTCACCACCTGCTGATTTCTACAAGACATCCACAAGAATGCAGTCAACAATAAGCAAAACAAAGTATCAAAGCTGTTTGACGGCCTGCCAAAGTTCTGTCAACGTACTTTCAAAGGACTGCGCTGAATTTAGTCTGCACAAACACACACTGATTTCTGATTTTCCCCATTCTTTCTTTCTGACGACAACGTGCACACTGAGGACTTGGCCCAGTTAGAGTCAGAGAGGACTCGGTACACAAATCTACATATATAAATCAGCATATTTTAAATAGTTCAGATCAATCAGTGAGCTGTTGCCATCATGGCACACTTGATTGCACCCTGCAGATGGTAGCAGGAGGGAGGACACTGTAGTGTTGTCATGGAGGCAATTCACATTCCACAGCATGTTGACCCGACTCCAGGATTTTTCCAAACAGTCCTCACATAGAAAAACAACACAAGCACATATGTATATGAATAAATCTACTCCTCACCACTAGCAAACTATTAAAAAACACACACGGGTGTGAGAGTTTGAGCTGAGAAAATTGAAATCTTTCACATTCTCACGTCCCTGAAGGTCCTGCAGTGCCAGGAAGACACAACAACTAGAGAAATCTCAGCAGAAGATAGAGGTTGAGGAAGGACACAGCGTTAGTCTTCCGCTGTTACTGATACACATTCACCTTGATGCGGTAAGCCTCCGGATCAGCTTTCTCAAAGGGGAACTGCACTCACAAAGATTCAATAGAAGGATCAATTAGAGCTTTCAGATTATAGTTATGAGTACAGATAGTTGAGCTCATGTGTCAGATTTTGTTGGTATACGTCACTTAGCCTTGTTCAAAAGCTACTTGAATGGGCATTTCCAAATATCTGTTAGCTCAAATACTGACCCTGAAATTCACCTTGGCTTTAAGTCCTTAAACATCCTCAAACAGCAACAAAAAAATCAAAGAGATGTTTTAAATTACTCTAACAAGCACAATGTCATCCCTCCTCTCTTAGGAGTCAAAGGCTCTCTTTAAAGAAGAGCTCATTAATATTTCACCCAGAGGAGAATCTTTTAATTCATTATTAATATTTAAACTTATCTCCAGGAGTGGAGAGGTCTTATCTGAATTACAAAGAGGCTGGAGCCCAGCATAATCCATGTATCTATGTTAACCCCCCACCACCACAGACAGAAAGACGATGCACTAGAACAGCTGTTACATTCTATTAAAACTGCAGCAGATGGAGGTGGGGAGCTCTAGAAAGTATATTTCTACGCTGGTCCCATGATGTCTGAGGGTGCCTGGCCTTAGGGCATGTCAGCAGTTGTGGGTGCACAGCAAAGAAGGAAGAAAAAAAAAAAAAAGGTGAATAGTTAAGATACTACATTCCCAAAATGAATGAAAATAGAAAAAAAAAACCTGTAGGGAATGTTTATGCTAAACTGGAAATGAAGTCTAAAACAAAAAAGTAGAGAAATAAATCTATGATTTAGCACCAGCTTTTATTAAACAATATTGTTGCACTTAAAATGTTATGTTGTAACAGGTTATGTAATAATACAAAATATATTAATAAAAATTAAGGCAGACGGATATAGGATTGTTAAGACTAATGTCGATATTGGGTGATATTTGGTGACTCCAGTATATCAGTCGATATATCTTTGCCTTCGTACTCAGGAAACATGAGCCAATTTCCCTAATATTCATTCTGTTTTATTATTTATTTACTTATTTACAATTATCCAACTGTTCTCACCAAATTGCTGAGTCTCCTCTGGTGGACAAACTACGCAACATCAACACTCAGCATGGTTGAAGGGTGTTTCTCCTTTATTTGCTTTACCTTTTTCATTTTCATTCATTGGTCATTATAAATGTTATTTCTGATGGGACTTCATTGTGTAGTGGTTTATACATTTGCCTGACCTCGAGAGCTGCGTCAGGAAGGGCATCTTGCATAAAAAACTGCCTAATCAAATATGCAGAGGTAACTGCTGTGTGATAATATCAGCTGGTATTATCGACAAATCCATCGGGTTTTAATACAGATAATACTGCAAGAAGATAGAGATTCACCAACTGTTTGATGACATTTTAAAATCTGTATCATGGCAACATTGGATTAACGGGATTTTGTCATTTTATTAGTGCCTATATTTACATAATTTATGTACATAACACAGGGTTGTGTGTTGGGCCTGTGCAGAGCATTGCTGACGATCTTCTACATGAAGTAGCTGTGTACTGTCACATGAGATCAAAAACAAGTGGAACAACAAGTCTGTGGATTACTCCTGTTTTGTATCTGTGCTGTTGTTGGTACTTTAGCTTCCCCCCTGAAGACAGAAGTCATGACAGACAAAGAAGTCTTTATAGTCACGTGTAAACAAGTGCTCAAAGAAATTAAAAATGTCAAATGAAGTCACCGCCTATGCTGTTCATGCATGACTTCTTTTTAGTTGTTGTTTTTTCTTTTTTGTCCTTCGTCATGGTGAACTCCATTGCAGCTCCCTTTCTAGTTCAAGCTAACTTTTTAACTGGTGATCAACATCCCACCTATCCACAGTGTTTTATAAAGGACTACAAGCAAGCACATTGGTTGCATACCCCAAATCCATCACTCTGTATAGCCAAAGACTTTCACAAATGCTGTATCAATTTTTCTCTGGTTTTTCTCCTCTGGTTTCTGTTTTGCTGTGTGTGATGTGATGCAGGCCATAAAGAGACAAGCAGGTTAAGTGAAGCTAGCTTTACTCGGGTTGAAGACATCATTATGTTGCTGTAAGTGCAAACAAAGCCTCCCAACAATTGTCAATGCATCTAAAAATAAACATCTGAAAAATGTCTTTTAAAAAAAACCCTACATTTTAGAAACAAGAAAGGAGAGATGCTTTAAAGCTTACCGGTAATCAACTTCAACAAACATTCATAACATTCTGGCCATGTAAGATCAATAAACAGTGCTGAAAGACGTGTGATTTGTTTCCAAATACCACGGCAGTTACTTCCATTGTGCAACAATGCAGTGCTTTGTTCAGGGTGCATGTCCTTGATTATGGTCTTAAAAGGTGTGATGAAAGCGTACAGCCCTGTGATGGTTTGTAACTATTAAAAGGTGTGATTGTGTGCATGTGTGTATATTAGGATGCAGTGCACACGCACGTTTCTATCCACCCACGATGGGTTTGGTCATCTGACGAGCTGCAGGCTCATCTCTCCCTACAGCGCCCAGATGGCCTGTGATTATGCACGGCTCAGTAGAGATTACAGTGCAGCAGAGATAGAAAGAGAAACAGAAAGAGTCAAAATAAATAGTTCAAATAAGGAAAAAAGTTGGCACAAAATGAAATGAAAACATGAGGTATGTGAGGTCAGACAACTAGAGGGAGGATGATGATGTGGTGCAACTAGCTTCACCAGCACAACAAACATGCAGAGCAACGTCACAAACAACCTTGTTGCCAGGCATAAAACTGCAAAAATATGAGCTCAATTTTCAAGATCTGCATCATGTTTAAGATTGTGTGTGTGTGTTTATGTCAAATGAGAATGTCTCTAGCATGCATTAAGACAAGGGCATTTGTCACCAGTAGCTGTATGACATGATGGATCGTGCACGTGCAAGTAAAGCACAGCCAAAAGGGCGATGTGAAAAATGATCCATGCTTCACTGAACCAACACCATTTAACTCTTGATGTGTTTATCGTTACAGTCTCACCTGGAAGATAATATGTCAAATCTGCTCAACAAGTCTGTCATTTAGAATCATACAGTTCAACTGCCTCTTTGCATGTTTGTGACCCAAAATATGAAGCAGTTATTTACGTGAGAACCAAATATCTGGAGATTGCTAACTTTAATACTACGATCGCCAACAGGAGCGAGTGACCTGCAGAATGCAAAGCATCTGCAAATTCTGGTTGTGAATGAGTCAACATATTTATACCTCAGCTATCTCAAACACTGAAACTGAGAGCAGCACTCATTCAGTCACATTTCTTCTACTGGATTAGAGACAAGAATGATGCAATCCTTCTCTGAGTGTCATTCAGAGAACCGAGCCCACAAGCTACTTATTGTAATAGGGTTGAAGCTTGTTGTGGTTATGAGAGCTTTCCCAATAAGTGTATTGCTGGCACAGTCTCCCAGCTGGCAAACAGATTAGCCGAAGATGATGCGCGTCTAGCTGTTTCGCTTTTTTTTCACCGGCTGAACGCAAGAAGACATATCAGCGGGGTCAAGCTGCAGAAGACCAGCATGTGTGTGGCGCTCCTAGCTTAATGAGACTCATCATTCACTGTTGAACAGCAGCACAGTGGTAGACGACAGTTTAACAATCCAGAGTACACACAACTCATATTTCAAGGGTCCTTTTGGAAGAAATTAATTACAACAATTTTGCTTCGGGCACTTAAAGCAGCCTACAGAGAACACGCTTTTCAGGGAATCAGTTGACAGGCACACTTGCTCGCAGATGTGCGCACACATGCAGACATGCATACGCAAAAACACAGATGCTGAGCAGCCTGAGGCGGCTTGTTGTTTTATTGCATTTTGACCTTTCAGGATCGATGTAAATCTAATGAAGAGCTTGTTAGTGAATTAGGGCTGCAACCCCCACCCCCCAAAAAAGTCCTCAAAACAAAACAAAACAAAAAGAAATGGGAAAACCTGAAATAACTGTTTGACAAAGATTATCCACAGCAGGCCACAGGAACAGGATCCATCTGTGTGGATGTGGCTCTCATCTCCTCATTAGGTGCAGGGTGTTATGACTGTCCTGTGATGAGAGCTGAGGCTGGGTGAGGCATGCTGGGAGAGGGCAGTACAGTTAAGTGCTCGTAAACTCATCAGTTCAAATCCCCGGGTGATGTTTTCAAAACAAAGGCAGGGCCTAGGTGATGCATCCTACCGCAAGGATGTGAAAATTCAGAACTACTGTCGAAAAATGCAAGTCATTTCGAACTGCAGCCATTAAAGCGGCAAGGCGGAGCACGGATATTGCTCCAATATCACAGTGATATCTTGTTTCACAAAGTCATTACAGAAGCAAAGCACTACAGCGAGATAAATGGCCGACGGGCAGGGCAGACTACGATAGAAGAAAGGAGAGGAGACAGCCGAGAATCAGCCGGCTGTTGCCAGGGTGACCTTCAGTGCGAAGCACCTCGAGGTCACCCAGAACGAGAGCAGCTCCGTCACTAGAGCTTCAGATCTGTGTAGAACCCGCAGACAGCGTAGACAGCACTGCCACTGCTTTTATGTTCATGACCTGAATCTCCAAATATTAGACATATATTTATTTTTAGCATATGTTCCCTAAGACTGTAAGTATTAGAAATTAGAACAAATACAATATGGTGTGGCCCAGTAGATTCCAGCCCTTCTGGCTTATGATCATTTTCCATAGCGACTTGGCAGGCAGGTTGTTTTAACTACCTTGAAGATCTTACAACAGTACTTAGCCTGTCTCGGTATTCAGTCTTTTCTTATAAGACTGACTGACTCAGTGATGATTACATATGTGCTCTGTCACAGCCACATGATCTGCTGTAGGTCTTCCTGTTTGTCTTGTCACTGAAGGGAAGTCTTCATAACTCTGCTGAGGTATTTAGGGTTATAGCCATGATGCTGAATGAATCCAGAAAGATAGGACCTGCTTTTTGCTCTTTTTTCCCCTCACAGAATAATTATGTTTTTCTCTTAAAAATATATTTAAGAAATAAAATTATCACATAACAAGCAAAAATTCAGGCATTATGAAAAAAAAATTGTCGTTGTTTATTTGTTTAAATCTAGGCTGTAGAGTATGGTTAGGAAATGCTCTCTGCTTAATCAGCTCTGGAGGTCGCCAGGAGTAACCTAACAGTGCCACCTAGTGGTACCAAAGCAGTTGTGCACTCAGCATTGCAACAATACAACGTCAAATTTGCGACATTTTAAAATTCGATCTTAAAAAAGAAGTTACGAAGAAAAAGCAGCTTCTCCTGCTTAGTTTCATTTCTTTGATGATATTTCGAGTGACAGGAGGGCTTTGAAGGCAGCCGGGTTTCGCTGGGGCAGACACGTCTGCAGTCATAACAAATCATCACACAAAGCTGTTTGAGTGAAAGCAGCATCTCTTCTCCTAACAGACAGAAACACTGTCATAGCAGCTGGGGTCACGACCCTTAAAATGCATACATCCAATACAGAAAGGCTCCAGACAGTACAGTACTTTCACACTTGGTATCGCCTTATACTGGACTAAATAAGAGCCCTGTTCAAACAGCCGTGGCATCCAAAAAGGAGCTACTCTGTGACAGTCTAAGACTGGTAGTGCGGAAGACAGTTGAAGAGAACAGAGGCAGAAAAAGTTGACTTTTTTTCTGCTGACTGACAGGCCTTGAGGTGTCTGCAGTGTTAAAAAGAAGGCGTTAGAATAAAAAAAAATTTAAACAAGTCAAATAAGCGTCTGCTCTTAGTTGCAGAATCTTGAGCTCGTTCTAAGGGACCAAAAATACACAGGCTTAAAGGAAGGAAGAGGAAAGGGAGAGAGACAATGGTTAATAACAACAGAAGGGCAGAGCAGAGGGGGGTGTAGGGTGGGAGGGCACCCAGGGGAGAGAGCATGGAGAATTGAACACAGGCTGTCTTTGTTGGCTGCAATCAGCAAGACTTAGGAAGACATTTACAACATGGTTTATGGCGACGTCAGGTGAATGAGTGTGTGTGAGTGTGTGTGTGTGGGGAGGGGGTTAGAAGGAGGGTGGGAATTGTTGAGGAATTAAATTAGCTGAAAGATCAAGGACTGCCGGGTTTCCAAAAGATATACAACTTATTTGCTTTGCTAACCATTCTCTAAGGCACGTCTGTATTTTAGATTGATTTCCAACCTTCAAGTGAGCCACTGGTGTCATTTCACTGGGGTGCAGATTTCAACATCTGGAGCTTTGAGATGGGAAACGTATACACGTGGAGCCCACGCTGATGGTCATTAACCAGTGCACAAACACAAAGAGTTATGGCTCAAGGACAAGCAGCAACCCTGTAGTAGAAGAAATAACCAAACTCACATGTCCTTGTTTGGTTATTGATTGGCTTATTTTTGCTTCTCAGCAGCAGCGTCCTTGAAAGCACTACCACAGAGAGTTTTTATAACAGTCCCTGCTCATAACGAAAAAGGGCCAAATAAAGTAATACAATCCTGGGAGGAAATAACAGGATTCAGTGAGTTTCTGGAAAATCTTTATACAATAGAGAGAGAGAAAAAAATCACTAGTGCATCCCTAAACTGGACTGGACATTTTAAATAAGGTTTAACATAATCCCGAAAGCTGGTCGTATTTAATATTTTGTATTGTTATTTTGTTTAAGGAGGGAAAAAATACCTAAACATTTAAATTATCCAATTTAGATGATCTCAAACCTTCCCTTCAAGGTCATCTTTCCATGCACCTCTAGACCTTTTCCACTGTTTTTAGATTTCTTGCATGAGTTTGAGTTTGGACTGAATCTTTTTTAATAATATTGAAAAGAACAAATGGTGGGAAATGCATTTCACAAACTCATAGATGCTCTTCTGCATCTTTACTGTCTTGCCTTTCTATCAGATCAAATCAGTCTCGCCATTTTCCTCTGACCTGTGGCATCAACAAGGCATCTTTGCCCAGAGAACTGCTGCTCCCTGTTTATTTTCTCTTGTTTAGACTGTACTCTGTGCGTCAAAAAACCCCAGCAGATCAGCAGCCCCTGAAGTACTCAGACCAGCTTGTCTGGCACCACCAACCACGTTATATTCAAAGTCACCGAGATCTTCTCCACCCTGACTCTCAGCTGAACTTCAGCAGGTCGTGGTCATACCTACATCCATACTGAGTTGTAACCACGTGGCTCAAAATTTCCATAAACAAGCAATTGCACAGGTGTACCTAATAAAGTGGAAAGTATATCCCTAGTTGGCTAATTATAGCAGACCAGTACATACTGGCTGGGCTTTGGAAAGAACCAGAAGCAACCAACTGCTCCAAACAGGTTCTGAATTTATATGTTCAGGCAGGAATCGTATATTTTAGCAAACATTGCTTGAAGAGGGCTGTTTTGGTAGACAACAGAATATTGGCTATATCCATTTTACACCTTCGACTGAACAATTGTATCCGAATGCTGATGCTTACCATCTAACCTAGAGGTGAACTCCACCTGGCTCTCTTTCTCTCCCTCCCTGCTCCTTTTTCTCCCCGCCTCTCTCCTCTCTAGATACCCTGCCTCGCCCCAGTGTGTACAGGAAGCCACAGTTTCATAGAGGTTGCTCTTCTGATGATCAGAGGAGGAAAAACACAATGCCTTCAGTGTGCTAAAAAGGAGCTCCACTCATAAAATGTACACACACACATACCACACACACCACACACACAAAGGGAAAGAAATATAATGGAACATGCTTTTACTATTAAGCCTTTTTTTTTTCTTTCCATATGACTTTCCCAGGAAAATCCCCTTCATCAGGGTAGGTCCAATCCAGACAGACAGCAGACGGGAGAACAGACAAAGATACAGATAGACACAAAAGGCTTTGGAGGAATGGACCTCCATTCCTTCTATTCCTGTGACTGAGACATTTCGGGTGAGTCAGCCTACTGTTCTGGGATCATATCTCAAAGCAAAATTGCTGATTTCAGATAATTTTTTTTCTTCCACTTTGAGAGCGAGCGCAGAGTTAAACTCAATAAATCCCGCACACACACACACACACACACACATACACACTCTCAGAAGTTCTTCAGACATGCATCTGGCTTGCATACAGTTTGACACATCTAGATTAGCAGCATGAGATTAATCTAACATGGCACTTCTTTATCAAGTGACACCAAGTTATTCTACTCATTTATAGAAGGCCTCAACAGTTGGTACCATTTAGGAAAACTAGGTCACTTCCGCCTTCTGTGTGTGTGTGTGTGTGTCAGCCAGACTTTAAGCCAAGAGACCTCCAGTATAAACAGTTTGTGCAGGAAGAACTGCTACTCTGATCAGAAACATCCTAATACCAAACAGAATTTTGACTCAATACTCCGACTATACTCACTATCAAAGTGCAGCTCACTCTCACTAATCTCTAAACACTCTCTGGAAGCAGTGTGATCCCAAAGTGCAACATCTGTTAATTATCCTACTTTCACGGGTGTAAAGTAGGTGGATACAATAATGCAAACACAAACAAAATTATCTCATTAGTAATAGTAATTAGTAATAGTACTATTAGTACTAGTTATAGAACTATTACCTCTCTGTTAAAGAGGGAAGATTTTTAAGCCATTTTCAGACCTTTACAGTAATGTTCCTGAGAAATTCATTCTTACCTTCAAAAATGACAGAATGAGCCAGAGTATGTGTCAGATTTTTGCCATAAAATGGAGAAAACATTATGCAGAGTTGCAAATTCCACCTGCTTTTAGCCTCTTTGCCTCTCGCTGCCCAAACAAATATCATTTCAAATCAAAGGAAGCCTCAAAGCCCATCCTTTATGAAAAACACAAGCTTTCTCAAAACAGACTACAAAATCAATTCTGAACATCAGCGCATTTTAGCGTCAACAAAGCAAAAGAGGCGTGAATAATTCTCATGTAAGCTACGTTTCACCTCATTTACTTTTCTTAATAGCTGGGCATCTATCACAAACCAAAACGTTGCAAAAGCAGAATCTGTGACAGGTTCGATTAATAAAACTCAGTAATAATGAGTTGAATTGGGGATTGACATTTAGAAATCATATTAAACACTAATCAATCACTTAATCAATTAGAGTAGAAAAGTGCCATAAGAACCAGTCCATTTACTATTTATAGACACTGAATTTCATTAAACACCTACAACATCATACACTGAGATCCACATATAAAGGGAATTTGCAAAACTATGCACTTACCACCATAATAGCAGCATCTTTCATTAGCCAACTTCATTATTATAATAACATATTTATAAATCACTAACAGATTTGGTCGGGATCTAACAGACACTTTTTCCACCTGAGCTGTCACGCACAGTTACATTATACAAGGTGCAGTTTGAACATTTGTTACACAGCAGCTGCACCCCTGAGTGTCTTTCACGTCACTGCTCGTTACAGCTTTGTCTTATATAACCAGGTTTTTGGGGTTTGTTTGTTTGTTTGTCTGCCCCAGGGCAGCTGTGGCTACAACTGTAGCTTGCCTCCACCAGTGTGTGAATGTGTGTGTGACTGGGTGGATGACTGGGTGTGTAAAGCGCTTTGGGGTCCCTAGGGGGGGACTAGTAAAAGCGCTATACAAATACAGGCCATTTACCATTTTTTGTTGTTTTCTTTTAGGTAGGTATTTCTGTTTGTTTGTAACTAAACTGACAATCCAGTAAACACAACAAATTCAAACTGCAAAGATATAACAATAAATAAAACTGGGACAACTGTGGATTTTTTTTTTTTATTTACTAATGATTTCTCATGTATCTATGTAACTATGCTTATTCATGTAACAACAGTTCTATGATTCAAAACACACATTTCAAAGCAACCAGCCCGGAAATGATGGGAGAACCTGTTAAACAGGAGCTTCAATAGAAGTAGAAAGTCTGTTCACTGTAACTAGTAACTATGAACCATACCAAAGCAAACCAGTTTCTTATCCTACGCAGTTCTGTTTAGATTCAATCAGGTTGTGTTGTGAAGTCATGATACTTTTGTAAAAGTGTTTCATGGGCTCTTGCTTAGTCACGCTTACCAAAGTCACACAAGCAAACCAGCTAAACTATCTTATCAGGTGTAAAGCTACACTTTCACACCATTTAGCAGTGCACAAAAAGCTGTTACTTATCCTGAGTTGACAGATGGTTTAATACAGAAGTGTATCTCTATGTGTGACTGGGAAAAAAACACACCATGTGCAAATGCAACTTTAAATGGGTAATCCTTCATGTGATGTAGTGTAGGAAAAAAAGGCTTTCCAAAAAAAAGTGCCTGATTTAAAAAAAAAAAGGGGGTCAATGGATTCTGAAGGCTCTTTTCTACTGACACACAAATGCAAAACTTGAGTGTCGTTTAAGCTGAAGTCTTTGCAACAGCGGGACCCACACATGACCACCATTAGAGAAATCAATGTGACACTCAGGCAGGCCGGGAAAGAGCCCGAAGCTTCTGCATGGCCCTGAAACTGAGTCATGCTGCCTTCCTCACATACACACATACACACAGATAAGAGACATGGAGGAGTAGAGAGATGTAGAGGATGTGCTTGAGATTGGTTCCTACAGGAATACTATGAGTTTGTCTTTGGTTAGTATTAACCAGCAAGTTGTTGCCTTCATTATAAACAACCCCGTGTACACTGATAGTAGCTGCTGACTCCATCCAAATTCGTAAGACCTGTCACATCTTTCGCAGATACATGTGTTAGAAACTGACAGTATGTTCGGATTTAGCTCCTTACTGTTCCTGCTGTGTTTGTGAGCTGTTATACCGTGAGCAATATAGATTAAGTATAATTAACCTTAAAGTTTGCATCATTGTAAAGTAGCTATAATCAATTCTTGGATCAAATGACAACTTGTATGAGGTGCTTACATCCGTCTCTCCTTCTGTAACTGACTTATGGCATTGATTAATGGCCATGTCTCTCTTTTTGCAGAAAATGATGTTGTCACAGTGATCCTGACCTTCAAATTGTCCTCCGCTCTCTGTTTGAAGAGGCAGATGACCACCAACCACTGACCCCCAAAAGAAAGGGGAAACCCTACTTTAGTTTGTGCTAGATGGGTCCAAGAGGGGGACCTGGGATCAGGACAACATATTATGATTTATGCATTTTCCCTGTTAGACATTTGTTTTAATCATATTCACCTATCAGTTTATGATTTATTTCAAGTGAACATTTGTGGTCAAATGTAATGAAATTCCCTTGATGTTCGAAACAGTAGCACAGATGGGAGGTCACAGTGACCACCAAACTCTAACTGTCTCATTACTGAGGCCAAATTTGCCAAATTTGGAGGAATAGGCTCAGTGTGCACCTGGAAAAGAACGAGACACAAAGACAGACAGCAGGAAAACACGAAGGCTACAGATACAGATGTCATCAGCACGTAAGGCGACATACAACCCAACTCAGACAGCACTTGTAAAAGTAGAAGAGATGTACAGCAAGTGGAAAATGTAAATATTGATATTTAATTCATGCCTGGAAAGTGAAACTCCTTCCTTGGAGATCAACAGCTAGTTCTAAAAAACCCTCTTGCTGTTTACATTCAATATATGATCACTAAAAAAATGCTGCTTTAGCTTAATTTTGAGTTTTTAGGCTCAATCTCACAATAACTTATGGCCATTCCCCCTTTTTCTTGCTGGGCAGATATAAATCACACCATCGTTCACCATAACTCCTCTGCTGTTTGTTTATCTAACATGGAGGGGAAATGTTTACATTAGCCCAGTTAAACACAGAGGAGCTAATAGCTTTTGTTAATAACAAATAACCTAAACAGCCAGATGGAGCATCCAGCTGCCCCACGTGAACCACTATTGTCCTCCATCTGTGAGGGAGACGTCCTCCCATTTTTCAACCAGACACGGTGCAAAGGGAGTGTAAGACGGAGACTGAAGTCTGTCAGAAAGGTTTATGGAGTTGGAAACAATCTGAGGACTGAGGTAGACCTCAAACTGAGAGGCACACTATCTATCCAACCGCAGTTTATTTGTGATGTGGTTTATTTTAATAGATTCTCCAACGATTTGATGCAAGCAGCTTCCAACCCGTTTGACCCTCCCATCATATAAACACAAAAATAAGCATTAGAGAGTGCACAGGCCGGTTGGGGTTCCCATGTGGAAGGAATATATTTGGGGGAAGTAGGGAGGGGGGAGGTATTTCATCTGATGGTAGCTGCGATGAGCAATAGAGCTGTGTGTGTTTTGATGGGGGCTGTTTAAGGCGGCCACAAAGTGGAAGAGCGGGGCAGAGATTGATCTGGGACAGTGTGGGAGAGAAAGAGGGAACTGCAAAAAAAAGAAATAAATAAATAGGGAGCAAGGCCTTGGGAGTGAATGTGTGTGGGAGAGAAACGATACACTGCTGGACTGCCGGAAAAAAGAAAGTCAGCCAGAAGGACAGCAGATCGATTCCTCCCCTGAGTCTCACAGCAAACACGCTCTTTTTTTTTCTGTCTGCATAGCTCACCTCTGCTGCAGCTCCATATCGTCCCATCAGCACTTCATCTCTATCATTCTTTCTCTCATATGCCCTCCCCCATACTCTTCTTTGTCTGCATGCTAGCGCTTCATTTCCAGGCCTCTGTGAAAGATCTTGAGATTTGCACGAACTTTGGCAGTAAACTTTTTGGGGTTGTTTGATAGGAATATGAAGTCTAATGCCCCAGATCTGTCATCTCCAGGCCATGCAAAGCAAAATGCATGACACAGGAACAATGATCTGGACACGGTGTGTGATGAACAAAAGAAAGAAAGAAAAGAAAAACAAATCCCCCCCCCCCCTCCTTCTGATCGTGGTGAAATAGAAATGCAGGAAAGATTCTCAAAGGATCTCAGCATCAAAACATGGCTGCCCACACTGCAAAGAGGAAACCACACACTGTCACTCCCCTTAGGCCAAGATGTCCCTCTATCATCCAGCCACATAGCTGCACAGACAGACACACTTGCAACACTTTCAGATAGCAAACACTTTCCCCCTCCTCTTAAATCACATTCCTGGAAGAAAGTGTGTACCTCTTATGGCCAAACACACACACACTACTGCAGGATAATAAATGAGTCCTCTTCTTATGATCATTATTAGAACGCGGTGTTTGATTCCCGGTCACTCATTACTAAACATACGTGTGTGGGGTATTTATGAGAGGGGGGCGCGTCAGACAGGGGCAGCAGTGAGGTCACAGCTCCCTCACTCAAGGTTTGGCACTGGTTCGCTACTATTCCTGCCCTGTCAGCTCCAGTCTCCCATACAACAGAAATACCTCTTTTCAGTTATGCGGATAAAGTCGACAAACGAGCAAACAAGCTCTCAGTTTTGTTGTGGGGCTGATGCGGGCCTGCAGCTGCCCTGTTGACAGCTGGCAAAAGCATTCTGGTATTCAAACCCTGTGCGCAATACCAGCCGTAGCCATTTGGAAACAACTCTTGAAAACCGCAGAGGGTTAATAAAGACACAGAGAGGGAGGCTCGCAGTTATTCGTTTTACTCACCGGTAGCTGAAACTCCTTGCATTTTGCACAAACTTCTTCTCGCCTCTTTCTGTTAAAATCTTCTTTTTCTCGGAGCAACTGGCAGCAGCAGCCGTGGATCCAGCGTACTGTGGGCTAAACTCGGAGGAGCGCCTGCACTTCAGAGCTTCACTTTTCCTGTTCGCCGACTAAAATAAAAATTAAAAAAAAATACACACAGACCCACTATGGTGACTTCATGGCTTCTTAACAGACGCGAGAGACGTTATCCGAATCAGTTTTGCGCAGAATAAGAGGTTTATATTCCTCCACATAGTCCTTTCTCCTCCCTCTGACAGACAGAAGTCTCTCCTCTGTGCCGCTGGAAGAAAAGAAAATGCGCGTTCCCGCCGGTGCGAGGCGCGAGCACTACAACCCCATTCATTGAGTGCAGTGAAAGCTAAGCACTGGAGGAAAAAAAATGATAATTTTATCTTTTTACAAACTAATCAAGCTTTTTGTTTTTTCTTTTTCTTCTTTTTGGCTCACTGTTTTATCATTTTTCTTTTTTTTTTGTCCGTTTTTAAAAGTAGACCCTCTATCCTTGTGCATTTGACATGCCGTGGGACAGAGGCATGAGTTGTCACATGAAGCCATGAAAAGGATGAGGCCTATTTCAGTAGATGGTTCTGCTCTGAAATCCCCACATCTGCCTATTAGTTAGGAAATAGTTCCTGGAACATGAATACTAACTGGCACTGCATTTCCATGTCACTGAGCAGGCTTTCTCCTCATCTTTTAGTTGGTTCAGTTGGTTTTTCTGTCTCATCAAACATCTGCTGACTCGGTGAATGCTTGTTGAAGGAAACAAGGAACCGAAGCAGAAAAAAAATCATGGATCTGCAGAAGTTAAGCTCTCATATTATAAGGATATTATAAGCATGCCCTAACTCTAAACCTCCACTTGATACAGTCGATGAGGAAAGGTCACCGGGGGTGTCTGCAGTCTGCAGTAGTGAAATATAACTAGGAACATTTACTCATGCAGCACATATGTAGCTTGACTACTTTTTTCCTTCAACACCTCTTACTCTTGTAATTGTACTGAATGTCTAAACTTTTCAGACGAGCCAAAAGATAAACATGTCTAATATGTAAGTAATGAAGCAAGAAAATAAGGGTAACATTTACTCATATCACATCCATGAGATTTATCTTTAAACTCCCTGGATACCGCCCAACACCTGTAGGCTGAAAAAATGAAACTGCACGAGCTAATAATGTATTAATATTGTGGGATTATAGTAGTATGGACTCATTTTGTGCTTAACACATACACTTTTAGCGCATCAGTATTGCTTCTCAATGATCATTTTGATTTATTTTTTTATTTTTCCCTAATTTTCAGGATCCTGTAGCAAATAACTTTCCACAGCCCTCTCTCTGTGTTTCTGTGCAGCCTCCCACCCACATATTTGAAACTTGTGTCTGTTCAGCTACGCACCATTAACCCCTTTTAAGGCCACTGTTGGTGCTTCACACTTGTCACGAGCCTCAGATCAACACAGACAACAGCAGGTCTTCTAATGATAACACCTCTTTGTCTGGCTGCTTGCCAGGCAGAAGGCTGCTTCATTGACCGGTGCTCCTCTCTAATAAGCAGTGAATACACATTATATTTCATTCCTCTCTTCCCACATGTATATGACCTCTGTGACTACACTACTGAATCACACATTTTCCACTTTTCGGCTTTCCACTTTAAAGACACAAGAGCAGCAAAATATTCTTCTTTTACTGTAACTTTGTACGTTTTCTTTGCTTTAGAGAAAAGTTCTGAGCATGTCAGTGCAGAGTCTGAAAGGCCAAGTGTTTTGTGGATGACTGGATTTGTGTTTTTAAATAGATCGGGGGCCCAGTGCCCTTGGGTGCATGGAGTTGCCTGTCTTTCGGCCTGTCTGTCTGTCTTTCTAGGGCATGCTGGTCCATAGAAAATAGAGCACCAAACAGTCCTCTGGGATACATCCTGTGCTCTGCTTCCCCGGGGCTCTTCCACTCAAAACCACAGAGCAGAGTGAAACAACTGCATTCAGAGAGACGGAGGAAAGAGGAAAATGAGAGACTGGGGGAAGTGAGAGACAGAGGAGGATGTGAAAAATGGCAATTAGGATGAAGAGAGGAAGAAAAGCAGAGTGGCAGATGAGCAGCCAAGCAGAAAGCTTGGTGCGAAAGTCAGCATAGATAAGTGTGACACGAGCTCCACAGAGCTTTTTACACTCATCTGAAAGTGCCGTGGTATAAATGTCCCAATCACATGATAATCACACTCCAGAATTGGGTGCCAGTCGTCATTTGTTCACTCTTTTTCAGGTGCAAATTAAAGCCTGGTATTGATTGAATCAACACTTCATTGTTTGACACAGGCGAAGCTGCATTTTTTGGGACCACACCAACAGCTGCGTGGAGATACTACAGACAGATCTATGAGTCACAATAGGGAGGACGCTCACACCCTGCATCCAGTGTCAGGACTCAGGAATTTTTGAATTCATCGTGAAGCTGAGCTCACACTCCACGGTTCATAAATTGCTTAAGATTCTCGCTGGTATTATTTCTCCTCCGGTGTGTTAACGTGTGTGTTTGAATCCACGCGAGGCGTGTGCGGTGTTGATGATTGCCGTTGCTCTTTCAGACCAGCTGATCACAGCTCTCTGCTCCTTCAGGCTCCACATGGATTCATCACATGACAGCCCCGGCGCACACTCATAAAGGAGACTCTTTGTAAGTGCAAAGAAGCGCGCCCTCTCCCCCTTAAGGCCTGCAGCTCTCACAGTTACTGGAAGAGTTACAGTTACTCGGTCAGCTCACAAAGACGTCAACAGTTGTAGCATGGGGACCCCAGGTGGTGAATATAGATAGTGCATCAACTGAGTAGTGAAAACAGCTGCTCTGCTGCATGAATCCTTCTTCATCCTGGGTATAATCGCAGCAGCTGAGTATTAATAGAACAAGACTGATGCCATGTAGTGACCCATATTTCCTCAGGCAGTGGGGGTGGGGGGGGGTGGTAATGGAAGACTGGCACCAACAAAGGCTCCACTGTTACTAGAGTGATGTCATTGCTTGTCAGTGAACTGACTTCTCCCGACTGGCTATCATTAATTCTCTGATGCTGAAAAATCTGCAGGACATGAATGGTAAATGATAGCACTTGGTTTAAGTGTACTGATTCACATCACTGTCTTTTAGTGACACAACTAAGCATTAATAATAACTTATTTCAGGTTTATTATATATAAACCTGAAATCAGTATATATTATATAGAGGACTGTCAGCGGGACAAAGCTGTAGGGTGGACTGATCAGTGGTGCTTTACTTTTATTTTGACTCGATGTAAATGATTACATTTCCTAAGTATTGCATGTAAATACAAATTCTAGGTGTGTCTACTTTGAGGATTTATATTTTATGCCTCTTTATATTTCTAGTGCACTTATTCACAGGCAGAACTTGCATACCAAAACCTACACATTAATGCATAGCAGCCCCCCCCCCCCCATAAATAATAGCAAAGCACTGATATAGTAAGTAAGTACAGAGAGTAAATTTACTGTTAAAAATGCTCACATTACTTTTAATACATTTACCAAAAAGGTAAATGGTTCTGCATACTTTAGTTCTGATAAAAGCAGTGGTGGAAAGGACAAGAGTAAGAGTATCTCTGCTTCTGCTGTCTTAATTTTCAAACGGTGTAGGGCACAAGGCAAACATGCTACTGCTAAATTGCCAGCGTTTTTTTCTGGTAAACTGTATCCAACGTGTCAAGATGATATTCCACAATTTCGTAAGGCGAAATAAGCTCATAACTCTTTCTAGACCTTTTATTTGGATTAAATATTAAATGTCTATCAGAGACTTTAAATGAACTTAGAACTACTTTCATCAGAAAGTAGGAATGTTTTGGAAGCAATCTGAGAAATGCCCACATAGCTCTAAAGGAGGAGAATTAACAATGACAGGAGTGTGAGAATAGCTCTAGAGAGAATCGGATGTTTTTCTAAAATAATAAATAAAAAGAAATATTTGAATATTCTAAAAGGAAGAAATACAGAATTAACCAAACCAGAAGAAAAAAAACAATAAAGAGAGGGAGCCTTGACTTAATATTGACAATAAACTTGATCTGGGTGGACAGAAAAGATGGTTTTAAACCAACTAAGAGCATCTGAGCTTTCAAAGTATAGAATTTTTAGCCCTCTTACTCAGAGGGTCAACCTTGTGCTTTTTCACTTCTTCATTTGGAGTAATCTGCACATTCAGAGCACTTATAGATGAAGTTTAAAACATCCATACAACATTTTGACCTCTAAAGTGAATGGATCAATAACAGTTAGTCCATCTATTTATTTGGTTTCATTTGCATAAATAAAAATCTCAATTTTTCCCCTTTATTGTCATTAATGTGTAGATTTTTTTTTAAATGGCATAAAGTAACATTCATACTTTCCTCTTGTAAATCAACACCAAGAAAATAACAGCAGTTTTAATTGAGCAGAGAGCTGGCCTCCAGAGCCTCGACAGGAAATGCTGGGTGTACCGAAGGTCAAAAAAGAAACTGGGACCAATCAGTGCTTGGGCATATCTCCAGGAGGGAGGGACAGTGGAGGAGAGGGGGAGAAAGAAACGGGAAATGGAGGGGGCAGAGGAGGGAGGGGCAAGGTTTAAGCAATACAGCAGAGAACAGACAGGGTAGGGATGGGGGAGGCAGGGGGGTTTTGGTGGAGGTGTTTTTGTGCATTGTGTGAAATGTGATCAGGTTCCTGGAGCCGCTTGGACAGCTGGGAAGTTCCCCCTTCCCCTGGCTTCCAACTGGGAACGCTATGAGGAGACTCCAGGGCTGCAGACCACATACTTCAATGGTTAACCCTTTCATCTGCTTCAGCTGTGGAGCAGCTATAAATAACAACACTGAAACACGCTGGAACTTAAGTCACATTTATTGATTTTAGCCAGTATGACTACCCTTACACAGACATACCATCTCCACTAGAAAACAAACAAAACACTTTCATAGGATTAGTTCAGCAGTAATACATCAGACTTAACTGGTCCCCGCCCCAAGCCCTAATTTTTTTTTCTCTCTTTTAAAAACACCCTGACAAAAGTTTTAACATGTTTGTTTTCAACTCTGTGTAAAGGTCCCATGACTGAGAAACATGCATATGACGTTTAGCTGTAATCAATATGCCACTAATCATAATGCACATTATTGATAAGAATACAGTACTGCATGACAGTTCAAATAAATACAGGTGAAGTCGTTATTTCATATAAAGATATCAAACTCTCATTATGGATCAATACTGAAACACAATATGACAATATAAAGTTTGCACAGCTATTTTTTGTAGTATCACAATGCTATCGCTTCCAGCAAACAGAAAACTTTCTCTTTTTAATGTAAAACAGTATCTGAATTGCACTTTTTTTTTGTTAGCTTCTTATCCATATTGGTAACTTTAACGCCTCAACAAACAAGCATTGGCTATAATGGCACTATTCAAGCTTGTTGATGCTAATCTTGTTTTCTGTTTCCTGAAAACACCATGCTCAAAGATGATGTAAAAAAAGATTCAAGAATAAAAAAAACCCAAAACAAACAAAAGTCAAATTAGACAAAAGTAAAGATAAAATGCGCTCTCTGCACATTTTTAACAATACTATTGATATCACATTACCTTCACCAAACAAAGCTAGAGATACAGAGATGTTTCCAATAGTACACTGATCTACCCCAACACATTAAAGATGCTTGGAGCACTTTGTTCAATAACAGGAGGCCAAAGGGATCTCTTTTGGTTCCCAATGTTTGATAAAATAAAATAAAAAAAAACTTTTCTCAATACCCCTGAATTTCTCGAGGGGATCACTGACCTGCAGAATTCAATACAACTTGAGTTTTATTGAGCTAATTTCAAAACTATCACCTCACTCATGCAGAAAAGGGGGGAAAATTCCCTTTGCGCTTATTGCTGCTCACAGTCATTTTGAACCCAAAGTCCTCACCTATATATAAAAAACAGAAACATAAAACACTAGTCTAAGATTCTCCCTTGAAACAATGAAAGGCACTACTGGTCAGAAACGAAGAACTAAAACGAACCGAAAAACAAAACCCCGGCTCTCGCACGGCAGCGAGAGCCATGGCCCAAACTGCACCTTTCTTAGTTTTTTTTTCTTCTTCTTTCCGATTCTTTTTCTCATTTTCAACCTAAACGGTGTACCAAGATTTGGCACAATAAACAAAGAGAGAATGAAACAATTCCAATTTGGAATTTTAATTGTCGCAGTTGCAAAGAATTCTGAAAGCCAGCGATCCCGTTTCAGTGGAACGCCCTCGGTAAGAAGCTAGGAAAAGCACATATCGTCGTCACGCAAATTTTTCCCAAGACACAACTTACCTATTTGAGTCAGAGCGTTGTCAAGTTTCATAGTGTAATTTTTGAACTATTCCTAGGAATAATAAATACATGAAAAAACCCCAGAATTTGATCACCCTGGATTTTTGTAGAGAACATGGCAGTAGAACAAACATATGAAAAATAAAAGCAACAGCATAACACGATGTAACAAAAGGATTTTAAAATGATTATTTGATGGATAAATTCTTGAGGACAGAGTCATCATAGTACATTTGTGGTTTGTGGAGCCTTACTGTAGTGCGTATTGTTTAAATTCAAATATTTGAGAAGGACTTACACTACTACAGTCCTCCAACCTATATTGGATAACTCAACAAACCATTGTACTACCATGCTTTCCTATAGGTTAATAATAGCATGTTATAATCCTATAAAATGAAAGTGCACAGATTAACAAAACGATAAACTAAAAATAAGAGATAAAACCAAACAAAAACAGCTTGTTGATTAACAATAAGAAACGACCACATCTCCCTTGGCTTCTCAATAGAGGATTTGGATGGATTGGCCAATTACAAGCCAAGAAGTTCACTGTACTTGCGAGGCAAAAAAGGCTTCCAGCAGAGACATCCACAATTTGGACCAAGTGTGATCCTAATGTGCATAACATAACAGAATTTTAAAATGAAAAGGGGAGGACAATTGATTCAAATTAAAAACCTGTGCTTAACGTTTGTACTTAGGTTTTTGCCGTTTTATTTTTTCTTCAAGTCCAAATAGCCTAGAGTAGCGCTAACTCGTTTCGCCCAACTCAATCAGCTGCGAGAATGGACCTTGTGTTGGTACTTCGTCGTCCGTGCAGAATTACTGAAATTACTGCAAAAGTGGAGAAACAAACAAATAATGAGCATCATTAGCACTTGGTTTTGGTCATTTGAGAGCGACTGTTTACAAGGTCACAGCAGCGGAGTCCACGCAGACACAGTAAGATGGCGGCTGTTGGTTAGTCAAAGCAACAGAAAGCGATGTTAGGAACTTTAAGCCGGCCAGTATGGCCATTTAGTTTCTGGTGTGAAAGCGCATTCACTGCAAATCATCCCGCAGGTGCGGTTAGGAAGCCAGTGACTCACGAGTACCATGAACTTTCATTCATAGGACAGAGTTGAAGCCACATCTCACCACCAAAGGAGATGGGTCTTTCTCATTAGCCATGCAAGTTAATGAAAAATGGGTTATGCTTTTGACATGCAGGCTTACTTTTAAATCAGAAACAAGATGCATCATGTGAAGTAAAACTTAGAGGTGATGTGGGAGGAGCCTGCAGGCAGAGGTAGGAGGAGCTTTGCTGTTTTATTTTAGGTGGCATATTGTAATGACACCAAAAAAGCCAGACATTGATTTCAAACTAGATCGAGCCAAGCGGGGATTAGTCTATCTAAGGAGAGGGGATTCTAGTCACAATCACATCCTGCAATCATCTACTGCTCAGTAAATCCACATAACCTATACAAGGGATACGGTTGGGAGCTTAACTAATTTGAATCAATGTCCTCTGGTTGAGCGAGCAACCAATCTCAAGGTTTTTTTTCCTCCAAATATCAGCGGGAGTTTATCCCTCAGAAAAATAATAAAGAAAAAAAAAATCACGGGGTGTTTTTCGCTATGCCAGCCTATTCTCACGTCTCTAAGTATCATGGTAGGATCTTCCAATTCCTTAAATTATACACTTTCCCAAGGAGATAAGCATGCGTAACGAAAAGCACCCCTGGATTAGATTCTCCATCCAGCCACACATCTGGCTTTCTTCACCAGCATGTTTAGCTTTCTTATCTCCTCTCTCAGGAGCTGGTTTACAACACGATTAGTTCTCCCTCCTCTACTCCCTAAACCTTTTTTCTCAGCGCAAACTGATGGAAACAGAATATACCGCACTTTTAAGTTGACTGAACTTCAAACATAGGAGTGACTGACCTCTAAGGAGGCTGGGCTTTTTTTCTTTTTTCAGAAAGTGTACAATAGCCTCGTCTCCATGCTGTGTGCTGCGGCTCAAGCAGGGTTGACTGCGGACATAATTCTCTGTGTTCAGAGGAATAAATGCCCATTGTATATGCATTTAAGAGGAAGGAATACTGTAGTAGAAACCTGCAAGATTATAACCTGAACATGATCATATTAAGAATATAGAGAATTTTATATATAGCTTATTAGTAGTAGAAAATGCTATTTTTTTTAAACAAATCTTGCAGGATTTCCTCACATCAACCCTGCTTTTAGCATCATAAAGCTAATGTGTCTATGATCCACAAGCGGTACATGGATTTTATTAAACACAAGCCCCACTTAAATTTTGCCTATTTGCGTAATACTAGCTTGCAAGGGGTTAAAGCTATTGTCAATACTAAAACAGTACGTTGCTTTGTCCTCACACACCAAGCAAACCAAGAAAACAAACAAGAGAGGCCCTTCATTTCAATGGTTAAAAACCTTGTACACAAATGAAGGCCCTTCACCGCAACACTGAGATATAAACACAGGCAAAATTCGGAAAACACATCGTATGCGAGGACGTTACCTGACAAAAATATTCCTCATTCTAGTTAAAGGGTGAGTGGTGATGCTGGGGGAGCAAGCTGCTGACAATCTACAAGAGAGAAGGTCGTAGTAGCGACCGAGCAACGAGACACAGATTAGAGACATTAGGAGAGGACTTTTTTTTTTCCAGCCACATAACCACATAGAAATTATTTGACAGCTCTCAGCAATCTCGCAAACAGCGGGGGGCAGGGGGTGGGGGGGGAGTGAGAAGGAAAAGAACAGCATTAGCTCAGCTGAGACGCAAGGACAGGGCTTTACATCAACAAATAGATAAAAATATCAAGCGTTTGGGGTCGACAGGCACTTTTGTCGAGCGGTCGGTTGGATTTGTTTGCAGATTTATTGTCCGGATGTGTGAACAGTTTCGATTTGTGCTCTTCAAGGATTTATTCTATAGAGTTTTTTAAAAAAATCCTCTCTGATTAAAACTATATTGTATCTCTTTTCACAGTAAGCATTATATCCATTTGAACAGAAGCAGGAACCTGAGGCACCTATGCTGAAGTGCACTTAATTTAGATGTGTCGATTTGTCAAACCTTCTTTCTCGTAATATGGCTCTGAATGAATCCTTTGCAACATAATGGGTCACAGGGATTAGACAGCCCTCTTGTATCACACCAATTAACTCCTCTTTTCTTTTAAAAACAAAAAACAATGTAGAGCCCTGTAGTACAGAGTTTTGTCTGGTACCACACACCTAACAACAGAAAAACAGTTAAAAAGCTGTCAAGCATTTTCAGCTGCAAAGCCATGCGATTCTATTGACCCTATAGTATTGGTGTGCTAGCGTCACAGCTTTAAAATTAACCTGAAATAAACAGCTGTGGTCACAAGTGCTCCTTTTCTGCCCAAACAACTTCATTGACCCACTTATGATTTTTTTTTGTATTTCTGTGTAAAATCATATTGTGCTCCCCTAGCAAAAAAGCAGAGGGAGCTTGCATATTCTAGTTCCTTTTTCTGGTTGTAAACATTAGAAAGTGGGCTGCCGGGCACGGTTCGGTCCTGGGGGGACCAGGACGGAGAGGCAGAGGAAAGAAGGGGCCGTTTTATTTATTCGGAAAGGAGCACCGATGCCGACAGACAAGCCAAAGAACAGAGGATGTCAAGTTTAGTTGTTAGAGCATCAGAGTGACATCATCTTTACACGTCTCCACCTCAGCAATGTGTTAATGTGACCAGGCAAGCCACTCCGGGGGGCCAGAACAAACAAGCACAGAAGCTGCCAGCTTTTACATCATACGTACAGCACTATGACAGCGGAAAGAATAGACAACCCATAATATCCACAAACCCCCCAATATAACCAGGGCCTTATAACCCACATGCCATATATGTCTACTACAGTCCAAACGTCTAGTGCACACTGTACATACACTGCATTCCCCTAAGCGTTTATAGTAGCACACACGAGCAGCTGGTTAGTAACACATCAGTCCCTAGAGGAGCGCAGGCTGGCCATGGAGCTAAGCGAGCAAGTGGGGCTCTTTAACACTAAGGCAGGAAGGGTTTCGGCCCGTGAGCCCCCTCCCCTCTGTACACAGCAGTCCCATGCGGACGTTTCTGCCGCCTCAATCGCAGTAGATCTTGTACTTCTCGCTGCAGAAGACCACGGGGCCTCCCAGGATGCCGCTGGGCACAGAACTGCTGTGCTCTGGTCGGCCCGAGACAGCGCAGGTGAGACTCTGACTTACATGCGGGTTGTTGGTGGTGGTGGTAGCGGCGGCGGCGCTGGCGGTGCCGGCGGCCTTGCTGCGTGCTTTAGCACGGCCTGCGTTGCCTCCCCGACGGGTCTGCTCGTGATCAAACTCCAGATCTTCCAGGCGCTGCGTCAGGGCGAGCTTCTGCTGGATAGCCATTCGCAGCAGAGAGTTAAGGGTTTTCTTCTCGTCCTCTGCTGCGGCCAGCTGTCTCTGCATCTCATCCAGCTGGGTAACATACTCATCACAACTGCAGGAGAAACACAGGCAGAAAAAAAAAATAATGTCAGATTTGTTCACCGACAAAGAGGGTTTCCTGTGACATATCACAAGAGGGCATTTTTGTGATATTACTTAACACGAACCTCATGCCGCACCTCAGATTTGATTCACTGACAGAAACACTCAGACACACATTCAAACCCACACATCATAAACTTCCTGCTAGTGTAATAAATTAGCCACCAGCAGGTGGAGCCCATGAGCCACAACATGAAGACCTGCAAGACTGCCCAAGCTTCTGAAATATTAACTTAAGACTTCACCAGCCATTTTGGTCCTCTTCAACAAAGTCCCCCCAACGAACACATTTTCAGCTCCACTTAAAACATTCTGCAGATAATTTGCCAGATATAGTAACAAACTCTCACCGCACTTCCCGTCATTTCATAAACTGAAAATTAAACCCATACTTTTTATTTGTATAGCTGCTGCTAGAGGGTATGATTTACATTCATGAACAGGTGAGACATCTGAGAGCAGCTTGCAGCGCCTTGGGATAATATGAATGTATGCACAGTGGCAGTTGAAGATAGATTACATACATAAGGGATGAAATCATTAGCCTACAGGTCAAAGGGAAGATCATTTCTGCATCACCTGAGAAAAAGGCAGGAGGGGAGCGAAAGAGGAGAAAAATTAAGACGGGGAAGAGAAGAATGTGGTTTATTGCTCTGAGGTGTAGCTGTTCACACCTGATCTCCAATTTTCCAGTTTGAGTGAGACAGCATAACTTCTATGCCTCCCTTGCATCTCCCATCTGTGTGCGAAATAGCACAAGATATGAAGTCTGTCTACTAACGCTCGTCATCACCGGGTGCTGCACTGCGGCATTATCACCTGTCTCCCGCTGTCCTTGCACACGTGTTAGTGTGTGTGTGTCTAAAGCTGGACAAGTATAAAAAGTGGGACACCTGACAGGATTTCAAGGTGGGGGGTCCATATCGCCACTCCCCATCTGCTGCTGTCGTGCTCCTGTTTCCTTTATCCCCTCTCCTGGGTCTTATCATTGCCTTTCAAGCCTCGTCACTTCCTTGCTACACTCTCTCTCTCTCTATCTGCCTGAATCAGTCACTTTCTCTCTCATCTTGCTCATCCCTGTTTTCTGTGCTGCTGACAAAGCAAATCGAGGGACATTCTTCAGTAATGACTGACAAACCTATTGGGAGGGAAGGGCTGAATACGTTGGTGAGCAGCACTTAATTGCCCAACCGTACAGCACCAAAGTTCAGACACAATTTAACTGTTGGGCAGCCTCACCCAACTCACTTTCATTTATTTGAAATGAATTACTATTTATTTTTTGTTAACACCCTAGCCTGAAGCTATAGTCTGCAAACTCTTTTCTCTACGAGCCGTAACTGTCATTACCGATCTGTTCTGATTTCGTCAGTGTTTAGCAACTGAACTGCTGCTGCAGAAGCGATAAATAAATAACATAAAATAAAAAAATCCATAAAAATAATGCAAAGCAAGCAAATAATCTTTCAGTAGGTGAAGAATTTATCAGCTTTTTCTTTAAAAAAAAAAAAAAAAAAAAGAACGTCTTGAAGGGAGCATCTGCAAACAGGAAGCGCAGATGCTTTTGCTGCGTGTGGTGCTGCACGTGGTGGTGGGCCATGTGAACCCTGGCCTTGCCAGACCACCAAACAAATACAAACCATGGCCCCCTCCTCTTGTGTATGCAGCTTGATTCCCTCTGGGACACACACCCAGACAATAGGGATCAGTGCTACCTCATTAAACCCAGTATGAGATTTGGGAACAACCCGGGAGCAAGAAGCGAGCTGGTGCACCTTCAGACAGTTCAGTCACTCTTGCATAGGGGTGGGGGGCATTTTTCCCGGGAAAAAAAGAGGAGTCTATTCTAAGCAGTGGGTGGATACAATAGGAGTCTTTTTGCCCTGGTGATCGGGAGTTCTAGCACAATAGCCGAAGGGGGCCAGGAGGCGACGGCTGGCCTTTTGAGCATTAGGAATCATAATATTCACACTCTGACAAACAAGCACATTATCTACACACATCACACATTAAGGCTGTGACTACTAAAACATTCATAACCAATAATTTCCCAATAGGACACAAACACACACATTCAAAACATGCTCAGCTGTGGTCTCGTCTAGAGCTTGATTGGTCATGGTGGTATGGATATCTCTCACACACACACAGACACACGAGGAGGTACTTCTTTAACAAAACAAAGAAAGCTAAAAAGGGAAAACAACTAACATAGAACCAACACCAGAATAGCCAGATAACTGAAGGTGTACATTTTACAAGAAAACGTGATTGGCGTAAATGTTCGGACAGTTAATCAGCGAGAGCAGAAGGCACGAGCGTGTCGAGGCTTGTCTTAGGAATGTCGGAGGCAGGAGCTTACTGTTAACATGACACCAGATACTGCAGCCAGAGAGGCACACATACAGGAGGGGACAGTGAAGCCCATATACACGCGTGATAAACATTCCTGTGTTGCTTTCGTGAAATAAACTAAATAGAATTACTCCATCCTATTTGCTACTTCTGTTAAAACAAATATTGTTTTGTTAAATTGGTTTTAAAAACAAAAATGTCAATAATAAGTCTGGTGTGTCTTTTAGTCCTATGAGTATATTATGTGCCAATTCCCTGAACAATAAGACCATAAAAAGCCCAACATATTCTTTCACTTCCACTTCATCTCTCTTCCCCTTTGTCAAAGACTATACATCATTTGAATCCACAAGTACACATCTCAGAAATCCTCCTTTACAGACTTTGTGTGAGCAGTGATTATCTTGAAAAGTGAAAAAAAAAAAAAAAAACTATCAAACTAGACTCCTGTAGTGGGCTTTAACTAAAGGCCTGGTCCTTCCTCTCTTTCTTTTCCACATGACAAGAGAACCGGGTGTTTGGCTGTGAGGAAGGATGGAGGGGGAACAGGGGATACAAAGGGGGGGGGGGTGTGTGTGGGAAACTTCATTCGGGCGAGTCCCCCTGCCTCTCAAAAGAGTCCCCTGACCCAACTCTGTGTCGTATAAGACACAATTTACATACCAATACATGAGTCCCATAAACAGTGAATGTAAATCATACATAGTGGTGTGGTGCTGGAGCTGAAAGCCCAACAACATAGTCGGTGGAGCTGCTCTGAGCATATGGAGGAATAAAAACACATGGACTGAAACAGGAAGTAAACAGGAAGCTGTGATGTGCTCAAAAACATCTTAACCCTCTCCGGCAAAAGAAACTCAAAGAGAAAAACATGCAAATATGATCTTACACTTCAGCTGCTCTCCTCTGACACATGACACAACTATAGGGCCCTTCAGGGAAAAAAAAAAAAAAAAGTAGAGAAGAAGCCAAAAACAGGTAGTCGGTGCAAGAACTGGTTCCCTATCAGCCAAGGTTGCTTTTTAGTTATAATACTTCAGCATCCTGCAGCAATTTAGCTCTGCAGTATATACAAAAGAGCCTGTGGAGACACACGCCTATATTTGCACCCGGATGAGTTTTAAAACTGTTACTAATTGATTGGGCACTGCAGGTATATGGAATTACTTCAGCTACTGCACTTCAGCGATCTGTATTGAATTTCTGCATGGGTAAGACGAGGGGTGCTGAGCTGCCCACACACACTCCCTGCAGCAATTATACTCTTCATTGTAAAAACTCGCCTCTCCCTACCCTTCTCTTTCCCCTCTGCACAGCTTGAACTTCGCTGTGGAATGTAATACAGCTTTAAATGAAGGACAGACTGTCTCAGCATCTCTGCAGTGCTTTCTGGAATATAGGAAGAGCATCATTGTTTTAAATGAAATTAGCTATCAAAAAAGCACATCAAAGCACAAAAATATTGTTCACACATGCACATGTGCACACCCAAAAATAAACAAGCAAGCAGCTCATGAGTCCTTAGTGTACTACGTGTTGAGGGGTGAATGTGTAATCCATCCCAATCTGAGGTGGGATTATGCGCAGAACCTTTGACCGGCTTCTCTTTGGAATCAGAAAAGATTAACATGCGTGTCGGCCCATCTGACAGACATACACACACCAAGTCACCGGTCAAAAACAATGGTTATCCACATTAGGCACCTTCTGTTATTTATAGTCTGAATCTGTACAAATAGAAGGGATTTCTGGCTATGAATGAACAACACAATAGTGTACTTAAATATGTCATGTTTCAATATTAAAAATAAAGCCAACATATGGTAAACATGGATTACGTTATGACCATAATCTTATCTTCATGCTACCTGGTTATATTGTGTATGACCTTTGTGTGCTGCATGTGCGGCATTAATAAGAATGACACGTGTCTGTGTTATTGCTGTAGCATAGCAGCACAGTGTGGAATTCATGCCACGACTTGCTACTGTCACAACCTCCTCTGGAGATATCAAATAAGTAAAGAATTTACCAGGTTACAATGTTATGTCAGATAAAGACTTTTGTGCCTTTGATGGCAGGATGTAGATAAAACATATTTTCTTGACCGTCATGCAGGTGCTGGCACGATTCTTACCGTGTGGCAAACATAGCCCGGAGAGAGGAAAAGGTGGCAGCGTCCTCTTTCAAAGCTTTGAGCTCATTCCTCAGTTTCATCATGGTCTCGGTCACCATTGCCTTTTCATTCTCATACTTGCTCTTCAGGTTGGCCAGAGCCACTTCAGCTGTCTGTGAGTTGGCAGAAAGAACAAAAGGGTCAAAGCACCTGGAAGAAGTTGGGGTATGCTTCCTAATTCTTTTATTATGGCGCATGATTTCAGCTGCTAATGTTCATTTTAAAAACCCTAGCTGTGCGGTTTATGAGTTATTTTCACATCTGTGTTCTAATGCCCACTGTGTAGCCACATGCATACTTCAAATGGCTACCAAACAACTGCATACACACTCCGCCTCTGGGTTATGGTTCTTTTTGCTTTGTAAAGCTGTTCTCTGAATCTAACCACACAAATACTCGAGGCAGCTGTCACCATACAGCTGCTCTCTCAACCAGTGTTTGTTATAGAGCTTGACTGCAAAGAATTTGCTTCAGCAGCTGAACACACCCAAAATAATTCCCCCTACCTCTATTTCTAACTTTTGTGGACGATGACAAATGTTTGTATTGAGAGTACTTTGTTTACAGACGCTCAAACAGATCAACCTACCTGCTTGTTGGCCTTGAGGACAGTGCGCAGGGTGGCAATCTGTTCCCTCTTGGTGCTGAGCAGGGATTTCAGTTTGAGGATCTCCTCCATGCAGGCTTCTTTGTCCTTGTCGGCCACAGTGCCCAGCTCCAGAGAAGCAACCCTCTGGCGTGACAGCTCGGTGGTGCGGTCCACTGCCAGCTGCAGGTGCTTAATCTGGTCTCTGATGATGGCAACCAGATTGTAGATGTTCATGGGCTCGCGTCGGTGGTCAGACACAGGAGAAGGCAGGGAGGAGATCGGGGAAGGTGCTCCATCGCTCAGGTCGGTCTTACTGGGCTCAGGGAAGAGGCCCTTGGTGAGCAGGATGGGAGAGCGGCGGCCGCGGCCTTCCGGGCTGCTCCGACCACCCTTACCCTCTTTGTAGAAGTCGAGCATAACGCGGTTGGGGGTTTCGTTGTTGCACATGCAGACATGGTTGTAGAGGGTGGCCAATTCTTCACTGAAGGTGACCAGCTCATCCTGTGCCACACTCAGACTACCCTGAGACTCGCCTGCCACGTCGCTCAACTGAGAACACACCAAAAAAAACAAAAAACGCATTATTTCACTACAAAAAATGAAAAAGCTTTTTTAAAAATAAGGCATATATAAAAACATCAAAATAAACATGTCTAGAGAAACACCTCACCTTGCGCAGCTCTTTCTCAAGCTTGGCTTTCTCTTCTCTCTCTGCATGGCTGGTCTTCTCCAGAGTTGTCAGGTTCTCTTTGAGTGTTGTCACATCGGTTGCCAGACGAGTGCGCTCCTCTTCGTAACGTGACTGACAGGCCTGGTATTCTGCTTTCAGGGTCTTCAGTTCCTCCTTCAGCTCTCCTGCCTCTGACACCGCAACCTAGAGAAGCAAGATCACATGCGAGTGTAAATGAAACCCAAATGCACGACATTTTTCGGACTTGACCCCATTTCATTTTCCTGCAGGTTTCAAATTTAATTTGATATTTTGCGCTGCCTACAACGACCACATGCCATTTACCTTATACTTGCACTCCAGGATCTCGGGTCCGTTGATGTCAACCTCATAATAGTCTACATCTTCGTGGCTATCACGTTCTTTCTCATTATCCAAAGCAGACTGGCGCTCCTTGCTGGCTTGGAGCTTGCGGATGGCATTGAGGTTCTCTGTGAGGCGGTTGACCTTCTCCTGATGCTCTGACAGAGCACCGTTCGCCTGCTCTAGCTGTTTCTGGGAGTCCTGCAGAGTGGACATCAGGTTGACCTTCTCACGCTCCATCTGAGTAGAAATGCAGAGACACAATTAGCCAAAGGACCTCGCCCATGCACATGCTAATCTGATGAAGGACTTATGTCTTTAAATCATGTTATATATCTGGATTGTCTATCATGTATGTATGAGAGGAATATCGCTCACTAGGTCTGACATCAGAATCAGGATGACCTTGACAGTCTGCTGGACTCAGTTCAGCTCAGTGCTGGCAGACAGCCTGGGCGTGTCATCTTACACAAAGACGCACACAAAGTTGTGCTTTTGCAAGCACTGAGCTATTTCGGAATCTGCTCTGTAAATAATATTAAAGCATCATGCTCGTCTGCATGCATAATTTATTATTTCACAATAGCTCGTGAAGATTCATTTCTAAAAGTGACTGCATGCTTAACCAGAGTGGCTTGTTGTGCTCAAGAACACTCCTTTATTTACATCAGTGGTCACATTAAAAACTTTTATGAGACACCAATGCTTGAAATAGTGTTTATGGGCAGTCAGCATAGCAGTGGCCATCCTTATCCTGCAGAATCTGTCGTAAATGCTGAATTTCCAAGGACTAATAAGTTAACTTCCAATGAGTGGACGTTTGGGATTTATCTCTAAAGAAATAAGAATAGTATGAGTTGAGACACAAGAGCAGCAGAGTTTGACTAAATGAGAAGGAATGTTTTTTGTTTCCTCTGCTCTGATTGCTGCCAGGAATCTGTGGAGTGATGTGTCAGAAGGTTTTAGTGGGCTGAATAATATGCTGTTGGGTCATATCAAACATGGGATTTTGTCACAGTCTGACAGTCTGTCCATTACAATAAACAGCACTGTGGTGGCTTTAAATTCCCACATTAATCCAGCAACCATATTTATGTTTGATGAAGGGAGAAAAAAAAGACTTAGCCCTCAGGCATCAAATCTATCCACTATCCACAGGTTGCTAGTATTTTCTGGTAACCATGGTGCCCAATCAGTTGTGGCCTTGGACTCATGGAGTGATGATCAAGCAGATGGCAGGTCCTCCGGTGCCACCACCCGCTGCCTTGGGGTCACACGGAGCAGGATATGTGTGCGCGTCTCCCTGGATTAACTTTGCTGTAAGGAGATTTAGATCCCTGCAGCAGACTGGGGCACGATACAACGCTCCACTGTAAGATACACCTTCCGTTCAACCAAATAAACACTGAGATTTCAGGTCAGCTACACCCAGTTAACACTGAAGGAGTCCATCCCCACAGCCCAATAAATTCTAGTGTAAATGTGACAATTTAAAACTTGTAACTTGTAAAAATGTAAAACCATTTTAAAGATGTTTATGAGTGTTTGGGAATTAATTGCATTTTATACAGACATATTCAACTTTTGCTATTTTGCCAACAAACATAAATAGAGTGACCAAAATAGGATTATTTGTAAAAAAACCAAAAAACCAAAAAAATCAAACTAAATTTCAAAAGTTGAACATTATAACTTCCAGTATTGCTGAACTATCAGATTACTGTGATCTAAGTGATGCTAATAAACTGGCAACTGTGAACACTCATAGTTCAAAGTCTAAAAAACCACTTACATGAGCCACTAAACAGGAATTGCATGTCTTTCGTTCTAGCGTTTCCTGGTATTAATTCAGTGTGTAACTGCATAAAAATGATTCAACACAAGCTCTCATGCAGAAACACAAACCTGCATCAGCTGCTGTTTGAGCTTCTGGATCTCTGAGATGTTAAGTTCGCTGAGCAGGTCATCAACAAGGCTGGGCACAGGACGGAAAAGCTCTTCCTTCTTAGGCATGGAGATCCGGTTGTCGTCAGTGATGGCATTGGCCAGTTTGATGAAGCCATTCTCATATCCGTGGAGAGCCTCGTCGTTGTTAGGTTCAGTTGCAGCATCGTCGCTGAACTTGAGACCATCCAGAGAAATGCTGAGAGGACTGAAGAAACAATGTGGAAACTGTATGTTATTAAGAGCTTTTTTAAAGCCTCTTGCGAAGTGTATGAGAACCTGGTTTCTGTTCCATTTACCTGTTGTACAGAGTGTCACCAATGTTCATGTAGTGGGAAAGCTCTTTCCGCAGGGAAGCCTTCAGCTCACGCTCCGTCTTGATGGTCTCCAGAGCCTCACTCAGTTGACGTTCAGCGATCTCCTTTAGACGGATGGCATCCTCCAGCTGGCTGTTAAGGAACTGAGTGTCCTCCTCTAGGCGACGGATCTCATGCTTCAAACCCTCAAACTCCACCTGGGAGGACAGGAAACCACTATCATGAGTTTCAGAATCACAGAGGACTACACACTAGAATGCATATTAGCAGCTCCAATTAAAATGAGCCACTAAGCTGTAAAATTGCTCAAGATAATGTTAGGTAAGAACACATCCATCTGATTTTCCTTTTAATTTAGATTTTAAAGGGAATTTGATTTGGGAATCCTTTTCATTCCCTAAACAGCAGTAATATCTGTATAATTCATGCCATGTCTAATGAATATATAACACTATCCAAGGGGTTAAGAAGAGGATCAAGAGCTCAGGCATCAAGTGGAAATATCCATGCTGTAAATATAGCTGCGCTTTATGTAAAAAGAGGATTTCTTTTAGCTTTCATGGCATTTGAATAAACCCAGGAAGTGTTTTGTACCATGATAGACTCTCTGATATAGCTGCTGAGTCTTTCAAACGCTCCCACAGCAAGACATTATGGGAAAACAAGAAGAAGCTGAGGATGATTTTAATATCACACTTAAATCTGAATGTTAAAGCGCAAAGTTTTTGAGCTTGTATGTAAGAGGGCTACTAAAATCCAGCATACAGTTAATGTATGTTGACAAAGTAGGTGGTATGCCTGAAGCCGCCAGTGTAATTAAGGCTAATCTTTTAAAGCATCTGCAATATAATGGAAAAAATATTTTTAGTTCATTTACATATGCCAAAGAGTGAGCTTCATGATAGCAGTGAAGGCACATTTAGTTTATTTTTGCTCTCATACCCATCCCTTTTCATTTTTCTTTCATTTTGCAGCTGCAGTGTTGCTCTCTTCTCACCTGACTTTGCTTGAGCATGGAGACCTGCTTCTGCAGTGAGATGTTCTCTTCCTCCAGTTCGGTGTAATCCTGCAGCAGACGAGACTCCCTGAACTTGTACTCCTTGATGTCATCGCGCAGCTGATTCCTCTGGAGCTCCACCATCTGGCTGCTCTGTAAAGCCAGAGGAGATAGGCAGAGATAGAAGAAGAAGAGCTGTCAATGACCACTATTTCAATCTTCTTGGGCCAAGTGTGAGAGATGCCAAGTGACTGGATATTGTTGCTTTAGTTTAACCTTTTGTGTCACGTGGGCTCTTTAACACTTTAAGAGCGCCCATCTGGTCAAACTAAATGTGTGTGTGTGTGTGTGTGTGTGTGTGTGTGTGTGTGTGTGTGTGTGTGTGTGTGTGTGTGTGTGTGTGTGTGTGTGTGTGTGTGTGTGTGTGTGTGTGTGTCTCTTTGTGTTCGAGAGGGAGGTGCCAGGTGTCTATCTGGGCAGCGGGCCACAAGTGTGCTTGCCTGCCAGTTCTGATGGCACCAAAGAGACTGAAGCCTACTTATCTCTCCTGGTGACAGCCTTTCAGTGGATAGAAAGCTCTGTAGTGGTCTAATTTTCTAAAGAGGAGTCTCATTAGGGTTGATTCCCTGTACGGAAGTACAGAAGGACCATTTCCAGAACAAGAAATGGCAATAATTATCTACATTTCATTGGAAAATTGTCTGATATACTGATATATGCTAAGTTGTGTCCCAGTAAAGCAAAAATGCTGGTACAAAAGAAAAAAGAATAAACATGCAAAGAGTCATTATGTCAATAGTGTGATTGCTTAGCAATTATTGCATGATAGCATGATGTTTCTGATAGACTCCAAATGCAGTTTGAGCCCTCTTTCTGTGTAGAAAAGGCACCATTAATTATATAAAGGGTTAGAGAGGTAAACGGCATGTCCTTCCCCCACTTGAAGACGCCAACAAACTAAAAGCCATAAGGATCTGGTCAGCCCTGCTGAGCCACCCATGTCCTTACTAGCTTGTCTAATGCTTTTTTGTTATTGCTGCTGATTCATTCCAAAGCACGAGTAACCTGGACTTAGGTGAGAAACATCACAGTTCTCAGGTGAAGTAAGTGGACACTCGCTAACAGCTGTTGGGCGCTGTGCCTTTTCAACTAAGTGAGCATGTATGCAAGTACTGGGTGGCAAAGGTTCAATCCACACACACCTGAACAGGAGAAGAATCTGCGTATATTTACATTTGTTTCTCATAAAGACAAGAATAGCAGCCTCTACGTTTTGGATTTGCATGTGTGTTTGCGTGCTGGTATATATGTAATGCGTGTCCTTCCCTTGGCAGCGATAACCTAACACCAGAGGGACAATTAGCCTCCCAATCCCTAGCCAGGTGGCCCCTTCCTCTCATGCAGTCGCCATGTGTCCAAATCACAATCCTTGCTCTCAGATCCTTTCAGGATAAAAGGAGTCACTCCTGAGAGGTTTTCTATTTGCAGACTTTCTCATATCGGCATCATGTCAAAACTGAATTCACATCAGTGAGATTTGTAATGGAAGCAGAGTGAGGTAATAACACCTTTTAGTCTAATATGCACAGAAACCTTCAGAGAGAAATGACCTACAGGAGTCACACATCACTCATAACTGAGTACAATATCTTTATTACATAATGAAACTGTTTTAAAAGGAAACAATAATTCGTCCTTCTAAAAAAAAAAACCCATCTCAATATTATGTCTCAGGAGACTATTTCTTGTGATTCTTTTTGGAAATAGAATTTACTTGCTTACTAAAAAAAATAACAAAGAAGTTACTAAATCCCCAATGATGACGAGTACACGCAGCCTGTCCTCTCTGTAATAATTAATCGCTTTTTGCAGACCTGGGCTAAAGCTGACGTTTGAAGGTGCATTAAAATTCAACAGGGTTTTGGGCATGTCTAATGAGTGCGGGTGTTTGCTGTGCAAAAGCCCTGATGTCGGTGCATTGCTAAATAATGCATGAGCTCTGTCCTACCACTAAGCTTCTGCAGAGTGGTTCTGACTTCTGAACGAGAGCTAAATTAAAGCAAAAATAAAAAGAGCTTTGGAGAAATTCAAAATAATATTAGATTAAAAGATTCGAATGTTTCATTATGGCTCAGATGAGCTGTGTCAGCTGGCTTTCAGGTCACTTTCTTGTCAGGGTTATGTGCCTCAGCTTGAGGGTCAGTGCTGTTTGGTCCAAATGAATACAAGCTGCCGCTGAACCTGATTAAGATCCCACTCCATTCTGATTTAAATGCATGGCAGGGTCTTAACCTTTCACCTTGCTTCTACATCCTCTGCTACACTGAGCCCCCCAAAGACTGAGAACAGGGCAACAGCCTGGCTGTGTGACAGAAAATGTAAGTAAAGGCTGTAGTGGCCACATGTGTTCCTGCTACAAAGAACAAATAACATTTAACTGGGAGAGAGAAATGAGGCTCCCTGGGGGATGTTTTTGATAATTCACAATAATGTGGGTGTGTGTGGCTGTGAGGTGCGACATTGTGAAGGCAATTTGTGGTGCCGCCAAAGGAGAGCGGTGACAAGGCGCCGCGATCACAGGCTTAAGTGTGGTTTGTAACTGTTGTCACTACAGGTGACGGCTGGACAGCTGCCTTAAACAACAGCCGCGTACCACACACACACACGCGCACACACACAGAGACAAATGTGCCACTCAATGCAAAGTGGGTGGCAGCAAAAACACCAGGTTGTTCAGCCATGCTGCATCATTATAGCAAAGGCACGATATATTAGATATTTAAAACAGAGATGGGGTAGTGTGTGCATGTGCACAGACTACACACAGCAGAGTTGTGGACATTCAAGGTCATACAGTCAGGAGCGAGAGAGAGAGACACAGAGAGACATAGAGCATCTTCCAGCTAGACAGTCTAAACTCTCTCCATTTCAAATCTCGAGCTTTCTTGTCACCAGTAAACTGCTTTTGACAGCATAGAAAGGCTGAGCCCACTTAAATCTCCCAGAGCTCGGAGCAATTTCCAAATGTGTTTGAGCCACTCTAACCTCTATTTATATGAGAAATGGTTCCATCAGCCAGTAAGCCACAGACGCAAAGTTTCCGGATTAAAACAAGTGTAGATTAGGAATGTTTTAATGCTTTGTTAAAGGCCCTGCTGTGTTCTTAATAACACCAGAGAATCCAGCTTGCATTTCTGAAAAACAAAATCCATTTTTACTAGTCTCTTACCCGGGGTTTGCTTCCCTGAAAGCGTTGCCTAGACTCCCAGATGTCACAGAGCTGTATTATTTATATTACAGCACAGGCAGGCCTGCTATGAATATATTTTTATCCTCTTTCTGCTCCTTCTCTTAACACACTCACTCCACTGACCTCAATTTCACTCTATATCCTTACTTTGCACATATTCATTTTTTTCCCCACAAACATACACAAAGTGCAGAGAAGCTCCCAAATGACCTGAAGCAAAGTGCACATCAGCTTAATAATATTTTATTTTGTACCCCCTTTCTCAGCTTCTTTTTCTGACACCACTGATCTGCATTTTGCACTAAAACTGCTGCTTTCATTTTCCAACCCTCACCTCTGCTCTTGCATCCCAGAATGCTGTAAGAGGCAGTGTAATAAGCTTTAGCCCTATCATATCTTTCTATCAGATAAAACCAGGATTGGACAAGTTCAGTGATTATAAAAAGAAAATAATAAAAACTTTAAATGCCCTGCAGTCTCTAAAGTAACTCAAGGTCATGTCAGCTCATGTTTAGTCTAACTAAACTTGCAGCCAAAGCCATCTCTTAAGAAGAGACGAAGAATAAATCACAGATGAACTCAACCCCCCCAGTATAACTTCAAACACAGCAAAGGAAAAATAAAGCCTAAGGGCATCCTACTGCTGTCAACACCAAGAATGTGGGTGAAAGTAAAACTGCTTTTATCCTCCTTCCTGCTGCAACCAATTGTCATTCTCTTCATCTTACCCAGACTCCACTAGGGAGCAAAAACACAGCCAAGGTCACACTTTTCACTCAGTCTGTGAAAAGCTAAAATGTGAATGGAACCTGGTGAATGAGTGGCTGGTGGTACTTAGCACAATGTGACACTGTGGAAAAGCCCACAGGGTGTACAGTGAATTAGTGTTTTTGAGGTCATTTGGATGAGAGTGCAGAAGAGTGAACAAATGTGTTTACACCCATTAGTTTAAGTGAACGTTTAGGCCAATGGGTTTGTTGTTGATTTATTAACATCCATTGATCTACCATGAAAACCCTGATTGGTGCTTGGAATTAAAGCTTAAATGAAGAATGCATGTTCAAAGCTTTATGTCATAACTTGACAAAAAGATTCAGGCAAATTTATCTGCCATTTCGTTGTCATAATCTTACTTACCAACAAAATGTGAAAGTACCCAGATGCATCAGATGCTCCCTAAGAAAGCCTGAGTCTAGAAGAGAAGCAGCTAGCTAAAGTGATAATGTTGTTTCTCTAATTAACCCACATAATATCTGGAGGGTTTGACTAGGATGTAGATCACTTGTGACAGCAGTAGTAACCATGGCTTGTGTAAAAAGATCTGTCTTTGGTCTTTTCACACCTCTCCTACTACTGATTATTTTCTGAGAACTAATTTTTTAAACCTTTTCCTAGCATATAGCCTCCCTATCTTGTCAGTACAGCAGGACAAGAGTCGATCTGTCTTGGCATTAATGTAAGAAGAAAAAATAGGGCAGTCAACACCAACACCGCAGAGCCCTCTTTGAGTCCTATTCCATTAACCTCATGTCAGATGATAATGGCGAACAAAGAGCATCCCCTCTTGGATCGCTATACCACTCAACTCTGACCTTACAATAATCAATGTAAAACTGCAGCACAGCTGTAACATCCTGCATCAAAGGCTCTGTTCTACTATTGCACCACTGAAAAGCAGGTGTTTTATTTTCTATTTGTTTTAGCAGAGATCTTCAACCGGCTGAGCATAACCCTCTACCAACCTGTTCAATCTCATCTCATCAGTGCAGACACCTCCCTTTTCTTAATCCCCCACTACTCGGTCAGGTGTTTAATCCAGATAGTTAAACAGCACTTAAATTAAGGGGTGGGAGGTAGGCCGATGCTTAATGTCATTTACTGTGCCAATGAAGTGGAAAAACCAGTCATGTTTAACGTTTGAATGGCTTCCACATTATGGTAACAGATAAAACAGCACAACACCCAACTTATGAGTGAGAGAGAGATGGTTCATGCATGTGAAATATCAAAGGACAACAATAGACCTGAAGTGAAAGCACAAGCAAGTGTGTCAACACAACATCCTGACTCATGCAAAAGAAACTGTGTACTATAAGCAATCGCTGAAAGCACAATTATGCTGTGCTGGAAACACTCTACAAGACTAAAGAGCGAATAGAGTGAATTACACTGGTAAGATTTTGACCCTTTTTTCTTCATCTTTGCTTGATAATTTCCTGAAAGGCATGCAATGGAGGTTCCCATTCTGTGAGGCATCGTCGGAGGCACATTCCTCTCATGACACGAGATTGAATTTAATGAAGTCATGCCTATTAGAGTGCGCCTCCCCACAATGGTACTGGCTCTTTGTGTGGATATAATCCTGTAGACTGCAGTGTAGCACTGAAATGTGTCTTATCAGTGCTTTGGGCTAACATTTGAGTCTTTGGCACGGGAGAGTGCCTGGTAGGCTTAAATGTGTGGCATGTAAACGGGCTGAAAACCAGCAACTAAAATGGCTATAAATGAACTGTTCTACAGAGAGGCAAAATCCATTTATAATGAGTGATGCTTCCACATTCATGGACTGTGATGCTTTTCTTATAGTTGAAATTGTGATTCTCATGCATTTTGTAATTCTTTAAGTGATCTTAATTCCACTCCAAATAAAACAGCTTTTCAGAGGAACCTTGTAGAATTGCAGGAGTAAAAAAAAATAAAATAAAATACATAAACTTCCCTTTAAAACAAACACAAAGGCCTACAACCCAACTGTCAGCTGCATTCCATGAAAAAAAGAAAGAAAAATTGAGTCATTCAGTCACACTCCTTTCTCAATTTGATTAGCCATGCAGTCTGGGAAAAGCAGGACAGTCCTCAATTTTCCTTGGATTTAGTCCCATTAAGCGTTTCTCGTTCTCTAACGGATTTTAGGCCCCCTTGTCTTTCTCTCATACCATTCTTATCATCTCCAAGGGCTCTCCTCCTCCTCTCCCAGCCTACGCTTTGGGGCTAATTTGAAATCCAAGAGACAAAGGCCTCTTTCAGTCATGTCAGTCCACTCACAATGCCAGCCTCAGTGCCCAGGCTGCCTCTATTTGCCTGCCAGACACACTCCTAGCACCCACCAACGTACAGTTGGAAGGGCATCATTATCTCCCATACATGGTGTGATTTACACTCTAGACCCTTTTATCCAACCAATTAGAACTGTCCGGGGCCCATTGCTATGCAACAGAGTGTTTATAAAGGGAATGGCACCTGCAGAAAGGCCAAGGAGACCACCAGTGCAACACCAGTTACAGCTGTACATGCGACATGCAGCAAAGGCTGTATTTGCTTTTCTCTCAAAGATTCAACTAAAGATTTAAGAGGCATGTTATCAGTAATTATGTTTAAGCTGGAAACTGATGAATGAATGGAAGCTGGAGCAAGGTTTTATAAAGGGGAACTCCTCCTCTGTTACAAAAACATTTCTAGTGGGGCACATCTGTCTTCAATAACGTTCGAATTATACCAGTGTAGATGCAGAGCTGAGCAGCAGCTGACCTAATTATAGTGGAATTTAGAGCTTTCTGGAACTTAAAAATGGCATGTCCCGCACAACGACTTAAGTCTTTCACTAATCTGAGGAAGAAACACTGCTGACATCTGTGTCAAGCAGATGTCTACCAAAGTCTTGGGACTCAGGAGGGGAGTCCTTCACCCTCCCAATTACCAACTTGACCTGCAAAACAGCAGACGCAGCTAAATCTGCTGTGCACAAACACAACAAGATTAGGTGCCATTAGCTATCAGAACAGACAGAAACAAAACCAGACATCCTTAATATCACACTGCAGAATATAGGCCTATTGTTGAGTGTTGAACAGTGCTGGGGTGGAGATATATGTATGGAACGGGTATAGCAACACTAATCTTTCATACATCTATCGATCCACCTCCTGAATCCTATCCCAAGGTGTCATTTGGGTGAGTGGGATAGAACCAGCGATAGAGCTAACACTGATCTTTTAACTTTCGAAATGAAAAGTATTTTTGGAACCAATGCACTCTGAATAAATTAGAGTGTGCAGAAAGTGCTCTCTGACATGTGAAGCACCCAACCTAGAGCTGTGAGTGCAAATAAATTCCCCTTTCAAATCAGCATGCAATTAGCATTAGCATTACTCCGCTTCTTTCTTTGACACGAAGCCAAACTCTTCAAACAACTTGTGATTTAAGATTCCCTCTTTAGTATTCCTGCCTTGATTTGCCCGTCAAGGGAGCGAGGAGCTCGAATGGTGAAAGCTTCCCTCTGCCTTCCTGCCAGCCTCTGTTACTGTTTTTTTACTTTTATGTCTCCCGTCTTTGTGTCAAAAGTCCTTCCCTAAAGCGCAGCATGATTTAAATATATAGTCCACTCTTGTAATTTTAACCTCCTCACCAACTGAGTCACACAACATTGGACATACATGATCATTGGCAAATAAGATGAACTACATACACTATCTGCTGTGCAATTGTCTCTTCTAATGAGGGCAAATTAGCAGTGAGTATATGTAAATTGAAACAGTAAAAGTGGGAGACATTGTCCAAATTGGGACACATACAAAGGTTTCCATAATGATATGTATGATAAAGTGCAGGAATGTGCAAAGGGTGTGCTCAGTTTTGAGAAACAACTTCCTTGTGCTTCTGGTTATCAGAAAAGGGCTTGTCTAAGGTGGGGTGTTTATAACGAGTGATGTTTCTAATGTCAGAGTTAAGGCAGCAGTCCCGTGCAGTGATTCACACAAATTAAACATTAATAGAATAATTATTCAATTATTCAAAATCCTTTTGTAACACAGCGTATTTCCCATGGTCTCAGTATTTTCCTGTAAAAAAACAATTCCACCCTGGACTGCATTAGGTGCAAAGGACAACACATTAGGCTTAAAGGCAAGGTGTTTCTAGTCATTAGAGAACGTTTAATCTTGTCTTGGCATGTCAAAAAGCAGACTCTGCAATTACACCCTGCATAACAGAGGATTGGACAGCAATGTCAATCAAATAAAGGTACTGTAGGTGTACATCACAAGTCTCAACAACCAACTGAAACTAATGCAAAAATGAAAAGCACAATGATTACTCTGGAGAAAAATATACCAGGATAGGGATAAATAAGAATATCTGTTTGTTTTCTGCAGCTTTTGCAGAAAGATAAAATGCATCAGGTGATAAATGATCAACAGACATCCTCAATGTTCTAAATAGCTGTTCTAAAAAGCAGGTTAGAGCAATACTGTTTCTGCAAGTTACTGCAATACTGAAGTGCTGAAGAGACGATTAGGGACATCTGATCAAACAACAAATCAATTTCAAAATTATTTAGAAAATAGAAACAGAACAGTGGTGGGATTTTGGTTCTCCTTTTACCTCTCTCAAATCTTGACTGATGGCATTAAGGCGTTCGTTCTCAGACTGGGTGTTGGTGAGGATGTTGCGTGTCTGCCGGAGCTCGTTCTGCAGCTCCAGGACTCTCTGCTCATAGTAGGCTTCCTTACAGGCCGACTCCTGGATCAGAGACTCTTCTCGGCTCTCTCCATCTGCCGCCACCTTCCTGTGGTTGGAGTAGGCTTGTCCAAAGGCCTGGAGATACAGTGAAAGAGGAGAGAGTTGCTGGTTTGAAACTATAGTGTCATGGGGTTGTTAAGAATATTTAGAGATTTGTGTATGAAGCATCACTTGACATTTTCATTTTCATCTATCAGGTTTGTGACTGACATAAGTTTATTTGTGATTCAACCTCTCCAGAGCGACAATGATCTCTGCTATTGTGGTTTAGCTGAGGCTCAAAAACCTCCCCAAAAATACTGCAGTTGCTCTGTAGAGATAATCAGTCAGGCTCCATCTGGGCTGCGTGATCCTGTCTTCCCCCATTTCCTCCCCCTCTCTCCTCTGTTAGCTGCAGGATATTGGCCTGCATGTACTCTGCAGTGACTCCACAGATGGAAAAACCAAACAGGAAAAGTAGAGCAAATGCACTAGTGTCTGGGTGATCACGAGATCCTGTATTCTAATGCTCTTAATACCTTAGGAGATCATAACAGAGTAAAGAAAGGTCAACAGATATTATTTGATTTTGCAGACTGCATGAAAGGGATGAACTTATGAAGATTAAACAACTATGGAGAACTTACAAGCTAAAGCCTCTACATTCTATAAGAGGCAGTCTGCTTAAAGGTTGTGAATAGCAGTTTGTGCAATATGAAACAGACTGCTTCATTAACATAAGTGCTATATTGTCCCTAATTTGCTATAACCTCCAAGGCAGAAGCCACAAACACATAGTGACACGGCGACCTTTACTGCAGCAGAATCTAGGTTAGGCTACACTTTCACTTCTCAAAATAATCACCTCATGATTACAGATTTCATTTTCAATCCTGTACCCGCTGGTGATCGGATGGGCATTCTGATTCTCATCTTGCCTCACAGCTCGAGTGCAGGCGGTAATCTGAAATCACCTGAGGCACTGAATCTGACCTTGTTTGCAGCTGCAGTGCACTCTCTCCTCTCTCTGACTGCCTATACTGCACGTGACTAGCTGCTGTAGGATTTTCTCTGTGTGCATGTGTATCGTATTAATCCTAGTAATTCCTTTAGATAGAGGCAAATCAGGAAATTTGTATTAGTCAAACTGACCTACTTCCAGTGGAGCATGACATCATTGCTTTAGCAGTTTAGCTAGCATAGCTTACATTTCAGGAAAGATGATGACTGAAGCACAACTTGGCAAGAAAGAATTGACAGTGTTTCATTTAGAAGCATCTCTGTTACTGGCTAACAAATGTAAATATCCTAATTTTCCCTACATTTCACTACAATCCCACCGATATTGTAGGAGGAGTCGCAATTCCTGTGAAGTGTGCAGGGACAGATTACGGTCGCCATAGTGTAAGCTCATTGGTCCTTCAGCCAGATGAGTTAGCAGGGAAAAAACATAACCCACACATTGACTGACTATTTGCATTTAGCCTAGAAGTGCTCTGAACAGAAAATGCACTGTAAGAACAAGAAAAATACTACTGTGATTTGACCACATAGAACCAGTGCTCATAATTGTTCGCCTTTTATTTGCAGCTCTAGATAAAAGTATCACTTAAATACGTGTCTGCATAACTCCCCCATCTGCCTCCTTTCTCCAAATCAAATCATCAATCAGCAGGAGGCTGTATTTTATTAGAAAGTTATTAGAAAAGACAGGATTAACCCAATCAGTAATCAGGAGAATCCCATCATTATAATCTTGATGCATAGGTTTTATTGAATAAGACTCCAATCAATCCAATCTACGAGGCCTGCCCTTCAAACACGCAGAGCCCCTAGTCAAAAACCCAGTGACCCAAGGCCTTTAATCTCCGCTCCCCAAGCGTGGCTTTAGGCTACTTTAAAGGAGGGCAAATTGGGGCTGCACGGGACCAAGCCTATTATCTCACAGTGAGCTGCCCACCCAGTTTATAATTCATCTTTAGCTTGCCATATGTTGCAGTTTTATTAACACTGGACATGCGAATGTGGATTATTAATCTCTTAAAAGCTAATCAGAGACAGGTCTTTATTAGTGAGCTGTGTGGACTGGATTTCCTCACAGATGACTACAGCTGACATTATAAAGGAAGAGCCAATAATTCAAAAGATTTATCCCACCACAAAACCCAGATGACAGCATACATTATGGGCTGGTCATACCCTAGGCTGGCTTTTAGAGATCTTAGTACATCATAGTGCATGATCACTGTTGATGATAAAGCTTCATGTGATTGAGGAACTGACAAAATTAGTCCAGTCACATCTGATTTTTGGTTTTTCCCCCCTCAGATGACAGTGTTGTCTGATTACTTCCTCTTACATTTCTCTCACCCTAACAGGATCTAACAACCCAAGTCATAAGATTAATGAAGACAGATGCGTGGGCACATGAAGAAGGCAGACTCCTGAAGAAGGAAGCAAGCTGCCATGTTTCTAGTCTTAGACAAAGCTTATATCAAATTACTGGTTTCTCTGAGATGTTTGCATTTATGGGTTAAACTAAAACAGTCATCTGCAAACTTATCTTTCTCCAAAACAAATGTTGCTATGGCAGATTGTCCTCTGATAAGAAAGCCTTAGGTTTAACAAAGGCTGTTTAGACATGTTTGAACATGGTGAGATCACTGCCTTGTCCTCCAATCTGACCAAGGACGCAGCCTTTAGTGACACTGATTAGAAGCTGAGACAAATCAAGACTCAAAGATCAATCACACCTCTCTGCTTTTTGATCTCTGCTCAGGATTCGCTAAACACTTGCTTCTGAACATGACAGCTACTTAGTAATCTTCAACGCCTTATGTGGTAAAGGAAGAATATAGGTTACATAGTTCATTCTGGTTTTCTCAGCCGGAATCCCGCTGCATGGGCTTCTCTAATCCAGTGAGTCAAGAGCACAAGGGAGATGGGCTTTGGGTCTCCATCAGGTAACAAACAGATCGATACAGCCGGTCTCAGAGGCCCTGTGGAGCAGAAGTACACATCTAAAATTCTATTTTCAGTTCCCTTCCCACTGGCGAAGAAAAGAATTTCTGTGGCATCAAGTAAGAACAACGTGATCTACAAAGATACAGTTACTGGAGACCCTCTGGAAAGGAGATTAAGAACAATAGGCTCCAAAGCACAGGGATGGATTTGCAAGGGCAGGAAGTCTTTTTGAAGACTTAGTAACAAAACCCAATTAGAAAACCAAGGACGGATTTGGGTTTGACACTTGTATCTCTGGTCCAGCTAAAACATCTCATTGTTAAGGTTTCAATTTAGCCTCCTGGGGTCTTGCATTCTGGGAAAGCAAAGCCCACTGCAGGAAGAAAGGCAGACAAAATAGAGATGGGATAAAACTAAGAAGACTCAAGCAGCTCATTTTATTTTCCAGCCACAATGAAACACCTTCCACTGTGCAACTGCATGTAAACCGAATGAGAAATCCAACTTAACCTTTGCTCTAACTGAAGTTTCAGAAAACATTTAACAATAGTATTTTCTAGCCGTTGATCAACAATCTCAAAATCTTGCTAAATTGTGCCCGATTAGGCACAACAAAGCAGCTCCAGACAATGAGACTTCTTGTTTCTTTAACTGTATTTTGGGGCTTTGGGGGCCAGTGGAAAACATTAAACAATATCACACTGTGTCATCTGGATCAGTTTGGTTAGTCATTCTGTGCTGGAGTTGACCCTAGATACCAAAGCAGTGTTTCAGCAACACTGAAGGCTAGTCACTGTTAGCATTGTCATTGCAAGCGAATGCAGAGGAAGAGAGGAGAGGCAGGAGAAGAAAAAAAATACACCAAATGGATTCTCTGGCCTCGTGAATCACAGCTCACGTGGAGTTGCAGTTTATAACGACAAACAGGCATGCCCCCCCCTTCCTGTCCATCTCTCCATCTCCATTCACAGGCCACTGCACAGCGAGAGACTCGAAAAAGATAGATAGCTTCAAGGTGTGTGGAGATTCTATATTTAGCTGTCGGCTCTCAGCCGTTCATGCGATGGAGCATTGTGTTAAAGTCAAGAGACCCACTGGCGAAACAAAGTGTCTCTGCAACACGTACTGTTTGCGTGACCTAGCAGGCCGATACACTACTCTACATTTCACCTATTTGTGTGGGACATAATAGCTCTGTGTTATTTCTGCAGCCGCATGTACAGTAAGGTACTGAAAGCAATGCAAATCATGTCAGGCGGTAGTGCATGCTTTTGTTTTTTTGTAAGCATTCACTAAATTTACAGAGAACATTTTTGCTAATCAGTGAACATTACACCAAAACCAGTGACAGCTGCTATAATGAATGACAGAGTAGCTAATTATTTACTTCAGACTTTACTCTTCAGTGGGAGTCGGAGGGAAATGAAAAGACAAATTCACTTTCATCTTTTGACAAAAATCCACAGCGGTTATGATTAACTCTCCACTGCTTTCTTGCAGTGGGAAGAGTTAATCTCCTTCCTGCTATCCTGACAGTTCTTCCCCCCCAAATCAGCTCTCTCTGTAAATTTGGACGTTGAAAAAACCAATTTTCTACAACCAAACAAGCAATAATGTAACAGGGGTTCTTGAATATGTAGTTGGCATTTTCATGTTGAACAGTTACATGTATGCAAAGCATTAAAAGTGCCAAGCAGAAGGAGCAGGAGGAGGGAGAGGGAAAAAAACAGTGAGAGAAACGCAAACGAGGGAGGCAGAGATATTTGCTGTTGCCTGGCACAGAGCCACATTGATTTGCTGCATAGCACAGAGCAGTTGGGCTATTATTCACACACAGGTCTGGACAATTTCACAGCCTCAACACACATACGCACGCATCTCATTTCCAATTTTGCCAGTGCTCCTTGCAGCCAGCCATAACGCACCACCTGATACTCAAGCCATGTTGAAGCATGTTCTCCCAACTGAGATAGAGGTTGAACAGGCGAACGCTCCAGGCCTTATAGGAAATCTACCGAAACTGCAGACGGCTCATGTTTTCAAAGGACAGAGGCAATGCACTGTATGCTAATGGAAAGGAATATTCCAGAGAGATCATCAGACAGCAGAGGTCAAAGAAACACACCTGCATGTGACTTGATGAAATGCAAATTGTCATGAAAAGTGAAATGATTTCGCCTCAAGAAGAGAAGCAGCATGTTCCACCGTCATGGGACTAGAAGGGCGTGCACCTCTTAAAAGCAACCACAAAGCTGTGCCAGATTGTGGATCTATTGTGTTGCAGGGTAGGAGAGAGAGGGGAAAAAAGAGAACACCAAAGGGGATGGAGCCACTGGGAGTAGGTAGACACATGCAATTAAAGCACAAACACACAGGCCTCTGTGTAAGAGAAATGTACTAATCAGACTCATGAGGCCCTTTACACAGCTGACTGATCAAGTCATCCTCACTGATAAAGAAATATCAAAATAGCATAACTGGGCAGCAGGGGCTTAGTTATACTAAGTAGCTACAGAAATTCTACCAGCTTATTTCACGTTATAATGAGTAATTGCTTGTTAGAGCTTTCATCATATCCGGCTGGGGAAAACTACATTTCATGTTTTATTCTGCCTTCACATTGGCTACCAATCCGAAGGAAGCATTAGAGATTCTGTGTGAAGTCAGTCTTCATCTTCAAACACGTTAATTTATATTCCTCAAACGTCTACAAAGACTGGACTTCCCATAAAATACCTTCTTTATGAAGTGAAACACCTGCAAAAAAAGAGCAAAACCAGGTTTGCGCTGCCATTACGCTGTCTGCGTTAGCCTGAAGGCTCAACACTATAGGTGTTACTGCCTGGCTCCTGTGTTATTAGAGAGTAAAAATAGTCATTACCACCTCGGCAGCAAGCTAAAGAACCTCCATCAAAGTGCAGCTTACTTTAGCTCTCAGTCAATATACTAAAAAAAAAAAGTACACATGATACAAACAGATACTAATTGATGAGAAATGAGAACTTTCAGGCCGGTCATTTAGAGAAATGGAGTTAGATCTTTCCTGAAATGTCTAACGCGTAGGTCACTAGTTTTGTTTTGTACTCCACAATGAAAAAATTTCTGCTCTGTCTTGTGTGATACGATGTGTTAAGTGCAAGATTTAAACTCTGCTTTTGTCTTTACCATTTATTCTTAGCAGTCAATTAAAAACAAGAAGGCATTGTATGTTGGCTCTATTGTCTACCAACTAAATCTACTGCAGACTGGAAGATAAAGATAAAGCCTCAAGGGAGAACAGAGACTCAATAGGCTCTTATAGATACACTGCACCACCGTATTAGCGCCTGAGCTGGATTCTGGATTCTTTATCCCTGTTCATATCACTGCAATGCCCTATACGAGCACCAGCTCTCAGCATTCACAGCACTGATCATTTGCAATGCAAAGCCAACATTATCTGTGCCTGCTGGTTCCCTTTTCTCCCCGATACTCATTCTTGATGAGATCTCCCTCGTCCACGTGCCCACACCCCAGAGGGGAGAGCTGTTGTTATGGTTACTATGCCAATTACAGTGACAGAGTGAGAGGCAGGTCAGTAAAGGCAACGCGAGGGGTGCCACTGACACAGATGGCTGTTTTAGAGCTCAGCCCGGCACAGCTTGCTCTCCTCCCTCTTTCTCTGGCAACAGTCGACACGCATGCCTCTCCAGTTTTGTCTGCACAAAGAACATCCTGGTCTGATGTTGATTCGAATCAACCCTACAGATGTGTGCTAAATTTGCGATAATGATATTTCTGACAGTACTGAAAAAAATACAGCTTTATGGATGCTAGTTTCTTACAGGCAGCAGCATTTGTGAGCATAAATAAATGAAGCGCATTTATATCCTTCTCTTCCAGTAAGTTACTGTCACAGATGACAAATGACTCAATTCCAAGTCTTCATCAACAGTAAACAATGAACACTCAATCAGTCCGAGTCTTTTTTGGGGGGCTCCGAGACATTGGTCCCTGTGGAACCTCACATATGATTTCCAAAAATGAACAGCCTCTTGATACCAATGTTCAGGGACAAGGGGAGCAGCTGGGGCTGCAGCTGAGGCCACGCACACAAACACAGATATACGCATGAATTTGTGAACTCAGACACCCGAATCTGAGCATGCTGTCTGCAAGGATCCAAGGTCAGGCTTAGAGAAACAAGGGGGAGGGTGAAGAAAATGTCGACTCTACTTGTTTGTGCATTTGCTGTCGAAAAAGCTTTACCATTACAAATAACCATTTATTAAACTAATGCTATATGAAACCCTAATGCATTTACTTTCATCATCCTAGGCTACATTAGTGCTGAGACATGTCTAATCAATCAGGTTGAAGTATTGACATAATGGGGGAAGGGCTGCAGAAACTTGATTTGCCCTTTTCCACATATTCTCATTCTAAGACGCCTCTAACATTGTCCTTTGCATACAATGATTAATCATTCCTAATCAACTCTGTCACCACCACTCTATTCATGAAGAAGGATAAAATTATCTCATTCTCTCTTCAATGTGTTGTCCTATCTCACCTTCTCATATCTCTCCACTGGCCATCCCAAACCCAGAGGACTGTCTCTTGGGGGATTCTGGCCCTGCTCCTGGCCAGACAAAAACTAATGACCTCCCTTCCCCAGTTGCAGTAATTAAATCCTTTAAATGATTGTGAGTGCCCGGATTCTCTCTACCAGTGAGGCTAAACCTTGAGTGAGAGCGTAAAGTCCTCTTTTTGAGGTCGTATCAGTTTGAAAAGAATAAAGTGGGTCTCAGTATGCTAACACTGAGCATATAAAAGATCATATCTGTGAGCAAATGAAGACAGTAGATTACATACAATGCCTTGTCTTTTTACAGTGACGAGAATGCCTTCTTTGATTTTTCCCCCATACACAGCAAAACTTAATCAATTCTTCAACACTTAAACCTCTCTGACAAAGAGAATTCAAATAAAACTGAAAACCAGATAAGACAAAGCCCCTGAATGTTGAACAAATGCTGGAAAAAAGAGCCTACAATTCTTTCATGAGATACTGCAATAAACCATGTTTTTATACAAAAATTACAGTCCCAGCGCTTTTAACTCATTAAAGCTAGCTGATAGAGAAACTCCTATTCCAACTAAAAGAGTGAACTGTTCCCACAGGAAGCCCGTGCATTTCCCTCTCATGTCTTCAATCCCCATTTCTCAAGACTGCAGGACTGCTGAGAGACTGGCACATATCCAATTAAAAACCCTCCTCTCTTTCATCTCTCCAAACCCAAGCTCTAATGTTGTCATTATCGTACAGCCAGCCCCCTGCCCCACTACACAGCTCCGTCTTCTTATCTCCCCTCCCTTCTTCTATCCACTCCCTCCCCTGGCCAACTACGCCTGAGGGTTTCAAAGTGTGGGCACCAGGAGACTTGGGTATGGCACACTGGAACAGGAGGACCAGACCCACTAGCCTATTTACTACTGGGGGAATGAAGGAAGGGAGGAAGGTGACGGCGATGTGGGGGAGAATGCAGACATGCTGCTGTTTCCTGGTGCTAAAGTTAAAAGGACGCCCAGGGTGAAGGGACGACCCTTTGAAATTGGGTTTGCTAATGTTTGAATAGATGGCCTAATAAAAAGCAAAGATGCTTTTCACAATCTGCCCTCTGGTTTACTTAATTTACGTGAGATAGGAAGCACTACTCTGCCAGTCAGGGAATAACTGAGATTAGCAGACAATGCAGAATTTCTTAGGAACCAGAGAGGCGTGATAGTACCCATGCAAACAAAGATCTCTATCTGTCTAGATCTCATCCCTGATCTCGTCTTCGGCTGCTTCAAAATAGTGTGTCCTGGGACAATCTGCAGACAAGGAGCTGTAAACAAAACTCCTCTTAAGTGGGAGGATATGGGTGGGGCATACCCTACAGATGTGTATGCAAGAAGGTGAATATCTTGCAGTGAGATTGGGGTATAAAGCCCCCTGTCTACTTGTAGCTATTCCAAGTTTGCTCCTGCACTTCATTCAGCTTACTAAGCAAGAAGTGTGCACAACCACCTTTATGTCAACATCTTTTTTTTTTAATGAGTCCTTAAAAGGACATCAGCGATTTCAAATCTCATCTTGTTTGCTGTATTTGAATGAGGTTATAATTGCTGCTGTAAATGTGAAAATTTGGCCTTGGCCCGATAAAAGTTAAACGCTTCCAGTACGAGTGGAATTGTAAATTACTGTTAAACAGCACCGCTTTTGATCTACAGAAGCAAATAAAGATCGTCAACTCAAAAGGCTATTAAATTTCAATTCTTCTCTATGTTGCTGTGGTAATACCCCGATCATTCTGAGAGGAAATGCTCCATAATGAGTGCTGATGTTAACACACCAGTACAGGCATATTTTGCTTGATAAAGAAGACAAAAAGCAAATAAAACAATTCTTTAACATTTTAATTTTTTTTTCTTGTCAGACAGATGTGGCAGAAGTGACCTGAATTGTCCACTTCCTCTCATACACTAAGAGGTATCTGCTCTGATGGGGAGCCATATTTCATATGCTTTCTAGCCACTATAAAAAAGACTCCTCGCAAGTAAACAGGATGTGGAGCTGGGGGGGCACGGGGGGTGAGTTATGACTTCATTTCAATAGAAGGAAGAAGAGATTGGATAGAGGAAAGCTTCGCTTGTGCCTTATGATTTACAGCAAACCTGCACCCAAGATTTATTATCAAAACACAAAGCCATAAACAAGCTTTGGAGATCGTTAACGTGTTTCATATGAGGGTGCCAATCGTGTCGACTGGAACCTTTAACAGAGTAGATAAGATTTGAGGGCAATCTGATCCACGAGTCAATCTATGGGCCCTTTTATAGGAATGACACAGGCAAGGTTTGTAATATAAAATCAAATCTTTGCACTACCCACATTCCAAGCTGATTCATCTGTTTATATAAAACAGCATAACCTCAGTATAAATAAATATGACATTAGTCATACCTTTAAAAGCATGTTCAACAATTGATAGATCTAAAGCTAACTAATATATTTGTCAGAAAGACTGTATGTCTTGAATTTTAACAGTTTAAACAGCAAGGTTTTACTAACAGGAAACCTTATCCTTAAAACCATATACCATAGTTATGAAAACCAAACAAACGAGTGCAGTAACTGCTAACTGGGGTGGTTTTCTTTTATTTAGCTGCTGAAAATGTAAATGCGATCCGAGAGACACAATGAAGCTATAGAGCACAGACAAGAAGGCATGTAGGAGTGAAGGAATAAGCATCTATTGTGTTTCTTATGCACACACACACACAGACATCTAGCTTAGTCACGTGTATGCACACAGTGCTCTTTGTTGACAGTTGGAATTGTTTAAAGTCAGTATGTAGTTCAGGAGACAGAAAACTGGAGACCTTTTGCCTGAGTGAACTATGTTGTATTGTCAGATGCATACAGTCACAATGACCTCATCTTCTGCATTTAGCCTGGGCTCCTGCCTGATCTGGCCCTAGTCTCCAGTAATTGGATTACACTAGCAGAATCATGACTGTGCCGGGTTGCCATACAGCTTCTCTATATGCACTTCTGACTTGTTTGAATGCACAGAAGAGCTCTCCAAAAATCCACATTTGAAAATATATAGTTTAGTTTCATCATAAGCATGACTATGATTATGATGAATTGCATATTAAGGTTTAAGTATGGCAAATATAGAGAAATGTTAACTTTACTGTTTTTAACTATTCTCAGGTTAAACTATTTATTCTATTTTAGATTATTTTATAACTTCAACATGTTTACTGTAGCCAAAAAAACAAAGTCAAAGTGAGGAACTTCAGCCGTGTAAACAGTCAAGAAACTGCTAACACATACGCACGTTTCCTACATCAGCCCTTGCCTGAGCAGGGCTTTTGAAATCCTCAATTTGCTGCATTTAAGCACAAAGCACAAACAGACCTTTCTTTAAACGTCCAGGCCAAAAACACTCTAAACAGTTTACTCACTGAGGCCGAGAACAGCCATCCACTGCTGCTGTAAATGTGGCCTGTGTGTGAACTGTGGACGGCAGCTGATTGTATTTTGTTCAGAAGAGTTAGGGCCAAAAGCTTTTAAAATCATTCGTGATTAGAGGATCATTTTACCTAAAACTAGGGGAAATTATTCTTTTATTATATTGGCGATATAATATGGCTATCTTTCTGCAAAGCAGAAAGTAACATTAGTATACATTAGTGGGCCTTTCTTGTCTTGAAACATAAAAGATATAGTGGAAATTCCTTTGTAAATTTATTGCGTAGGTGGTGGTTACAATACTTTGCACTCCTTTAGAAAAACTGAGACTCAGGGAACAGATTGCCAGGCTCGACGGCACCCAGAGCACAGACTGCTCAGCTTGGCAGCCATTAGAGTAGGCTTATGGACCAGATGCAGCTGATGAACTACACAAAGGAGAACAGGCCAGCTCCCCAAGAAGACCTGACAGCCTCTGCGAAGCATTAACCCAAAAAGCACCTACCTGTGCCCGACAGTGGAAGCTGCTGAGTTTTGTTGGTCCTGGCAGACTCCCAGACTGCCGTAAGCCCTGCACATAGCGGCTGGGATTCATCCTCTTATGCCCAGAGGGAAGGGGATTTGGGACTTTATTTAGTGCCATTTAGAAAAGATTACCCCTTAACTGCAGTCTTGCCATTGGGCAAAAGAAATTATGGCTAAAAGGGCAGATCAGAAACCCCCAAACAGTACTGAAAGGCCACATATTAGGTCCAAGATAACACAGATTGAAAGCCCATTGAAAATATTCAAGCTTAGAGAGTGAGAAACAAAAGGAATGGTTGGAGGAAATGTGTGAAGAGAAAAAAAAGAAAGATTCTAAAAGTGAGAGACAAGCAGCTGGTGATGAAACATAGCCTGCATTGGCAATGCAAGTGAGAGCGACTTTATTTACGACTCTTCATACAAGGCACCAGATGGATCTGTGTCCACCTCGTATTTTCTACTGACGTCCAATCCGTATCCAACCCATTTAACAACACGGGGCTTAGAGTCACACCAGATAGCTTTGTCTGGGGACATTGGCATATATTCTTTAGTGGTTTTGCCATTTCAAAAGGGACAAAACTGACCGATCCTTTCAAATGTAACTACAATGGGACGCCTCTCTCTATCGCTCCTTTGTCATACGCTGTGTCCTGCTGCCATTTAACCGTCTCTCTTCATCTGTGAAACTCAAGACCAGTTAACCCCAGTGAGCTGAAACACACAAAAGGGCAAACAGCCGAGCACAGACAACCCGGGTTCGACCGACCTTGACAAAATTCAGTTTTCTGATTGTGTGGTTGAATTCCAATGCTGCTGGTATACTAGGAGGATAGGAACAGGGCGTCTGTGCAATTGAATGACGAAATAAGATCAAACTGATCTGTTCCCCCTCACAATCAGCTGTTTTTTCCCCCTTTTTTTTGTACAATAACTTTAGTGTATTTAGTGACTCCATGAAAAATGTGACCTTCATATAGTTCTCCACACATTCACAAACTGTACAAAGGAAGCTGTACATTACTCAGACTGGAGGTGTGACATATGATGTAATCTGTGAGTAGCTTAAAATAAGTATATGAACAACAGTAGAGTCAGTCATCTTGTGCTTTTACACTGCTCCAGTTGGTATACTATCATTAACTACTTCACCTTGTGACTGAACCTGTGCAATAAGTGATAACTTGGTCAAAGTCCACGCTCATATCTTTATAGTAGCCAGGCTGCTTGTTAGATACAAATCAGCTGTTGACTGGTTTAGATACAACATACTGGGCCATATTGGGCCAACTGACTCACATTCATTATAATGCACCAGAAGATGAATCACTGCATCAGGCAGGATCATTTTGTAGCTGGAGTGCAGTGAGAAAACAAGAAAGCAGATGAGCTAAGAGTCCCAGGTGTACACATGATATACTCGACATTAAACATACAAATGATGCAGAAAACAGCAGGAAGATTGTATTAATAAAATTAACCAATGCATGCCGGCTTCTAGTCCTTGTCCTGTGTATTATTCTAGCTAGCCCCAAGCTTATCTCTCAGCAGTCATCCACAAACGTACGCAAAAAGCAGAACCTGCTGACGAATCAGCACGGCTGTTCAAATTAAGGCAAAGAGCTGGGCAGTTACTAAGCAACAGCAGTGCACGGGATTCCTCCATCTTCCTGCCTCAAGAGGAATGCGTGTGTGTGTGTGTGCTGTTGAGGGGTTCAGGACTGGCTGTGTGACAGGAAAAATTTGCCTACAGTCATGATGATTTCTCACTGCATTTTTCTGTCCTTGAGAAGGTAACGCAGTGTTATGAAGGCCAGTTGCTAAGAATAAATCTCAATCGTTTTCTTTTGTATTCAGGTTGTGCTTGCCAACAAGCAAAAGGAGGTTTGGGGTAACTGAACAGAATTCTGTGTTAAGCAACCGTCTAAATATGCCAGACAATCCGAGTCGGAGAAAAGAGACTAACAATCCAAACATTGCCGCCTTTAGTGCAAATAGCAGCTGTGTACCAAAGAGAACGTGGCATTTATACCTGACCAAAGATGTGTGCTTTGGTCCCGGTTGTTGGAAAACCACACTGGTCTGTCTGACCTAAAAGAAAGTTCTATCAACGAGAGCGACAAAAGCAGCTGAATCATATGATATTTTTCCTACAAGACAATATCCTGAATTATAACGTTGTCCTTAAAGTGGAGACTGACATAAGCTTTTCATTTTACCCCATATCTTGTGCTTGTTACCCACTACTTAGTGTAGAATGGGTTTGTATTTCTCCTGTGATAGCATCTCTTCTGCCCTTCATATCCAGACACTAGGTTGGGAGTTGGGTATCGTCTTTCAAAGGTTAACATCTGATCAGCGATCTGCAACCAGCATAACTCGACACTGTGGCAGTTTTCATCGCAAACAATCTCATTTACTGCCCATATAGATGAATGTTTGTGCTCCATTTTGAAAGAGAAAGAAGACCAACGATAATCTACAAGCCCAACCGATGCCTTTCTTTCCAACAGGCATAGCAGAAAAAAGTAAGAAAATGTCTAAAAATGTTTCTACTTCTTTTTAAATCACTTCTAGTTTGTTGCCATGGCTACTCTTTTAATCCATTTTCTTCTATTCAGCGCTTTTAGCTGTCAGTCCATTCTGACAAAGTGATCCTCTCTTGGCAAAAAAAAGAGAAATGCATGGGAAAATCCGAGCAGCAGTTGCTGAGACAGCCCAAAGACCTCCTCCTCTCTATTTTAACAACCACAAGAGAGTGGGCCACAGGAAGACAGGGAGAAACAAGAGGGAGAAGCAGAGAGCTGGAAAACATCTCTGCATGTGTCTCAAAATGCAAAGGAAGCAATGAGCAGAGATCTGGCAAGTCACTAAAGGGTTTATCATGAAGGACGCTCTCACACATTTTAGTTGTTTTGCTTAGTGGAGGGGGACACAAGAAGAATCCATATTAAAGGAGGATGTGAGCAACTATGAATAAGCCCGCCTCAGTGCCGGAAACTTTTTTTTTTTACCATGAGTGGGCAGAGAAAGAAGAATGAGAGGTACACAGCAGCTGGAGGGACTTTTGCGCCAAACTGCTCTGAAGTCATACTTCTCTCCATCTAAAATCACAACGCAGTGACAAACTGCTACTCCAGCGAAGAAAATTGGACACGCTGTGATATGACGTTAGGGAATAAGTAGGACCACTGTTCAGAAAAACAGTCACACCCTTTATCTGACTCTCAAGACCAGCTTGAACCATTGCACTCAACATTCTTTCCATTCCCCCAAAGGGTCACAACTCATCTGGCTTCCTCTGAAATTTGTTCATCCCTCTGTTAAGCGGGAAGGTTCAAAATTTAAACGTACTCCCGCCTTTTCCCTGCTTAACAAGATATTCTTGTTTGCAGGACTCGCCTGACTACACAGAAAACTTTAACAAGCAATCTGTGGATCTCAGTGTTATTTCTAAAACAATGCACTGCTTTTATGTCTGGTACTTAACACAACTCAACAAGTATTGCTGAACTAAAAATCTTAATTATACACTTGGGAAATCTGCTCGTGATAAGCACTGATTAGATAAACGTATGTGGAAACACACTGGACTTATTCTAGCTTTGAGCCAGACATGAATGTCTTGAAGAAGGGGCCTAAGAGCTGCAGCATAAATAAATAAAAGTGGCAGTCAAATGGGGAATACCCTGTGCTGTGTATGGAGGGGGTGGGGAACAGAAAGCATCCCTTCCTCTGCTTACAGTTTTGACCTTGTAGGAAGAGGCAGATGCCTGGCCTAATGACACATTAAATCACAGTAAGCCCCTATATTGAATATTATAGTGGCGAGTTTGCACATCCAATGAAAATGACAATGTGCTCTTAATATGTAGTCTTGAATAGAATTTTTATAGTTTTAGAGTTTATGTTAGGGGCCTATTAATCCTGGATGATATTCTAATCTTTACATATTCTGTGATTTTATTTCATTTGTTTTAATACACTGCCTACCTCTTTTAGCTGATCGAGCTCCTGCCGGACGGCCTCGTACTCAATCTCCAGGTCTTCGTACTGCTGCTTGAGCTGCTGCTTCTCTTCCAGTACCGCCAGCCCGTATTCTGCCGCCTGGATCTTCTCATTCGTGGTCTCACTCAGCTCCCGGGAGAGACGCCCGATCTCGGCTCGCAACCACTCCGGGCCGGCCTCCATCAACAGCACAGCGTCGGGGTATCCCTGCTCTTCCACGGACATGATCGCCACCGGTGAAGATCAACCAAGCTGATCTGCGACAGGAGGATGTCAGGGCGTCTTCAAGCGGTGTAACCTTGAAGAAGGAGCGGTTGCTCAAATTCTTCTGTATTTAAATTGCATGATTGTTACGTTTGCGTTTCTTGTTGCCGGTCTTGTTTCTTTGGTCATGTAGATGACTCCGTTCAGTTATCTTCGTCAGCGGAGTCCGCTGTTACTGCTTACAGACGCTCCATCGTTGCGCTCCTGCGTTTTCTTCTCCGTTCTCCCGGCTTGTCGGAGCGACAGTGCGGGGAGCAGGAATACCAATTGCAAAGGCAAGAGAAAGAGTATGCAAATCCGGTTCTTACTTTCAAAATAAAGCACTGGCGAAGAAAAATAACTTCCCTACCATGTGTGATAGCTGATGTGTTTTGCCTTGTGTGCGTAATAAAAAAAGAAGAAAGGACAGACATATTTTTAGAGTGTATAAAACATATAGAAAATGATTGATGCTGTCACATAATATGCGCGTTTTTATGCTTTATTTTGAAGATCATATTTCTTCTCTTCCGCTAAGTTTGTCACGCTTGTTCGAAACAGCTGAATGGTCCATTTGGTTTAATGAGATGCAGCTACGCTATCAGCTGGGAAAACGCCCACCCGCTCTCACTGCCTGTCGGGAAATCTAGTACTTGTAGAAGGTAAAGCCAGCAAACTGGCCTGGCAATCCCACGAAAGAACTCATTTCCCATAAGGCCTTTTAGTTTGCTTATGTGGAGCACGGAAATCTTTATCCAAACCGTTTGTTGTCATAGAAATACAACGAACAGGCGGGCTAACTGCTGACCTGTAGCGGCGGACACATGTATATCTGCTGCCATCTGTAGGAAAAACTGAGTATTCGAATAAACGGTATAGGATGCTGACTCTTTTGTCGCCAGGGCCACACACTGGCAAAGCTACGGAAGAGGAAAAAGTGGGCACATCCCTTTTTTTTCTTTTCCAGAATTCTAAGAAAAAAAAAGAAAAGAATTCTGACTTTTTCTTAGAATTCTGGAAAGAAAAAACGTGGCTCTTATTCTCTTCCATACAAAGAACGTGTCATATAAACTAAGACAAAACTAGCTATTTTACTACTTGCTTCATAAATGTAACTTTTTCCATTGATTTTTGACAGCTTGATCTTTGTTTTGTCTGTCTGCGAAAAATATCTATTGCCACTGAGCAAAGTGCATCCCTAGAGCAAATTTGCATAAAACAAAAGGCTTTGTACAGTAGGAGGGTTTAACTCCTATGACCTGATACAGACTTAAGAGCAGAAAAAACCCTCAGAAGTTAGTATGGTTAAAGTTCATGAAAATACAACTGGAAAAAGACAGGATGTATGGCTTTTTTGGAAGTGTTACCAGGAAAAGGTTTTTGCTCTCTAACATGGCAGCATTGTTTAGGTTTGCACAGATGCTTCAGAGAAAGCCAGAAGACTTCTGAAAGAAGTCCTCCTTTCAGAAAGAAGAGATCTTGATGCCCAGCCCCACATTTGCTGAAAACCAAACACACCATACCAGCAGAAATACCTCATACCAACTGTCAGCACAGTAGTGGAGTGGTGATGATTTGGTCTTGTTTTTCAGCCACGGGACCCAGACACCTTGCAGTCATCGACTATGCTGTCAAATGTGAGGCCATGTGTTTGACAGCTAAAGCTTATCTGAAAGCGGGTCGTGCTACAGGACAATGTACGAGCACAGAAGCAAATCTACAACACAAGGGTGGAAAACTTTTAAAAAAAATCAATGTGTTGCAATGACCCAGTCAAAGTGCAGACCTCAACATGATTAAAATGTTGTGGCAGCACCTCAACAGAGCTGCGCATAAATGAATACCTGCACCTCCATGAACCAAAGCAATGTTATTAAGAAGAGTAGGTCAAAATTCCTCTGCAAAGATGTGAGATGATATGGTGATAAGGTGATAAGGTGATATGGTCATGTATAAAATGTTTAGTTGAAGTTATTGCTGCTGAAGGTGACCCACAAGTTATTTAATTGTGCGGTAGTCTTAGTTTTTCACAGGACTGCATAGAGTTCTGCAACAACCTTTTTTTTTCCACATGATTGTATATATGATGGAAAATAAGGAAAAGCATAATAACGTCTCTTTATGTGAATGTATTAATGTTAATTATCACCTTAAATACACAGAGGCACTGTACATAAATACATTATCTATGTTTCCTCAAAAAACTATGTGAATACAAGAAAATTGCATGTAATGGAGGATTTTATGGTAAGTTATTTCATTTTTACTGTGACTGTTTCTTCCCCAGTATTCTTCTTCACCTATAAACCAGATTTGTAAGCTTATTGCAAATCCAGTCTTTAATGCTTGTGGCAGAGCTGGTTTCTGACTGAAGTGCACTCTGTTAAATTAGCTTTTTCAGAATTGACTGAAAAGGACCTGTTATGTTTATGGTTGGAGATAAGAGTGTGTAGATTAAATCTAAGCATCACATGCTTGTTTGAAGGGATCACAAGACATGTCTTGTGTCGTGCAGTCACTTGTTTTGTCACTTGTGACCAGAAACAGTGATTTCATCAAGTTGGAACAGTATCATTGCTGGGTTTAAAAAAAACAAAAAAGCAACCTGACTGATAATATTTTACTCCTGGAGGTGAAAAGTTCAATACATTTATGTGACAGCTTCTAATATTTTTCTTTACACTTGACTGTATTACTGGGATTATGCATCGATAATCAAACTCACCTGGATTTCGCCTTATTGACATTTGAGGTCATGAATTTGAAACACCTTTCTCCTTTTTCCACTGTCACATGCTCAAGACCGCACAGGTGGATTTGGTGTATTAAAGTAACAGAAAATTTAAAAATGCATTTTTAGATGTTATTTAAAATATTACTCATTACTCATATTGTTTATTTACTCACATAAACACAAAGAAAATAGTAAAAAGTAATATAAAACCTTGTGAAAATAGAGTGTTTATGCACACTGATGCAGCCATTTGAATGCCAGTGGCGCATTGCTCTACCTACATTAATATATGCTGAAAATTTTAAAACCCACTTCACACAATAAACAATTTTAGTCAAGTCAATAATGTTTTAGTCACATTTGACTGTGATATGAACAGCAGCATTTTACATTAAATTGAGATTGTTGGCTTTAAAGTCTCTTCAAAAGCTCCACACAATAAACTGATCTCTCCTCTCTAACCTGAAGCTAACCAGCTTTAGCAAGATAAGCCAATAAGATTTTACCAACTTGCTATGCCACTATGATCCTACTATTTGTCACAGCAGAGTTTGGAAGCCAAAGTGTACTGATATTAGAAATCTCTTTATGTCTGTTCACATCTAAAAATGTTCTTATAGTTAATAAAATGCATAGTCTACATAGTGCAATCCAGTTTGGTCAGGTGTTAGGAGAATATTATGCGTGTACTAAAAAGCAAAATTTGCATTAGATCATTAGAAGGCAATGCAAATGTGGCTAGTGTTCTGTTGAGGAGTAGAGGCTCTATTTTATACCCGTTCCTGATAAGATTAGTAGTCTAATCTGGGAGGAGTCAAGAATATCCTTACATTCAGACTAAGGATCTTGTACACGTAACTAGTTGGGACACAATCTCTGCTTCTTTTCAAAACATATCACATATTTATTTATTCCCGGTCCGGTGGGATAGATAGATTCTCACAAAGGAGCACACAGGATCGAGGGGAACTTGTATTGCCCCCACAGGAGATAATCTGCGACGAATCAAATAAAGTAAGGCCACAGGATTGACTTTACGCAGAGCCGGGGATGGAAAGATGCCAGTCAGAGCCATTGAGGTCGATGTCAGAAATGGTGGCACTAGCAGCTGTGAATATTCGTGTGTCAACTGCTGAAGGTAAATAACTGATTTAATTTAATTTTTTTTTTTATTTACTTAGTTTTCATTGTTCGATTGATTGAAGCTGTTTGACATTTGGTTCTTCTGCATGCTGGTTTTAAGGAGTAAGAATAAATTCTGTAATATGATGAGGTAAAAGGGGGGAAAAGCTAACAATGGCTGATGGTAAATCCTTTGAAATTGTTTAATATGCTTTACATTTGACTGCAAGTGACTTATGATGTTGATCTTTGATTGTTACTGAAAACAGTTCTCTGTAACATGTTATATCTAAAAGTATTTTTGTTCTCTCAGTATCAGTCATATATGATTATGAGTTTTGACATCCAGTTATTTATGAGATACATTTTCTAGAATCCATGATCAAGGCTCTGCTATGACCGTCAGCCTAAGTGACTGTTCATATGGCATCCCATGCAAAGACAAGAGGTGGATTTCTGATGGAATACAGTAAGTATAGTACAAATGCTGCAAACCCTTCAGTTTAATAACTAAAATGTTATTAACTGATGAGCTACAGTTGTATTTTTACTTCACCAATAAAGCCACATTAAAGTCATGCCAGAACAGTAGCTATTTTTACTGCAACGCGCTGATAACTTGCAATGCCAAACAAGGATTAAACACGTATAAGTGAGCACTGATGATCTTAACTATTTAGGTGTTACAGTACAGCCTACATTTGACAGTCTCTGTGCTGTGCAGAGAGACTACAGTTGTGTATTTGAGACTTCTTAAAGGATTTTGACACAATCGCTAATCAAATCTCTAATCAAATAACTCTGATTTACATTTAGAGAACAGATTTAAGCAAAGGAAGCTTAAAAGAAATGAATGTGTGATATTATGTTTTTTATTATTTTCCCTTTTATTTTTCTATAATAACTGCAGTCAGAGCCCCCAGATCAAAGTACACAATGGTAGGAGAAGCCATACGTTATGTTGTCCCTGGGCATATGCAGTGCTCGATCGGCTGTGGAGGTCAAGCCTGCAAGTATGACAATCCAAGTTATTGGAGTGATGACCAACAGGCCATTAGGGGCCTCTACTCATCCTGGTAGGCAATCTTTGTGCTTCAGTAGTTAATTTACCAGAATTCTCTGTTTGAGTTTGATGTTTTCAATTTTAATGTCTCTTTGAAGTCCTGTTAGGTAAACTGAGAAAGGTGGCTGCTATGTAACATACACTCCACTGTTGTTGTAGGATTACTGATCACCTTCTTGCCATGTCCAGACCTTCAACAGAAATCATTGAGAAGTATAACATTATTGATCAGTTCAGAAGGTATACGAAACTTTGCGGTCAGCAGTTTTCAACGTCTATCTGAGAATGCTCAGATGAAATAAGACTAATGAAGTGTTCTCTATCTCTGTGTGTGTGTGTGTGTGTGTGTGTGTGTGTGTGTGTGTATGTGAAGGAATGGTATTAAAACAGTGATCAACTTGCAGATCCCTGGTGAACATGCTAGCTGTGGCAATCCACTGGAGCTACAGAGTGGGTTTTCATACCTCCCTGAGGTCTTCATGGAAAATAAGAGTAAGTGCTTTATGAAATTCCTGATTCAGCAGTGTAGAGTTCAGTAAATTTAACCAAAAACATTTTGCAATTTCAGTTTATTTCTATAATTTTGGTTGGAGTGACTATGGCGTAGCAAGCCTCAGCACTGTGCTGGACATGGTGAAGGTCATGGCCTTTGCGCTGCAAGAGGGAAAAATAGCGATCCACTGTCACGCTGGTCTCGGCAGAACAGGTAGCTTTGCGTGTAGTTTCCTATAAAATCTGTTTGAAATGGTAAAATCTTTCATCTGCACACTACACAGAGGTAACAAAATGTCTTTTCTGACCCTCCAGGTGTTCTGATAGCATGTTTTTTGGCCTATGCTACTAGAATGACAGCCAACCAGGCTATTTTATATGTACGTGCCAAACGCCCTAATTCCATCCAAACCCGAGGTCAGCTGCGTTGTGTCAGACAGTTTGTTCAATTCCTTAACCCCTTAAGGAGTGTGTTTTCCTGTGCTGAGCCTCGATCCAATCCAGTTACTCTGTCCCAGTACCTGAACCGTCAGAGACATATGCTGCATGGCTATGAGAGGAAGGAGTTGAGGCACCTGCCAAAGATTGTTAAGTTAGTGTCTAGGCTGCTGCTGGACATTGCACAGAATCGACAGGTGATTGAGGAAGATATTCTGGAGGCCCCTGATATCCATGACATTGAAATGTGTCTCAGCATTATCGAGAAGATGGATATTGATATAAAGGAACCCCGCTTACCAGGTTCACCCACTTTACCAAGACATTTTAACGAGCCCCCCATCTTCTACCATCGTAAAAGTCTGAGCTACAGTGAGTCCGACTTGAGACGGTTGGGGTCAGAGCTGAACCTTATCACGCATCCTCTGACCTCCCTGTCACAGAGCAATATTGAAATGTTCATTTGCCTATCCGAGTTCCCCGCTTCCCAGTCTCATGGTTGTAGTAGCAACACATCTGATGCCTCCCACAACTCAACAGGCTCACTTTGGTGCGTTAAGAATGAGGAAAACCAAAAAGATGGAGCCATTCTGCTGAAGAAAGTGAAGAGGAAAACAATCCAACGTAGCGAGTCGGTAGGAAACAATGAACCTACCAAAAAGGGTAGCATATTGTCCAGATGGAAGGCTGAGCAGAGGGAAGAGCTAGGAATGAATGGGGTGAAATCTCAAGGTAAAGAAGAGGAACAATCAGAGGTGCCATTTATCACCCTGCAGTCAGAGTTGTCCCTGGATTCCAGGAGATTGCTTGTGGCACAAGCTCTGGCAGTGGACCTTTTTGTCGATGGGCATGAGGAACACAACAGCAAAGTTTTGACTTGGCAGGTACTTAACTCACATTAGTATTGTAGTGGTGTTAGCAGAAAAAGAAAGCATGCATGTAGCTTAGTTCCACAATGCTTTGTCTGTATGCAGTTCACAGCCACACCTGCATGGAGTGTTGTTCAAAGCCACTCCCAAAGCATTTTTGTCTTTGCCATGTATAGTTTTTTCCTGTGTGACAAAATAGTAATAATAATAATAGAATAACAGAAACCCACTCAATCTTGATATGGATTAATACAGAAACACGTGTATTCACGTATGCAGGCAGAGCTAAATCAAGGAGGTGCATGGGAAAGGCTGTGCATGGAGCGAGATCCCTTCATCCTCACTGGACTCATGTGGGCGTGGCTAGAGCAGCTTAAAGAGCCAGTCATCTCTATTCAGGATGCCAAAGCCCTGAACCCCGACAAGACGGATGCTCAAACGATCCTAAACACACTCGATCAGGTCAGTGTGTGCAGTTTAAGATTTAATACAAAAGCAGTATCACATTAAATTGCTCCAAAGTGCTTAGTGTAATCCTCTTTGTCATCTTCTCTCAGGCCCCTAAAGAAACATTAACATGCATATTAGATTGCATGGCTCACATGCTGAAAATACCAGAGGAGATTGAAAATACATTCCTGAATCGTACTATCAAGGCTTTCACCTGGGTAACAAAAACCAACACACTGAATCACTTGTGATCTATTGAATAATTCAGTTCATGTATGGCTTCTAGTTTGTTCTAACAACTCAAGAATCACGTTTGTGTTTTAACAGGTGGATATTAATTCAGAGGACAGCAGCAAAGTGTACGAGTCCATGATCAGAGTCTTAAGGTGTATTCTTGAGGACATGAGATCTGCAGTAGAAGCAGATGAGACACCCACGTCTCCCTTCCCTGTAACATAATATATAGCCACTAATCTATGTTTGGTGCACTGACACTGTGGAAAGACAAGGATGCTTTTGTGCCTTGTGTCAAAGTTGTTTAATGTGTAATATAAACATTTATATGTTAACCTGCCTCAGTAGATTCCAAATAACATAGTGAAAAACAGCTGACGAGAATACTGTATTCTTTAAGTATACTGGGCCGTAAGCCTGGTCACATTCAACACATACCTCAGCTCTTAAAGCGTAGCGCTCAAACACAAATCTTACATTTATACAGACTTCTCACAACACAATACTACTGATGCCTTTCTCATAAGTACCACAGGGATCCTTAACTGTATTACTTTCATTTATATTATAAGCATAGTGCTACCAAAGAAAATGCATATAACAAAAAAAAGAAATGTTGATCCCTCTAGTGAGTGGTGCAAACTAAATGCAGGCACTTTTGTGAGGCTGTGATGCTCAGGCATTGAAGGAATAAGCTTTTAGGACATCTTTTCCATCATTCCCTTCAACCGATGCCACAATGCTGGAGTAGTCACAGGCGACGTGAGTAAACCCTCTGGAACAGAGTATGGTGTAAATATTATGTGATACTCAGGTCATAATGTCAAAGACATGCTTGTTTTCAGTAATTATTGATGATAAAATGGCATGGATAGTGTTGATACAGTAGGGATACTAAAAGACCACAGCTTACAGTACCTGGACATTGTGTGAGAGCCTCCCAGTAAGTGGTATCGGCTCTCCAGTGTCAACCCATAGTCTCTGTCATTTTTCCAGGTTAGCACTCGTAAGGAAAGGTCCTTGGATGCTGTTACAACACGAAAACTGTCCTGCAACATGAAAACAACATAAACCGATCATTTACAGGCACTAATATTGTGAACTTTTCACAAAAATGGTATTATGTATGGCATTAAATCAAGAATTTCAGCAGCTAATGGGAATGTCTCTGAATTCCAAATGAGGAAACAGCCTACCACACATATGGAAGAGATTGGCAGAGTATGTTCTTTAAAGCTAGCAAGCATGACTCCTTTCAGTGAGTAAACCCATAGTTGTTCACCAGCTGCCAGCACTATGCAGTTGCTATCCTTGGCTGCTAGGAGGATGTTTGAGGACGAGGCATTCAGTGTCAAGGGGAAAGACTCGACCTGCTGGACTAAAATGTAAAGGAGACTCAGATTACACTTGCACAAGGCAAATATTTAAGAAAATAAAAGAAAGTCTAGGCTTAACATGTGGATCTAAAATTACAGCAACAAGACTGGTACATCATTTTTTCCAGTTGAAAAACCGCCTTTAAAACGGATCTGTGGGTGCGCTGCTTTCTGGTATTTCAAAGTTGCAGTGAGTGCTGTACTTGGCATGTCGAGCTTTTTTGTCCCTGAAACATCACTCACCAATATTGTTTTCAGAAACAAACATAGATACACAGTTTGCTTTAACACTTTATTCTAATCTACTTATCTTATATATGTGTTGAAATCATGGAATTTTTATTATTCGAGGAAGTAAGCAAAACTCAAAACAACAAATACATCAAGCTGCATATGTTCAAGTACCTGCAGTGGCTGTAAAGAGTTTTCCTTTTTGTCTTTTAAAGTCTGACTTTTACTAGTTAGTGTGCACATATCTGAGTCCTCACCTATGATCTCGGACTTGTACTTAGTCTTTTTCATGATGATATCAAAGATGGTTATGTCATTTTTGTGTTCGAGGTCGTTGTGGTGAAGGACAGCCAGTCTGGCAGGCTGGGTGGGTATGAAGACAGCAGCCCGGCACCCAATGACTGGCACAGACTGGCAAAGGGGCTCTTCATCCTCAGACGGAGAGGTCAAACTCTCAGTGTAAAACACCTGGCAGAAAAAAAAAAAAAAAAAACACAAAATGCAGAACTCTATATCTATAAATGCTTTTGACTACTCCAACTGTGCAACATATATTTTCTACATGAGTCACTTATACAGAGGTAATGTGGTAAAATAATTAGCGTACAGCAGAGCCGCTGAAGACAATATAAACAAATACCTTTGGAAAAAAATCATTATTCTCCGTAGTTCCAGCTGTGATCCATTTTTTGTCAGGTGAAGCTAGGAGTATGTTGACACTAAAGGTGTCATACACTATAATACTGGACTTTTTAGTCAACGAAGGACCTGCTAGTGTACACACAGATCCCTGACCAGTTCCAACCTGGAAGGCAATATAATAAATCTTACTTTAAAATGATTGTATTTCATTTTCTAATAAGAAACTTAGACATGCTGTGGTTACTTACGGTTAGAAACCAATCATCGTCTATGTTGTACTGTAGCAGTGTACAGTGTGATGAGGAAGTAGAAAAGGAGGCCAACTCCTGGCCAGTTTGGCCTTGCCAGGTCTTAATCAGGCCCTGAGAATCTGCTGTGATCACAACTTCATGCTGTTCATCACTTAAAATCTTCATCAGAGGACTCTGTACAGGACTACACCACAGGGGCTCACCCTGAGAAAAAAAAGGGTGCTACTGTGTGTTACTGCCTAAGTGACAAACATTTATCCCAGAAGACTTTCAAACAATACAGGAGAACCGTCTGAGAGATTTTGGCTCAGCAATAAAGATATATACTGTTACAGAACAGGTACAGCACGTGTAGTATTTCTGCGTTAACTCTGTGGCACTGAAGATCTAAAAAACAAACAAAAAGACCTCATGACTTATTAGAAATGTATCCTCCAAGCTTCAGTACGGACAGAAAAGACCAGGATTTGACACATAATGTTCAGATTTGATATGTTTCCTGTCACAAATTCAATTTAAGTCAGAAGTTTAAAGCAAAGGCAATATTTATCTAGCTGAATGCACACTTTATGTTAAGCAGATAAAAATAAGACACTACTTTGCAATGGTGCAGATACTTCTAGCACTGACGTTTTGGATGTTCCATGCTCGGACCGTCCCATCAGAAGAAGCACTGCAGACTGTGGCGTTGTGGTTCCAGAAATCTGGAAGCTGGCTTGAATTTGCCTTTAGGTAAACAAACCCCACAACCCGGCCTGATGGAAAGGAAAACAGACCACAAACAAAGAAAATGGACATAAAGAACGGCATGCAAGCCTGAATTGTCACATTTTTGTTTTGCTATTTTTTTTTAACTTATTTTAATTTTGGTTTTATTTTTAGTTTGAGTTAAGTTAGTTTCTACAGATCGGTTGCTAATTTGCATTTTGCAGTTTAATATTTTTTTAAATAAACAAAGTTTGAGTATTTTTGTCTTTAGGGGTAGATTTAATAAGCTCATAATGGGTTTTACGTCACAAATGTGTGATTAACTGTCTACTTCTTTGTGCCTATTTTGTTGACAAATAAAGATAATTATAAACTGTATATTTTAATAACATTCTCACAATCTGCAGAGTTGTGTATATTCTGTCACTCCATGGTGGCAAATATGTTGTTACGTTTACTTTTTTTAATGCAGCACTATGCCGGGGCAGCAGGGTGAAAGCAGCTGTGCCAGCAAACTGATCCAGATGACCAGGAAGGCTGGTCATCTTCTGGGGGTGGAACTTGAGCCTGTGGTGGAGGTGTCTGAGAGGAAAATCCTCAGCATCATCCGAGGGCTCGCTGCTCTGATGCAGGACTGAGCGCTACAAGGGAGCTTTTCCAGCTGTGGTGGTTACTGGATTATCTGTAATTACTTCTTACCTCATCCATTAATGACACTTTCTCCCTTTTACACCACGGTTCTCATATATGAGATGCTGCACTGTGTAATCTTTATAGTTGTACTCCAACTATACTGTAAGAGTTTGATCCTTTCCAGGCTGAGATTGGTAAGTTTGAAGTGATTGACAATCCTGGCTGTCACTGTACTCAGAGTTTTATTGCATTGAGCATGTAAAAGGCACGGACATTTTCCTCAGCAGTCAAGATTAATACAAGATTATTTTACGTTTATTTATTTTCTTTTTAGCTTAATTTCATTTTTCAGTGTTTAAGGTTGATTCCTGTTATTTATTCATTTACTCCACTTTCTTTCTTTTTAAAAAAAAAAATGTTGTTAGCTAAAATATTTTCCCCTCCTTCTTTTAGTTTAGTTCTAGTTAACTATACTAACAATGATGTAAAGGAGACTCCATTGACGCACACACACATACAGACCACACCTGTGTGCCCCCTGAGGCTTTTGCAGGTATAGCCTCCTGTGCGACCTTTCGTCATGTTCTTCTCCAAGTGGGATCGTCGCAGGAAGTATCTCTTCCAGGAGTGATTCGCCTGTTCACTCCCCAAGACTGCGAGGTTACAGAAACCCCAGCGCTGCAGACACATCCTCCTGAGGAGAGCACACAGTCCAATGTTTACATGCGGGTTATCACGATTTCCACGCCCATCGACTTTTAATATCACGCTTTATGTTGTAAAACTGGCAAACAAATCACCTCCATAACCAAGGAGTCTCTGCAGCTTCATGCCAATCCTGAAATACAGATTTGCAATCAGACACAAGTCACAATTTTTGTTATTTTGGCGCTACTTCCGCATGGTGGACACTCCTTACCTTACACACACTTGAAACATTAATTAAATCTTCCTGGGTAAGAAATGTAAAAATTTGAATCAGGCAGTCATCGATCAGCTGCGGTTCACGGGAGTCCATGCTGGCATCGATACGGCGTTAAACAGATATTCCCGCAGAGACTGTCTTTACTTTCTCTCCTCAGTAAGTTAAAGAGAAAGTGTGACAGCAAACGGGTAAACTACGGAAGGAATCCAGGGACAAGGAGGGAGAGTTCGCTTTAACCCGCAGTGTCCTCGCTGTACCACCAGATGTCGCCATCATCAAAGACAGGCGATCCACAGAGTCTGGGACGGAGACGCACAACAGGTTGCGCGCACCAGACGCATTGTGCGTGGACAAGAGACCGGCGAATTCCACTTTTGGGTTAAAAAAAACAACAACTAAATCCACATACAAAATTCAATAAAGGCGTAATTTAACCGGGGGTTGTCAAAAAGAGTTGAGAGAGTGGGCTACTCTTCAATCGGATTCTCTAATCGGTTTAAAAATCTGATCTTGGCTTTAATCAGGATCGTTTTAAATATTCTTATTTTTACTTTGCTACTCTTCTTTTTGGAAAGTGTGACATAAACATAGTTAAATGCAGTGATCCAAAAATGTTAACCTGGACAAAATAAAAGTAGAAGGCTTTAAAATGAGTTAACGCGTTGAGTTATTAATATCGCCCCCCAAATTAATAAGAACCCTAATCAGCCAAGGTGAATGAAGAAGAGAGGAGTGTGCAGGCTTGAAAGCGTGTGTGTGTGTGTGTGTGTGTGAGTGTTTCTGTTGAGATTCAGCCCTGGCGGGATTCTTCAGCAGGGCCCCATGGCTCCTATGAACACGCCCCAGATAGATGAAGCAGATAAATATCCAAGACCTGCGGGTAGCAGAGGAACTGTGAGACAGAGATAATCGCACTTGCTCACCCCAAGAGTTACCTGTGACACCCTCGCAATGACAAGAGGGCCCGGCGATAGGGGCCACGTAATGGGATTTTTGGATGATACCCTAGTCGGTGATTTATAAAAGTACCGAAACATCTGCTGCTCTTTTTTTATGCTTTTCGTCACTTTGGACTTCCTCTGGAGTTACCTGAGTCGTGATCGACCGGAGCGTAAGGGAACCGAGTGATTAATCAGCTCCACGAGTCGTTGCATGAAACTGAGAGCTGGGCCGAAATGAGTCGGAGAACACGACGCTGGATTTTAAGAGTTTTACTTTGCCTGGGAATTGTTTACTTGAAAATCGGGTGAGCAGCGTTCATTTGAGTTCTCATCAGTTGCCGTAAGTCAGTCACAACACAAAAGACTTTAAAAGCTGAGGACTGGCGGACTTTTAAGTGCTGTCGGTCCTTCAGAAATCACTCCTGAGCCCCGTATTTCCTCAAAAGCAGGTAGAAGCACGCAGTTGAATAAATAAAGCCAGCGAGGAGCGTGGACTTACATGGCAGTTGCTCTTATAAGTGAATCACGCTTCCTTTATTATACCTTAATGATCATAAAACGCATACATTCATAATAGTTCAAATGATATGAAACTGTACTGTAGGTAAGTTTCAGAAATACTCTTGTGGTGCACCTGAGCTCACACATATGATAGAATCTATTGTAAAGAAAAACAAACAATTATGTTGATTACATCTCCTCTTGATTTGGAATTACATAGTAAAAGCATATTTAATCCACACGGACGTGTTAAATGCTTGAAGTATTACATCAATTTATAACACAAAACAGGAACTCGGGGTGCTTCTGATTTTAGACTGTTATGTAAAATAAAATTAAGCTAACAAAGCTAAGAAGCTGATGGCTGCTTTCTCAGTCATATCCATCTTCCGTTTACAGTGGTTTCTCATCGGTGGTGGCCCTAGGTGCGAGTATAATCTGTAACAAGATCCCCGGTTTGGCCCCAAGACAACGGATTATCTGCCAGAGTCGCCCCGATGCCATTATCGTCATCGGAGAGGGAGCCCAAATGGGCATCAACGAGTGTCAGTTTCAGTTCAAAAACGGGCGCTGGAACTGCTCTGCGCTTGGAGAAAGGACTGTCTTCGGAAAAGAGTTGAAAGTGGGTATGTTGCTGTCTGTTAACGTTTGCTTAGCCTTCTCTCTGAAACTTTAGTTTTCCTCCCAGCAGCAAACACAGTGTATTAACCACCTTTGCGCATTGTGCGTAAAACAGCCTTTGCATTTGGCTCTTTTTATGATTTACCTCCAAAAATTGACATGCATCACATATGTGTGTGTGTGTTCACTGTCACCAGTCAAGCACCTACACATCATAAATATGAAAAAGCATCTGTTTTTCATTAATACATTGTTGGATTTATACTATCAGGAGTCATTCACATCTGGGTTAGTCTTGCGCCCCATGTTTCAATGAGTAGGGCTCTCCGAGGTATCTGAGTCCAGCATGGTAACACAACTCTTGCCACTGTTGGCAGCTTTTCTTTTCAGCCCCTAGAGTCTCTAGAGGCACATTTCCACTGGTCTTTATCCTTCTAGTGATGGGTGGCTCTCACTGTAAGGATGTCGGTCTTACCACGGGTATAAGTTACAGTGAGGAATAGCCAAGAGGAAAGCAAGACATGAAAGTACTAAATTAGAGAAACAAATAAATCCAAATCAAGTTCCTGCAGCTGGAATAAAGTTTCCTGTAAAGAGGGATGAACTCCCTTCAGGGGATGCTCAATTATCTTTGAAGTTTTGTGGCTTGTTTGCTAAAATTGATTAAAGATTATTAGATAGTGGAAAGGAAAGTGTTTGCTCAAGACTAAAGGCATTTTATCTTATGATGCCTTTATGGCTACAGGTAGTGGAAGGCTTAGAACAACAGAGGTGGCTTTGTCAAACTTTTTACCTAGCATTAAAAGACGTGAAATATGTTTTTGTTCCATCCCCAGCTAAAGATAATAAAATTTAAAAATCACAAATAGCCCTATGTACAATGGTTAGTAGCTTGGGCCAGCTGTTGGAGGCTGCTGCTTTGGAAAGAAAAGTTTATCTCTTCATGCTTCTAAAATGAAAACAATGCATTTGACAGTCTGTCCCCTTTTGAATGAGCGCTTTTAGCCAATCCAGAGTTTTGGTCTGTGTGTCCAAAAGAGGAGTTTAACTCTATTGCTTGGACAGCCGTACCAAATAGATTGGTTTCACTGATCAGATTTAGCTTAGAAGATGAATGGTTGTAAATGAAAACCATTGTTGATCCCCGGGCTGAGTGGAGCTGTGTAGCTTGCTATTGTTCTGGAAGCAACAATTGGAAATGAATGAGCAGGGTGACTGACACAATGTTGACGCAACATGCACTAGATTTGAGACAGTTTAGACCTCGGCTATGTTTGCACTTGAACTTTGTAGTTGCACTAGTCTGAGGTGAGGAACATACAAAGAGACTGCATAGTGAGAGGCTGAAGTGTGAGTAAACTGGCACTCCTAGTTCAACACGTACAGACTTTTGATTTTTTTTCTACTTTCTTTTAAAGATCTTCCTTCCGTCATTACAAGGTTATGAAGTATTCATACCATCTCTTGTGGTAAACCCATGCACTCAGAAGTGGAGGGGAAAAATTAACAACGGTGCACCCAGAACTGACTACCCCGACACACCTTTTTTTTTTGGCTCTGAGCCCATCAAGTCTATAAAAACGTCCAAATAATTGATGCCTCAATATGAGTTTTTTTTTTCAATGGCAAGGGCTCACATCCAAGTTGTTTATCAAAAACACGGCAGCTTTACGTAGTGAACTTGGTGGCTGGAGGAAGCATAAAGAAGGTATGATGTTTGTTATGAGCAAATAGTAACAAGAAGAGTTTATTTACACATAGATATGATGGATGATACACTTAGGGGTTTCCTGTTTGCATTATAATGAATCATAGATCTGAAACTAAAACATCATACTTGCTGATTTTGTTTGAGAATGCTAACATACATATTGGGAACATTTCAACATTGAATTGCTTTGTTTACATTACACTTGAGGTTTCAAATAAGACATTTAAAAGCGATATTAGACTGTCTCTCGGCTCGTTCGACTTGAGAGCTTTGCTTCAGGTTCTGTCTTTTGACTCCTGTCTGAGCCGTTTCAGATTAACCTTTAGTTATTTGTCGATATTTCCGCGTGTGTAAATGATTTGTCACCTGGGCCTGGAACTAGATAACGGCAGAATGAAGATTCTGATGTGACTGCCTTATGAGTTTACACAGAATGTGACAGCTTCTAAGTGGATCAATAGCCCTTCCTTGCCGACAACTCTCTTATTCATACGACTTTGTTGACAGTACGGCCTGCAGACATTTTGGTTCACGGGCACGACAGTTTCCGGGTCAGGTTTCGAAACACTGTAGCCCTTGAGCGATATGTCAGTAAGACTGTAATGTAAGCACACATATTGTTAATAATTGACCTCTTTTTCCTATTTAAACAACCTCTTACATTCTGTGGTATTCCTTTTATAGTAAAGGAGAAACACTATAATCTTCCCCTCTTAATTAAATCTAAATGTATGCCTACATTTTATTATTACACATCATTATCATATTATTCATCACCTTTTTTTCCCCGCTCCCCTAGGCAGTAGAGAGGCTGCATTCACCTACGCCATCATCGCAGCAGGGGTGGCCCATGCAATCACAGCCGCCTGTACACAGGGTAACCTGAGTGACTGTAGCTGTGACAAGGAGAAGCAGGGTTTCTACAGTAAAGACCAAGGATGGAAGTGGGGAGGCTGCTCAGCAGATATCAGCTACGGTTTAGGCTTCTCCAAAGTATTTATTGACGCACGGGAGGTCAAACAGAATGCAAGGACACTCATGAACCTCCATAATAACGAGGTGGGACGTAAGGTAGGTAATTAGCAAGAGGACTTTGAAAAAGTCCTGCTCCGATCTCCACTTCCTTTTTTCCACACTTAAATATAATGGTGAATTGATCTTAAGTAGTCTAAAGCTGGTAATGCTTTGATAGGAGTGAGCCAAAGCACTGAGCAGTGGGACCAAGCTTAAACAAGGAGTGGAATAAAAGATTGCTTTTAGCTGTCTAAGTGGCAGGGTTTGATTACAGCCCAGATCTCTGAACTGAAAGCAGATTGACACGGTACAAAAAGGCATTAGCCCAGTCCCCCTCATGTTTTGCACCACTGGGACAGTATACAGTTACCTTTATGACAATCCCCACCCACAATTTCTCTGTTCGCACAAACCCACATCAGGTGCAATGTGCATGCACATGCAGCTCGGGGCTGTTTACAGTTTAGCGATTGGGGCTGCTTGTCATTGGGTAATATTTGCCTCTATGGAGGTGTACTGTCTAATGCACAGGTTAAATTCACTGCTTACGTCAATTCTCAGAGTTTATTATATTTTTATTCACAATAAAATGCAAAAACAACCCCAAGCGAACAAATTAAGCAAAAGATAAATGATCACAACATGAAAACATAATAGAAGCCAACAATATTATATTGAAAACTAGATTTTAGACAGTTTTTGTTAGAGTTAGTTTTAATTAGATGTTGATTTTAATCTTTTTTCTGTGCCTGTGTTTTTGTGTGGATGGTTGCATAACGCTGCAGAATGACAAAGAGACTCCAGTAGGTCTAGAAGTTGGAAACTGAGTGGAATAATGTGTCCAACAGCTAAGGCTTTGCCCAAGTTAACCCATATCCTCTCTCCCTCTCTGACTCTGCCAAAAGAGCCTGATTCCCACAACCGACACATTGAACACAGAGGCTGAAAAGCCTCCTAACACAATAGTACCAAGCAGATAATTTTCTGCACCCATTTCAGGGCGGTGAATTCAGATTGGCTTTTCTGGACAGCTAAACTGCCTCCCAACGAAAAGGACTACTCGTGGATTCAAACTTTGAGCCGTCTCACTTATTTCCTATTCTTTCTGCAAATAAATAGACTCTCTGTTTTCCTTTACTTATGCTAATCAAAAGCAGTGACACTGAGCAGGAGCAGCGTTCACAGCTCCCTGGTCGAAGACGTCCACACAATGGCTGTCACAAGTGTTGGTCACAGGCCAAGTGATGGATTAGGGAGTGAAGCCAAGGTTTTTATGAAGTGGTTTGCTCAGGGAAAACTTGTTCTTTTTGGTCCTTGTTCACACGTCTGTATTTGGGTTTTTACTCCTTACAGTTTACTTGTCAAGAACACAGACACGTAAATTTCTCACGAATGGCTTTAGGAAACCGTATCGCATACCAAACACCTAACATTTCAGAAAAAAACGGAAACTGCAATTGACCTTGTTGCTAAAGAAAACTGTAGTTTAGTCAATGGCACTTCTTATTGTCATCAGTTGAGGCTTTAGCCGTAATCCCAGTCACTCGGCGCCTTGTAGAGTCACTCTTGACATTTGTGTGGTGTGTGTGGTAACTACACACACAGAGCCTGAAATCTGATACATTATTTTGGCTTTTGTGTATATGGTACCACACTGTTATGTGGTGGGGCTGTATTTAATCCCTAGCCGTACTGTATTTGTCAGTCACATTGTTTAAAAAGCTGCACGTTTTTCGCCCGTTTTAAAGTAAAGTTGAAGTATGGATTGAAACAGTTTTATGTAAGGATATGCAAGCATAGTTTCAATTTTAATCACACACAAATTCTGATTGATTTTAATATGACCATGTTCCAGAGGTGACACAGTGAAGTCATCATTATAGTACAGGAACTGATTGTAAAACAGTCATCACTGGAGTGTGTTTACTACCTTACTAAGCTGCTTTTCTGTGTCTAGGTGCTGGAGAAGAACATGCGACTGGAATGCAAGTGTCATGGTGTCTCGGGCTCCTGCACAACCAAAACCTGCTGGACTACACTTCCCAAGTTCCGCGAGCTCGGCTACATTCTCAAGGAGAAATATGCCCACGCCGTACACGTGGAACCAGTCAAAGCCAGCCGCAACAAGCGCCCTAAATTCCTCAAGATCAAGAAGCCGTACTCTTACCGAAAGCCCACGGATACAGAGCTGGTGTACATAGACAAGTCTCCTAACTACTGTGAGGCGGACCCCGTCACGGGGAGCCTGGGGACACAGGGAAGGGTGTGTAACAAGACAATGATGCAACACATCAGCGGCTGCGACTTGATGTGCTGCGGTCGGGGATACAACACACACCAGTACTCCCGGGTCTGGCAGTGCAACTGCAAGTTCCTGTGGTGCTGCTATGTGAAATGCAACACATGCAGCGAGAGGACAGAGGTGTACACATGCAAATGAGAATATTTATTGGATGGTGTGTGTGTGAGTCTGTGCGTGCGTGTGTGTGTGTGAGATGTATGCATGTGAGCGGTCTTGTTTTTTGTGTTTTAACGGACAACCTTTACAAGAAAAAAAGAGGCTGCTTTTACAGTCTTTACACACATCATGAGGAACTACTGTACTGCATATAAAGTAAGCTAAAAATGAGGCACCATGATTCTTTTGCACAAAAGCTCTTCACCCCTCTTCTTGGACTGCTCGTTGGGATGTAGTGGCAAAGCATTGTGACAACCACTGTTAAAGGGGGAAAAAAATGTAGCCCGACATATGCGACTGGGTGACCACAAAGGGAGTCTCTAAAATTAAATGTCAAGACTTTAAGCTACATGGACGTGTACCGACATGCTGACTGCTTGGACTTTGCCAATGCAGATAAATTATGGTGGACGTTATGCCAGGCAGCACACACTGCCGTCGTTCCAATGCCACCTGTGCACAGATGAAATTAAGCAGCAATTTGGAATATTTAACATACTTGTATTTAGAGAATGAAAAGTAATTAATATTAATTTATTCTATAAAGAACTACTGATTTTGTCCGATATGGACACAAAAAAACAAAAACTAAATGTCATGAGTTTATTAAAGAAATCCAACCTTGTTCATGGTTAAGACACTGGAATTGAATCTGTCTGGAATAATCCGTATTGCTGTAGACTAATGTTGTTCCAGATGAAAATGCTGTAGGCTACTCAAATTGACCTTCTGACCTTCTCATGAGTTCGTCTTCCCTCTGTTTGCTGCTAGTCTAGAAACGTGAGGTAGAAGGCTGTACTTGTATGCTGTACTGACCGTCTTCAGCGGCATTCCTCACTTCAAGCTGATTTAGCTTAACTGGAATCATTGATCAAAAACAAACAAACAAACAAACAAAAACCACAGGCACACTTTCCATGTTTGGTAAGCATTGGTTAATAGAGTATATTTTGTAAAAGCCTATTTTTATATGAATGTTTTATTTATATATTTTGCATATTCAAGGTCGCATTCTGACCCCGACGTCTGTTTTTAAACCCCTGTGAAAAAAAGAAGCTGATATATGTAAGTTGGCCCATGTTGTCGCTGCCATAGTTGTATATTGTAAGAGATAGAGACTGTTTATAAGTGTTCAAATGTCTGTGTTTACTGCATTTCATGACTACTACTGATGGAATACAGGAAAAGAATAACACTTACAAGACACGAGTTCCCTTATTTCTTGTTCACGCATCGGTTTTTTATCGATTATGCCATAAAGAAATGTTCTGAAATAGCTTTATGTGGATAAAACACACTTGAACAGTTGTGATATGTCTCAGAATGAGTTAGCATGTCTTAGTGAATTTATCAGTAATTGTAAATTAAAGAAAAGGAAGCCTAGCTGTCATATTGTTGCCATGAAAAGTGATGCAGTGAAGCCGTTGAACATTTATGGCTCTAATTACTTTAATTGCTCATAAAAAAAGAATCCCTTAACTCGTAGTGCTTTTACTTCATCCAGATAAGCATAACAGTTTGACATAATTATCACAAAATAAATATGTTTGTTAATATCACGCAGTTACCATGGCGATAAATCAAGGACTAGCACAATGTGTGCGATGCTTAGCAGAAACAGAGATGTTCTTTGAGAGGAGAAAGTTATTCAGGCTCAATTGAGGGCTGAATGTGCCTCAGAAGAAAAGTGTTTGTCCGCTAATGGTTGGATACAGGGGTAATTGATGAGACTGCTTGGGCGGACTGTCACAGTGATGACTTGCTCAGTCGGGGGAGTGGGAGCTGTCAGGTGATAGATGACTCGCACATCTGCTTCATTCACTTCTGGGCCACCAGTTGCTACAACAACTCCAGAGCTGCAAAGAAAATGCAGGGTAGTCTCCAAGAGAGGCCGGCCAGCGTGTCAGGGAAATGTTAACGATGCAAAAGCCCACAGTCGTTCCAGATTCCACTCTCATTGGCCTGGAAGTGGAGTGAGGAGGTGGCCCCGAAGGTGTTGATGGAAAACCTGCTCCCAGTACCCTCCAAGGATTGACTGACAACATTTTCACCGGCGCTGTAAATTAGAGACTGTCCAAATGGGCATGTTCTCTGTGAAAGAACCTTTTTTTTCTTTCCCCTATCTCCTTTGTGAAAAAAATGGAGACACATGAGAATTCAGGTTTAATTTACAGTAGATTAGCCATATCATGTGTCATTGCCAGTGATAATCTACCTAGAATAAAGGGAAAAGGGCGTGAAGGGATAATAACAGGGGCTTGTCTCTGTCTGACAAAGGCTTTCAGCTTTCATAATATTGATACAAAAGACTCACGCATAAGAAAAGGCAGCTGCTCAGAAGGCTCTGGTTAAAACTAAACTAGGGGTTTTGTGTGCAAGATGCACATCCCACTATCTCAGGAACAAAACAGTTGCGTCTCCGAGACCTTTTTATACGCGTCCCCCATTTACTTTCACTTGGAGCGATCAAACATGAATGACAAGGGGCAAAAATCCCAGCTTTGTGTGGATGCTTTGAATGTGGCGCTCTAAAGTTACAAGGTGCCCTTTGGTTCTGCTAATGCGGATTTTGAAGATTTACACCGTGAAGCCTTTGATGCTATTATTTACATCAAAACACGCCTTTTTAAAAACAAACAGTGTAGTTTAGCTACTGTTCCAGGTAATCCACCTGCAGTGTTTTCCAGTCAGGTGCAAAACCCCACCACACAGAGGCCACAGTCACTTCAGACTCGTTGAGTCACAAGAACAAAATACCACCTTCTTTGATAAGTCAGACACCCTGCAGGATCACTGAATTGCTAATTATACTCTTAGCCGTGTTTCTCCATAAACAGGACCAGGCCCATGCCAAGATATTCAGAGGTGTAATATCCATGTTGCTCTGAAGTGGGGTAGTGTTACCCTTTGGAGTTTTGTTTATAAACACGCACACATAGACACACAAACACACGCTCACCCATCACCTGCGGGAGCTGGAAATTGGTGGTAGCTGCAGATTTAATTTAGTAGTCTGGCTCACTCCCTTTGTTATTGCTGGCGGTCTGCCACAGCTTCCCTATCTGCTCCCATGACCCGATAGATCAGGGCAGCACGGCACTGAGCTCCAGCCAGAAATTAGCGTCAAAGCCAGCAACGAGCCTTTAAAATATATCTAAGCAAGACCCATCCTGCTCTATGTTTTATCATTAGATCAAGCTTGACTACAGCAGTGATCAGATTTATGGCTAAAATTTAAATCTGTTTGATGATGCAGAAATGTGTTGAAACTGGCGCTTGAATTGAGGATTTTTGCTCCAATTCGCATAATGAACCCAAACCCACAGCTTACAAAGTGATTAGATTGTCTGTATGTCTTCGTGTCTGTAGCAGGTTACGCACTAAACAAAGAAGATGCATGACTAGTGAAAATATACCACCAATGAATAAGGAAATTATTCAATTTCACAGATAAAGAGCGGTTCAATCAAGGCTTTCATTAAGTCGCGGCTCAGAGAGTCAATTCTGTTTCAACAGTTTCCAACATTTCACTCAAACAAGTGGACGGCACTAAAGACAATAATTTGAAGGTGGAGGAGGAGGAGGTGGGGAAAGAAAATGCGCTTCCCAGTTTTTCTCTCCCCTCTGCTCTCTCTGACCATAAATCTTCTGACACATGATTATGTCAGTCATACTTTTGTTTTTCCTCTGGTTGAGACATGCACAAGCACCTGAGCGCTGCACACTAAATTGCAGAGCACAAGGTTGTCTTTATGTGATTCCAGAGATACTGTATGGTTGCCGAGCTCACTCGTGCACTCTCTTAACTCTGAGACTCTGAGATGGAAGCTCGAGATAGCCGACAATCCACTCCCCACAAGAGAGATCCTGGCCCTCGCAGGGTCTATCTGACTTCCCATGGTCTATCTGATTGTACAAGTAAACACAGTGGTCAAATAGCTTCAGGGTATTGTCGGTGGCATTAAGGTAAGAATACAGGCTGGATAAGCTCTCCTGGGGGATTTTGAGACACCCATTTACAATGATATGAATGAACATACCAGCCCGCTTAACCTGCCCTTGAAAGCTTTTGAAATATTTAATCATGGAACAGAAGTGCATCTGAGACGCGGGGTAATAAGAATTTTGAGGGAGTATGTCAAAAGCTGCCTTTGAAGGTGTGTAATGGTGTGTCTCCAAATGATCTGAGAACCCCATATGATACTTTTCCCCTGGTTTTGGAGTGGTTTGGAACAGGGCTATAGAGGACCCTCATGCCTGCCCCCCCCCCCCCAACAGAAGACATCACCTGAGCTGAGCTTACAGTAATCCTCCCACGTCTCAAGCATCCTGACCTGGGTTGTTTTGAACAAAAACACCAAACTCACTACAACCCCGTAAGACTCAGAGATGCTTAGGAAATATCACGGATCATCATCCAGCGTCATGACAGTCAGCCGGTCTGGTAGCACCTGACAGCCTTTCTTTGCCCTTCCAAAGAGAAGACACTATCTCCTCACTTTGATTTAATTCGCTCTTCTTGGTTTCACAGTGCAGCTCACCTGTAGTCACATCTGAGGAAACATTTTTCCTTAAAAGTGCTCGCCTCACCTTTTAAATCAATTTGTAACGGAGCGAGGCAATCATTTAATTAGATCCTGACATTTCAATTCAAAATTTCTGTCACAAGAAAAGAAAGGTGTGCAAACAAGCTGCTGGGACGTAAACATTCTGCGTGTACTTTAGCAATGGTGTCATAGCTTCCAATCTCCTCTCTCTTGGCTGAGTTCAGAGAGAGTTGCAATGAATTCTCTCCTCTAGCATATTGCAACCTGTCCAGACACGCTCCTAAATGTATCATTGCAGAAAGCCATGAAACAATTTGAGCTGATGCTGCCAGTTTAAATAACTAAACCGTGTGGTCAGAGCTATTATATCATTAATCTTCTCCCTCTCTCCACTCATGCTTTGCCAAGAAATGGAAACTCCCTCACCTTCAACCCAAAAGAGGTAAAGAGATACCTGAAAGTACTTCTTTTGATATGTATCCCTCAATGCTGGTGACAAAAGTGTTTTGAAGTCAGTGCCACAGACCCTTTCAATCATGTTATCTTTATTTCATTACCCGCCGCTGGATTGACATGCATGCTCCAGAGAAGTCTTTGAAAGGTATTTTTCAACATTGCTCCAACCTTTCGAGTCCCACCTCTGTGTCTACGGGACCCTAGTTGGCCATAGCATGTGGTTAACTGTGCACACAGTGCCATGAACTGTAATAACCACTTGTATGAGAGTTTTATGTCTGTGTGGCTCCCTGTAAATAATAGCCAGTGTTGGCTGTAAACAAGGTAAAGGCCTGATGTCTGACAGGTGGTATCTCAGGTCAGTTTGTTCATTCATCACATTTTCCATTACAATGCCGGGACATTCATGATTACAGTCCAAATCCAAGATTTTCATTGAAAAACGGGGGTAATGTGAACCAAATGACCCCAGAGTTGTGGAGGTTTCTCAGTGACAGTGGTGGATGATCCTACAGTTCAGCGCAGGGTTAGAGGTTTGTCTGCAGGGCAGGGATGGATGCTCCGAGGTCAGCTTCAGTGATGGTAATGAGATAAAGAATAGAACAAAAGGGACAGGGGATAAAGAGAGCAACGAAGGGGAGCGAATCTCACTTTCACCCTCCTTTAATGACTTTAAAGAGGCTTTATACCTGCAGTGCATTGATTTATGGTTATTGTAATGTTATATTAGGTCTTGTTGTTGTTGCAGTACTGAGGTCAAGCAGTACAAATGGCATTTCTTGGATGCTTCATTCATTAGCGAGTGTCTCCTCCTGGCCTAGTTAAATCCCGAATGAAAGCCTGATGGACAGTGAGTCATGATACTGTGCTAGACAATGACACCCTGAAGGGTTCCTGGCAGGAAGTCTTTAGACGTTTTGCTCTTTTGCAGGCAAAGAAACGACCTTGTCATGCACTGACACTGATATTAGTAGGACATGCAGAGATAGAACTGCTCTGTGTAGAGTCTCCTCCTTTTTTTTTAATCTCCTACAGTTGCCACAAGGGGAAGAATAAAAGCAGGATCTGGACTATGATCTGATGTCACTTGTGACTCCTGAAGAGGGAACAAAAGCATTGTCAGCTGGCACAGATGCCGCAGCGATCAGTTCCATCATAAATCACTGCTTTTCAAAAGGCTAGGTGTCTGGTGACAAAGTGAGACGTCTGAACAAAGCGGTGGAAGTAGTCCTTCATGGTGCTTGAGATGATGTTTTCTCTCCAGATCCAGAGCAGACTCTGAGAATCAGGATGCATTTGGAAAAATGTTGTTATTTAAAAATGATGTGAAATGCAGGCTGATCTTAGGAGGTGCTGAAAAAGAAAAGTGCACAAGTTTTCTTTGATCATTTTGAAAATTCAAGATGAGTCTCAACAGAAAAAATGTTAATTTGTGTCATATGATGTTTACATGTACAACAACAACACAAAACCTTAACCTATTATACAGGGTCAAAATTACTTTATTTATAATATTTGTGTCTTATTATTATTATTTAAAATTTCTTGCTTTTTAAACTGAAGAGTTAAAACTACCATGAAGTAATGGCTAAATGCCAAAATGGACCACAATAACAGATTTTATTAGGCACTTGGGGGCAGCAAAAACAAGCAGTAAACACTGACAACACCACTTTTTTAGATGACAAACTAACTAGCAGCTGCTTCAAAGCCCCTCCCATATTATGGACCTTATTGGAGCAGTAAGCTGATGAATTTAAATGTAATAGTCACTAGACATTTATTTATTTTTTATTTATTCATTTTGCTTCGACAGTCTAATTTAGTGATATAAAGCTATTCTATGCAGTACGACACAAAACCTTAAGGCTCTATTTTGTAAAACTAAAACAATGATCTGAAAAAGAGATTCACAGGGATGTCATAGAGCAAAGAAATCAGGTACAACCTGCATAGATCGCCAGTCTACTGCAGGATCACAATTAAGGACAGACAACTATTCACCAGTTCAGCAATCACCATTAAAAAGCATGTCTTTGGACTGTGGGAGAACACATGCAGGCCTAAAAAGAGAACATGCAAACTCCAGAGAGAAAGGCCCAGGACCTTAAACCCAGGACCAGTGCTGCTAACCACAGCAAAACTGTCCCACTGATAACATTAAAGTGATTATGAAAGGATATCACTGTAATGCAGTGGTTCTGAGTTCAGACCTGCTGGTTGGCCAGGATCTTTCTGTGTGGAATTTGTATATTCCCTCCGTGCCTGCTCCAGCCTGCATGTTGGTTAGATGCTTAATTAATGTGAGAGTTGTGTTTGTCTGTGTTTCTGTGTTGGCCCAGTGTTTGGCTGGCAACCTGTCTAGTGTGTACTCCACCTGTTGCTCAGTGGCATCTGCAATAGAGTCCTCACTGGTGGCATGGGCAACATAGGATAATATGATGTCAACCCACTGTGCTGCAGCAGTAAAGCTGAATGCTGCTAGTTGTAAATTTATGATCAGCCACTGGGACAGTGAGGTCCAGACAGGTCCGAACAGCAGATAAAATGTTTCTCAGTTGTGCTGCGAAGAATAAAAACTATTAAAGGCAATGTACAGACAACCTGGGGGAACAAACAAGCTAAAACAGCTACACGTAAGGCAGAGAAGAGCAGCTCTTGATGGATTTATACATAAAAATTGCAGAAGCTATTTTGATAGTCTTAACGTTAGAGGATAATATGTCTCATATCATATATCTGAACAAGATGTTCTAAGTTGTAATGTATGTAATAAAAGCACATTTTTTGTCTATTTGAGTTATTAAATTACCATTATTTAAGTAAGAGGATATGTTTTTATGAGATCCACGGTCAGGACATGTTCTTTGACCCAGTAGATGAAACCAACCTAATCTCATCAAGTTAGGTTCCATTTTCCCAAGAAGAAATAAAAAGCAAAAGATAAGGATGTGTCAGGTTTGTCAGTGCACAAATGACAGGTTTATCTTCAAGAGAGGCAGACAAACATTACCTCAGAGCTGCCTCTTCCAGTGCTGCTGCAGACTTGCTGCACAACCGCAAAGACAGCGTCAGTTCACCGAGTCTGTTCTGATCTGTCCCGGGGGAAAATTCCTTTCTAGTACTGTCCCCCTCTGAAGCAGACTGTAGTTGTCACTCTTGGGTCATATGATGATATATTTGTGTGCTTCAATGATGGAAAAATACCACTATTGTGAACTCATGCATGAACAGTAAGTCTGAAAGACGTGCAGGATTTAGATGGGGACTAGACAAGGTGTTTTAGATATAGAAAACAAAGTGCTTAGGGTAAACTGCTTGCTGGATTATTAGTTAATTCCTGGATCAACTGTTTAGCTTTAAGGCTCTATACAGGAGAAGCGTTTGGGAAGGTGAGTGATATTTGAGGGTAACGTATTTCAACCACCAAAAGAAGTGACAACAAACATGAACCGGTGACTGAAAGTGAAATAAACCTTTGCTAAAGATTGCAGGTTAGATGTATGTGCAGTGTAAGAAAAGACTACGTCCCTCTTTTCACAAGCTGCCTCAAAGCCAGTCATGCAGGTTTTTTGTAATTAGATGAAAAATGGCTTTGGTCCCTCAGGGGTTTTGGCCACATTTGAGAGACAGAAGAGGTGTCTTTGCGTGCTTTTGTGTGTCTGTGTGTGTGTGTGTGTCTGTGTTACTAAGAAAAGAGAAACGCTGACGTACAAAAGAAGCACTGACGGTTAGTACGAGTATATAGAGGCAGGTGGCAAATGAAAAGAAAACAGAACATAAAGTATCTCAGTGCTGTCCTGCTCCGCCATGTTCGATTCTTCCAAAGCACACTTCCTTATTTGATGTTTTGATAATGGTGTTACAGAGCACCATCATCATCATCATCTCCTGTAGGTGTTCTCTACTCATCCAACCCCTCAGTGACCCATGGTGATCTATGGATGGAGTCTCATGCGGTCTGTCTGTATGTGAACCAAAATCGTCAGCATGGATGCCAGTATAGCTCACTGGGTTGAGCATATGACCTACTGCAGACGCCTGGGTTTCAGCACACTTTCAGCACACGTGTTTCCTGCACATCACTCCCCCTGATTTCTGTCTCTTTAACATCAGCTCCACTGTCCTTTCAATCAAAGTCCTTTCAGTTAAATGAATCTGAAAAAGAAGTCTAAAGCACTGTACAGGTCTCATGAGGCTTTAACCTGACCTAGATTTAAACGTGTCTGCCAGCATTTCTTTGATATAAAATACACGACAGGCAGTAAACTTTGTAAATCAACATCAATCAAATCTACATCTGTCATCACCATGGAGCAGTGACACTATTACAATCTGTTTAAGACTGTGTAGAACTCCAAATGCCACTGGCATCGAGCATCCCCGGTTTATTCTCCAAGACTACAGCGATTTGTGTTAAATTGTGTGAGATTCCTCCCTAAATCCTGGTGATCAATCAAAACATTTCCAAAACAAGCCTTGGGTAACAAATGCAGGAAAAACCCTGCGGAGATGGCTTAGTTGAGTGTAAACCCCCCCCCCCCCCCCCCCCCCCATCCTGGCTGAGTTTATGATTAATCTAAGTTGTATCAACAGAATCAATATTTTTGCTCTGCACAAGAAACAAGCTTTGAAACTCACAATATCTGCTAACTAGGCTAATCTTCAGCCCGAGCAGATGTTGTCTGCGGTTTGATAGATTTGGGTGAGAGTAGAAACTGTCTGGAGCGCTGAAGCCTGCCAGATGCTTCTGTATCAACACCTCTTTTATCACCTGATGAGAGTCATCCTGCCAACTATGACAGTAATTCCATTTAAGAGGGCCACACTGACAGCACTATCATCCAATCATGGATGAGTGGCATTGACTGAGTGCACATATTTACATTTGACACGTGTTTTCTGAGAGTAGTCCTGGTTAGCGAGCGCTGTCGGCCAATGTTTGGGCTTCCTGAATTTATGCATTCAACAAAAAAAAGAAAAAAAAGATGAGCACATTCTGTCAGAGTTCTGTGCCAACCTGCATAACTGTATTTGCACATGGAAACCGTGTTTCATGTGTAGGAGAACACCACTAAAAGGGCTGCCGTGATGTAAGGTCAATCCTCCTACATTAACACCCAGGAACACAGCGATTAAACATCAAACTCCTGATTCATACTACTGGAAGGAGAAGAAAATACCCAGTCAACACCACCACCTGATAACTTTCAGCCTTAGGTAAACAGACTGTCTAATGGTAAGAAGAACTAGTGTTATTTTACACTTGTCAGATTATACAAACACATATGACGTGTGTCTCGCGCTATAATCAACTAATCAAGTGGCCACAGTGAACAATACAGCAATGTGATTTAAATAGCCTCGGTGGCTTAGGTATGTCGACATGTGCTGAGTTTTATGGGAAGACCAGCACACTAGGATTTGGCAGCTACTTATACTCACAGGTTCTAATTAAGACGTGATAAACACTTTTGTATATTTATTACTGTTCAGCTGTGTCTCACTCACAAAAACAGCAGCGTTATACAGAAAGGCTTTTCTTTCCTTTCCTTTCCTTTTTTTTTTTTTTTTTTACATACCTGTGTTTGATGTGCAAGTCAAAACGGCACCTCACGTTAACCAATTCCTGCCTGTTCTTGTGTGCTGGAACATCTTGATGCATCAAATTTAATCCTAATGTAGATTAAGGACATGAATAAACAGTGCAGACAAGAGCGTCAAACAGATTAAGAGTTTTAAAAGAGCATTACAACAAATTATACTGCTTTGATGTCTTTGCAGAGTCAAAATGAAAAGTCCTACGGTTTTTCCAAAGTGCAGTGCTGTTTTGCATTGCCGTGCTAAATGTATTCTTATTCATGATCGTGGATCCACAATAACCGGGAACCATCAGTTTAAACCAGGTAAGGTGATATTTTTCTAATTTGCAATCAATCTTTAATGGCATCAGATGCAGTTATACTATTTTTGGCTCCTGGTTGTCTTCACTGACTGACATTATTTTAGGGAATGCTAAAAACAAATCCCTCTTCACATTTTCTTTTCACTGCAACATGCCACAGCAGAGTCCACAACTGTATGACGATTGCACCTTGAAGAGGAAAAATGCCTTTTGAAATAACAAACACTTGAAGCTAGCTCATTACTTGGGTGACATTGTTTCTTCCAAGGCAAGCCTCAACTTTTCATCATTATACAACTCTCCTATTGCTCACCAAAAGAAAATTTATTATCCTTGCTCAAATCCACTTAGGACAATATGCATTCCATAGTTGGTTGTTTATGAGAGCCAAGCAGTTTGAGATGAATGCCTTGCACCAGCTGAGGAGATGTCAGGTTTGAAGCCACGCCTCCAGCAATTTTGACCACAAATAGATAAATGTGGGGTAATTAGTGCAGGCATTCAAGAACATGACAGTTATTCCAGAGAATCTGCTGAGGTGCGCTAGCAGCCCTGGGACTCTGCAGCTAGTAGGCGCAGCAGTGCTTTGAGCTAAATTCTAATGTCAGACTCACAGGGCCTGATTTAGCAACTTATTGCACCAGTGCAAACTGGGTTTTAGTGTTTAAAAATGTTGGTATTTACATAGAGAGCACAGTAACAAGAGTATGTGTAAGTGGAGCTTGCAGGTTTTTGGGACTGACCTTACATATTTCTAGCACGTTCTCCTTCAAGGCATAAATTATAAGCAGGGAATACTTATATCAAGAACACAAACTGATTTACTAATGTTTGCAACATGAAATTTACTGCTAATTGCACTGACATTTAACACTGGATATTAAACTCACCCTGTTTACTCACAATGTGGGCTGCCACTCTATTGAATCATTAGTTATTATTAATCTCAGGTTCTCTTCCACAGTGTGTCTTTGTCCCGTCTTCCCCCCATCACCCCAACCGGTCCTGAGACTGGTTCTGTTGGAGTTTTTCACTCCAAGTGCTTACTCAAAGGGGGTTCATATGATTGTTGGGGTTGTCTCTGTCTGTTTTCTTTGCATTATTGTAGAGTCTTTACCTCACAAAATAAAACGCCTTGAGGCAGCTGTTGTTGTGACTGAATTAAACTGAACTGAACAAAAAAGGATGTCTTATTTTTTGCACTTGATATTGAAATGAACTGACGGCGCCTGCGTTTAAAGAACAAGACAGCTTTTGTGAACCATCTGTAAAACTAACCCCACCTGTGAGGCCCGTACATCAGAATATTGTATTACATGCTGGTCTGCAATTTGTTGGCTTAATTTTGCTTTCTTTTATAATGTTGAGATGATGAAATAGACAATTAAACAATATCTATAGAGAGACAGTTATATAATGCAATGTGATATATTGTCTTTAATTCTTAGATACTGTTGTTTCTGAATCAATCTTCACAAGTGCTAATCCATTCATCCATCTTTTAGCTTCTGCTTGTCCAAAGCTGGGTAAGGGTTTGGGTTAAATTCTGTCACTTGTTCACGGTTCTCAGAGCAAAGAAAAGAACTAATGAAGGGAGGTAACTGACAAAAATATTTGTCAGTTATCTAGATTTTTGTCACGACCTAAAAGTACTCATTAGGATCTCCTTCTTCTTTTGGCTCCCCACTTTAGGGGTCACCACAGTGGATCATTTTCATCCACTCTTATGAAAATGATCCTGTCACATCACTCCTCTGCACATCCTTCTTCACTACATTAATGAACCTTGTCAGAGGTCTTTTTCTTTTCCTTGAGCCTGGCAGCTTTATCTTCAACATCCTTTCTCTGCACTTATCAAATCAGCCAAGCTTTTCCCTTTACAAATCATACTACTTACATTTAGAGTTATTACATTCACCTATACACTCCTAACTTTGTCTTCAGCCAACAGCAGCACAGTTTCCACCCAATCCCTGACAGATCAAGTACACAAATATCTCTCTTTATGATCTCCATATTTGATTTAATGATGGTTTTGCCTCAGATGCTATTTCTGATGCAACCTTCCTCATTTACCTGGGCTTTGCATAGGAAGAGAATATTTGTTTTTTTTATTGACAATCTGTTTTACTTCACCTGATGGGCTCAGTCTGGCTCATATATACACAAGGGTATGGCATTAGTGACACTGAACTGTCACTTTCAACATTTCCTCTTTTGAATGTAAAGGGGCATTCTTACCCCCACCACAGTCTAAATCTATTCCAGTAGTTTTTAGTGCCCAAACCTAACCAGGAAGTGAAAGCAAAAGTAAGAAAAGAGCAAGAATAGGAACTGTAATTGGTCTTTTTTTTTTAAGCCAAAAAGACATTTGATTTAGTCTATCACCACCTTAACAACATCCTAACACAGACTTTTTAAGAAGTATGCAATTTTCCCTCCAGCAGTAAAATCAGAATTTAGTGGAAATTATGTCAAAATTTTATTTGGATAAACAAAGGTTTATTAATATTCATTAGATATAGTTTAAATGAATTCAGTGCATGGTGGTTGTCTTAAAATAATTACCTTTTTAAGTTGAATCCAATTGTAAAAACAATTGACTCCCATATGGACTTAAAAGGATATATTGTTCAGTATCTGCAGCATTCAGCAGTGCAAATATTAACCAACATCTTTAATTTTATTTGATAGGTATTAATTAAAGTTCTTGACAGATTCACAAACTAATTGTTTTCATCGTGGTAAGAGAGAAAATAGGGTGTCAGCACACTCATTGGTACTCATTCTCTCGTGACCAGCTATTGTTTGGATTTCCTGGCAATCAGTCCTTTAGTTGATCAAAATATGTGAGTCAGCACAGAAGCGGTAGGATGATTAAGAAACCAGCATTACCCCTAAAGCAGAATCCATTTTTTTTATTTTGGAAACATTGAAAGTGTTGCCTTCATGTCACTGACGTGCGGATGTTGCCATTTCTGCTTTGAAGTCTGTGTAATTTGCATATTAATTCAATTACTTTCAGAAACTTGTTGGGTGGGGAAAGAACACAACTGGGAGTAGACTGGCTGTGGACACTTGCCTCAGGAGCTCTAGGCTTCAAATGTGCACAGAAGTAGAGAAGAAAGAAACACAGTTGCCTTGGCTTACACATGCGTATTCCATGTTAACTTCATTTGCTGACTTTGACATTTTTAATATGACTTTAGTGTAAACTGCACCAAATCCAGTTTCTTCAAACCAAAAAGATTTGAATTCTCATCATGCATCTTTCAGATCATTTTGAGTCATCAGCTCTTGTGGGAACAAGTCTGAAGATAACCCATTCAGGAAGCCCATATTAGAGTCAATGAGGCAGATGAGAACAAAAACACAGAAAACATAGCCCTGCAGGTAAAAATACTCATGGAAAGAGGAAGCTTGAAAGTGGCTGAATAACTTGCTTTGCAAAAGAGGCAAAAGAACTTGTAGCTAAATGTTTGCAGAAAAAAGCAGAAAAGGGAACATAAGGATCATTTACATTTTTATAATATTGCAAGTGGGCACACAGCTCAACCGTCAGCTTTCAATGATCATAGAGATACATTATGTCATTCAGGAAAAACAGAACTTCCTGTGTCAGGAGTGATATATTTGTTTGGGGTGGAATAATCTTTTTCCCATCATGAATGAAATGAAAAGAGAGGATTACAGTATCATAAATTCCTAAACAAAATATTTTCTGGTCTTGAAACTGCAAAGCTTCACTACAACTGATAGGCAGCAGATAGTCACAGTTGCACATTTAAATTCGGATTCTCTGGAACCTTTTGGGGCCACCCAGATCTGTGCAGTTCAACAAACAAATCTCATCAAGGTAGATAAGCACCTAGCCAAAGTAAATAAGACGGCGTCATCAGTCTTTTTCCTTTGCTCTTTTTTTTTTTTCAGATGCAAAACATCTCACGGAAATGAGGTAAAACTCAGTCACGGGCTCAGAAAACCTTTTACGCGTACTGAGCCAACGACTAATTCTGTACAGAGGGAGCTATTTGGTCATTATTGCATCAGTCATAATAGCAGTGGTGGAACCACTGCAACTGTAAGTTTTATAGCTGAAGTCAAGTTTGAATCATTACTTACACTGTGTTGCCGCTATTAGTGACATAGGCCAGCCCAATGTAAGTAATGACCTTCAGTATACTTTTTTTCCTATGTGGAAAATTTCTGTAACCAAAACAGTTAAAGTTTTTAAGTCACTGATTCTTACTATTTGGTTATGCAGGCTTGGCTTCCATGCGGAAGTTGCACATATAATTAATTTGTTTTATGCAACCACCAACTCATTTAAATAATCTTGAATGGTTTGTCTTTTTTCTATTTCTATATCTACATTGATATATTTATATTTATATTGATATAAGGTGGTTGCTCCATCTATCGATCCATCCATGCATTCATTCTCTTCCGCTTATCCTCATCAGGGTCGTGGCTGGATCCTATCCCAGCTACCATGCCACAGCGGGGTACACCCTGGACAGGTTGCCAGCCTGATGGAGGGCTCACACAGAGAGACAGACAACCATATGCTCTCATATTCACACCTATGGGCAGTTTTGAATCACCAATTAACCTAGCCCCACTAACTGCATGGTAGCTGCAGAGAACCCATGCAAACAGGGGGATAACACGGAAACTCCACACAAAAAGGCCCCAGACATGGTGGAGTCAAACTCAGGACCTTTAAAGTTGCAGATACTGGACACCCATCCTGACACAACCCTGAAGGAGATTTGTTTCCATTTAGAATCAAACCAGCAACCTTTCCCTTGTCAAGTGAATATGTTAACCACTACAGAAGTACAACTGCAACGAAAAAAGGGTTCCCAAAAAAGTCCTGTAGTATTTACATAATGTAATTTTAGTTTAGTGAGTAGCCTCCTAATTAACCACTGGCTGTGTAGGTTGGCCGGAGGGGCTGGCCAGACATTATCTTTGTCCACCCCTCGCCTACACCCTTGTAAACAAGTGTAAACAACTTGTTTACAAGAAAAAAACTTACAAATTACTGTGTTTTATCTATGAATAGAAAACACTAAAATCTACAAGTGATGCAGAAAGTTGCAGCATGTCCCAGACCATTTGTTTCTTCTAATATCATTTTATCTAATCTCATCTAATGCACATATATCAGCTACATAAAAAGAGAGAAATTCTAGATGTAACCTTATAACCTGCAGAGGCAGTTACTCTGGTATCCTGCAGGGGGTCCTAAACAGTCAGCTTCTCCAGGTCTAAACTGCTGCTGCTTCTGCTGCAGTCATTGTTCTTCCTAAGGTGACCCTGGTTTGATCAAAACTGAAGGTCCATAACTGCACATCTGAAACGTGATAGTACCGGCTATCTTATTCTAGTATCTACTGTTACCCAATGCAACTGGACAAACACTCCAGTACATTTCATCACTTGAAGATGTGAAGTGATTGCCAAGTACTTTGCAGCCTCTCTGACCAGCACTAATACTGAGCTTTGTCAACAACCTTTAATGCAGTGCACCTACTCATTATAAAATTCAATAATGCAACTTAATCATGCCAAATAATTTAACATGAGTATGTTTTTAATAAAAGAGTGTGCATTTGCACAACCCAATAACATGTCCATTTGAGTCTGAGTACAATCAGCTGTTTGACTCTGAGTAGATATGCATCTATAGACTCTGGCTACAGTGGAGGGCTTCATTTCCAGTGAATTGTTGGCTCAGAGCTGCCCTCTGTGTGCATACCTGCGTTTCTACATGAGTCTCTGCTTGTGTGTGTCGTTCCTTTGTGTTTTTGTTGCTTACAACTTGCCTGCACCAGAACGTTCGGATCACAGAGCTTGAAATATGTACATTCGGTGCCAGGATCCTTTGTATTACGGCACATTGCGCTGTTATATGCAAACGTGTCATGCAAATAGACGCATTTGCTGCAAACGGAAATCAGCTTTCCCCTCTCTGCAATCTATGAAACCAGCTGTCACTTTCAATCTCCTAGTACTCTTATTATTGCTCAATAGAAACTCTCTTGGAAGCTATAGAAATTTCCAGAGTAGTCACATGATGTCTACCTTTTTTATAGTTATAGTGATGATTAAGGAATGCCTCTTGCTCATCTCTGATCAACTAAAGTGCATAAAAAAGAGGAGACTTCTCTTTTAAATCAGGCAGAAAGGAATGCACATTTACACTCACACGCCTTGGGGCTCATCCTGCACCAAACATGTTTTTTGGAGTGCAGAAGGAAGACTAATGGGGGTTCCTTTATCTGTTCAGCTGTTACGGCACACTGTCCAAGATCTGTCTTAAAATGTAATTTCTATTTTAGCTATGCATGAAATGTGACAAGAAAAGGGTATACCGAGTTAAATGTGTTACAAGTACTTTTTCCACATATGTAAAAATGTAGAACATATCGTTACAATGATTTAGATTTGCAATTGCTATCATATTTACGTCATAAATTACCTTATAGTTAGTTTGCATTGATGAAGATCTATAGCTGACTCTTATCAGGCTATAATGAACCTCCTCTTTAATTTAAATGTCAAAAGAAATCGTGCCATTTCTGTTGTGTGTTTGTGTATGGGTGCACATGCACACATGCAAGCAAGTGGAGGCATGAGTGTGTCTAAAGAACATTCACAAGGTTTTCAAACATGTCTTCCTGCTCTGATTGATTTTTTTCATTGACCAAGAAGATGCCAAACAAATGATATTGGAGACACTTTAAGCAGCCTTTTCTGGTGCACTCAGCTCTAACTAAAACATTCACACTTCAAAAGATCAGCTTGCAAAAGCCGTTCATGAGACAGAGAAGACGTGCACTGTCACAGCTTTAATGAGCTTTCACACCTTAAGCTCCAGGACAAAGAAAAAATAAATAAATGAAAGACTAATGAAGCTAAGGTTTTCAAATGGGAAATTCCCTCTCTCGTTAAGTGCTGATTCATCAGCTGGCTAAATTATCCCAAAACAGAGGGATTTCACAATATTGCACACATAATCAATTAAAATGCTGTCTTTATGGGCATATTTCAAATATCGACAATAACAGGGATACACCTTAATGTGCTGTGTGTTTTCTTGTGTTCTTAAAGTCGGATCAATGATATTACCTCTAAATGAGCCAAAGCCTTGATGACAAAGGGTGAAAAGCTTCTCCAGCTTAGCCTCAACCTTAATAGTGGCACTGTGGGGACACCTAACATAGAATTAAATGCAATTATGAAAAAATGTTTCCAACCCAAGAGGTGCCTGTGAGAGAGGAAACCATAGAAGCTGCATTCATTTCACACAGCCCCAGGTGCTGAGAGGATACGGTAGTCCTTTTCATATTGGCAGCTGTTTGATCAGACTAACAGCGCTCCTTAGCCATACCATAGCTTCAGGTCTGATCTAAACTCCTCATCAAATTCAAAGGAGACACCGCGTCTCCAATGCACTCCGGGCTCTTTCCATAAACACCGCTGAATTATTCCTTTGAGCACCCCTTTTTTGATAGTGACGTCCACCTTCCTTTCACGAGGCTGAAGAAATGTTAACTACCTACTAACTACAAATTTCACAGCGGTAGATGCGTAACGATATTGGACAATGTCTCCATATCTTCCAGCAAGGGTGTGAAATTGTACTGTGAGGGCATCTGATAGCTTGTAGATCAGCTGCGACTGATAGCGTTCTCTGTGGATTGTGGGAAATAAACAGGGAAAGTAGAGGGCAGCGAAAGAAAGAGAGAGAAAGAGTTCATCACAGACACTGGCAGTGAAAGGAGATGTAGCTTGCCTGCCTCTGTGTTGTGTGTTGATCATGGTTATCGGACCCATGCTAGATGACTGATAACTAAGGTGTGGTGTTGTGTAATGTGTGTGTCTGTGTATGCCTGTGTGATCTGAATGACTGCACAACAAAGAGTCTGAATGGATTTAGTCAAAGCTCAAACGCTGATGCAGCTGCATTCCTGGAGCTTTATGATGTGAAACACCAAAGGAAAGGAAACAATGATCACATTCATAAGATGTCATTTTCTTCCACTTTTATCTGAGGAATTTCTTTAGTTTTTTGCCCCCTTTTTTTCATAACGTAATGTGTTCACCTTTTCCAAACTGGGGCCCTGTTAGGAGGTTTTGTTTGAAAACCTGACCCCAGTCTCACTAGTAATGTACAGTATGGCTACTTTGCAATAACAACCATCCACACGTGCACGACTCAAATTCCAAAAAAATTAGAACACTGTGTAAAGTGTAAATAAATACAGAATGCGATGATTTGCTCATATTTTATACATAATAGAAACATAGAAGAAGTATAACATTTTTAAAATGAGTAAATGTACCCTTTTGGGAAAAAGTAAGGCAATTTTGAATTTGATAGCAGCAACACAGCTCAGAAAAGTTGGGATGGGCCCATGTTAGTCCAACAAAAGTGCAGCATCCTCTCTTCTTTTAACTGATTGTACACATCTGGAAACTGAGTCTGGGGTCTTCTTTGTCATATTTTTGTTTCATGATGTGCCAAATGCTTTGAACTGGTGAAAAGTCTGGACTGCGGGCAGAACAGTTCAGCACCCAGACTCTTCTACTACAAAGCCAGGCTGTTGTAATAGATGCAGTTTAGCGCTGTCTTGTTGAAATATGCAAGTTCTTCTCTAAATAATCAAGTCATCTGGGAATCTTGTGTTTTGTTTATAGTTTATACAACTTCTTAATTATTTGGCGAATGGGGTTGTGGTTAGTTGCACTGAAAACAGTGTTGTATTTTCTCTTTATGGATTAGAGTGTGAGAGGCTCAGAACGAGTTGAGTGAGTCAGTAAATTAATCTAAATTCACCATTACTTTAGTTTTTTCAGTGGAGAATAATATTTTCCATAAAGTCATTTAACAGTGCTTCAAATTAGATGTGTCTGCCTTGAACCTATAATTTAAAATATGTAGTTTGGGCTATAAATTTGTGACATATCAACTACTGTATGGCTGTCAGTCTTGTCAAAGATTAAAGTTAAGACTAAGTTTGTGTAGGAGAATGCTCCAGAATTACACACGCTTTTATGTTTATGAGTTTGTTTCCATAAACATTCCCAGTGCACAGAAATTAAGAAACAAAATCCTTTCTGAATTTGATGTTACCTTTGCCTTGTGTCCAACTCGTATGTTGGAAATTACAAAGGAAAGAGCAGAAAGCCACTAAAAGTTGTTCTGTGGTACTGGTCATCCCAAACACTACCAGACAGTTGTACTGAAACAACATCTCCCACTTCTAACTGCAACACCACACCATTGGATGCATTGTCCTCAGGATCGGTGGTTGTGGTTTGAAGGTCCCCAATGAAAACCATGGCATCAGAATTTTTGACAAGTCTCATCCTCATATTTGTCTCATAGTCCGCTATATGACCAGTAAATCTAAAGTAGTAGACTCCTCTTACTGGTGCAGTGAAATAACCTAAAAAAGAGAGAGAAAAAAGTCACAACTAATTGTGGTGAAATTAATGAAACCAATAATTAAATAGAAGCCTAATCTGCCTACCTGTGTTTGGGTTGTAGTGGTTTCCAGTGTTGGTAAAGACATTTCTGAAGATGAGTGTTGCAAATTCAAAGCCATATTCAATGTTACCTTCACCAGATTCCAGGAGGGAGGCAGAAAAAGCCACCTTCACTACTGTGGCAAAGAAAACAAAATAAGTAAATAAATAAATAAAGTAAACTCAGAGTAATTCATGATCATCCACTAATTATTCATCTACTTCTTGTACACTTATCAGGAAAACAGAAAAGTATTTATCTCTGTTAATATTTTGAAGCTCTTGCGCTGTGGTATTTCCCCGTGAAATCACAGCGCAAGAGCTTCCAATCAGTCAAATCATTCCATACATCCCAAACCGAAGCTTTACCTTCCCGCTGTTTCTCCAGCATTTCCACACGAAGTTCACTGACTGTCAGCGTCTGCCTGATAGCACGGAGCTCCAGGTGAGCTGCTGCAAGCTCTCTAGCTTGAGCTAACATGATGAAAAGGGAGATAAATGAAATGGAAGTATATTGTGAAGGTTTACAAGTCAGAGAATAAACACCAAAAACCCTGACCCTTTACCTTCCTGCTGTTTCTCCACCTCCTCCACGTGAAGTTCACAGACTGTCGGTGTTTCCTGGATAGCGCCGAGATCCTGCTGAGCTATTGCAAGCTCTCTAGCTTGTGCTAGCATGATAGAAAACACGATAGGAGAAGTTGAAGCAAGTTGTAACAGTTTACGAGTAAGTAAAAATGAACACAACAATACAATATTTAGGGCCAGGTGCATTTAGTTACCATCATTCTTTATCTGCAGTTCTTCAACCAGGATCTCACCTGCAGTCATCCTGGCCTCCATGACTATAACAAAAGTGCATGTAAGCTTAGTTGCATCTATTTTTAATGAAGTGATTCCCTCATCACTGTACCTGTATTTCTTTCTGTAAGGCCTCCACCAGGCTATCCAGAACTGTCACTCTGTCTTTCAAGTATCTAAGCTCTACACTTTGCTCCACCACCAAGTCTCTCAGAGCCAACAGCTCAACCTAGATGTCAGTCTGAAGCACCTGATCATCTTCACTTCCCTCAATGCTGGGCCTCTGTGTGCCAGCCAAATCTGTCTCATCAGAAGAATCATTGTTACTGCTGTTTATTTGGGCCCTGCAAAGATGGCAAAGCAGGAGAACCATAAATGAAGCCATGAAAGTCCTCATCTTCATTCACGAAATGCCCTGTTTGCTGTGTGTGCCTGGGTCATTTATGGGTGGTTTCAAGGCCAAATGTGTCAGGTGGATGGAGATTTGCCAAATGTGTGAGAAAGATCACAGCTACTGTAGTGTGGCAGGTATGGGATAGACAGGTGTGTGACTCAGACTTTTAAACACATATCACTGAGTGGATGGTGCAATGGAGAGCTTTGAATAGATAGAAGTTTGCTAATAGGTATGGCCAGCTCTGTAAATGACTTAAAATTATTTTTACTATTAAAAAAAACCTCTATAAATACTTAGATTTCAAAAAACTCAAATGTTGCACAGAGTCAGAGTTAAATTCCTTGTTTCACAAGCTTGGCCAAATAAAGATGATTCTGATGCTGATAGCCTCAGAAATTTTCTAGGTATCCTCGAGCAACTGTTGGTGTCAGAGTGCTGTCACAAATGAATTAAATAAATTACAAAGGAATACTATGCTCTGTACAGATGAATCAAAGGTGGAGTTGCTTGTCCACAACTCTAACTTGTTTGATGTACTGTAGATTAAATACAAAATTTTTCAAGAAAAAAACACCTCATACCAACTGGTGATATGAACCACTTAATACAACTAATAAACATCTTGCAACTCGATAAAGTTTGCATGAAATAGCTGTCAAACTTTTCACCTAAAAAATGCCAGTGATTCCCATACAATTATCCAAACCAGCTACTTAAAATGGTTTCTGTAATTTTATAAAAGATTAGTTTTGTTGTCCAAATACATAAAAAAGCGAACAGTTCTATATGATATCCTTCTTCTTCTTTTTTCTCCCTTTTTTTTCTTGTACACTGTAATAATGTATAAATGTAGTTCACCATTATCCATGACCTACTTTCAGTGGCAAACACTAATATCAGTGTCCAGTCTGTGCAAGAGAACGGAGTACATCTAACTCGATTCTGTCAATAACACCGCTTGATGTAAACACGGTTATCATTTCCAGAGGCTCTTTTTCTCTGACAGGTGTCGTTGTTTCCCAGAAGGGATCTGGAATTATCCTCAAGTCCTTTAGCGCAAACGGGCGTCCACACAGGTCTTTTCACTACCCACAAGTTATTGTGACGAGCTAGGGAAATTTCCCACTGCAACAGGACCATTATGTGGGCGTGTTGCTTGTGAGTCATAAGCGTGTGCATCAGTGACAAGTTAGACAATTAGAGAGAAATAACAACAAATCAATCTGTCGTTAAAAAAATATTTCTTGAAGCGAATAAAGTGGTGTGAATGACATGATTTATGCTGATTGCTGCTTGTGTTTATGAATAAGAATATTGAGCAGCTGTCAGTCAGAACTCCTCACTGCCACGTACAACTGTATTCACACCAGATAAACATGCAGTCATCAATCTTTCTAAGAAAACACTCAGATGGTGGGAAAGAAAACACAGATGAGTAATAATGTTGTCCTTAGTACAGCAAAAAATACCGGATAGTTTCACTTTTTACTGTTCATACAATTTTTCTATCTGCTTTTCTCTGTAAAAATCAAAGACCTGTCATGAAAAAATCTTTGCTGTAGGGGTAAACACAAACAAATGTGCATATCCCACAGAAGTTTTAAAGAAGAGGGCCTTTTTTTGGAAAGAGAACATAGAGTTTTCTACCTGTGTGCCGGAGGGGGCAGAGATAAAGACAGTACTAGTTAGACTGTGGTCACACTGGTATGCAGACAGTCATGAAAGCAGCAGTACCTGTTGCATCTTGCAAGTTCATTTGCTCAATATTGTGAAATTTAACCACTCAAATTGGGGAGACCCTTTCTTATCACAACTCTAGGTGTGTGTGAATTAGTTGCAAATTATTTTAATTACAGATTAACTACTGATATACAGTTGTTTACTTGTTACTGATCAGTATCATCTTATCGTCAATTAATTGTATATGACTGTAAAATGACACTGTTTTGTGAAACCTTGTAACACTTTAACAAATGTTTAAATAATAAACAAACTATATAGTTTTTTTTTCTTCATTTTGCTAAAAAATATCTTTTTTTTTAACTGCACTGTAGTAAACCAGCCTACACAACATATCTTATCTTTTGCCCCATATCTGTAAATACACAGCTGGTTGGTTCACAGCCTACAGCCATGCTAATGCTAACGGCTCTGTGGGACTGCAGTGATATGAGCTAAATGCTAAAAATGCTAAATGTTAGCATGTTACAAAGGACAATTCAATTCACTCTATTAGGTACACCTTAGTAGTGTCAGGTTGGATCCACTTTTACGTCCAGAATGGCCTAAAATAACATTCCTGAGAGATTTTGGTCATGTTTCCATAATGAGAATAAGGGGCCCAAAGTGGGCCAAGACAATTTCCCCTAAACTATTACATCACCAGCAGCACCAGTCTGATTCATTGACACAATGCAGGATGGTTCCATGCTTTCATGTTGTTTATGGCAGATTTTGGTCTCTTTTTCAGACCATTTTTTGTAAAGCCTAGAGGAGGCTGTGTGGGAAAAACCCAGTAGATAAGAAATTTCTAAAATAGTCAGACCAGCCCTTCTGGGTCCAACAACCAAGCTTTGTTCATAAAAAAAAAATCACTTTTCTCCTTCATTCAGTTCACTTCAGCAGGTTGTCTTGACCATTTTTACATACCTAAATGCACTGAGTTTCTGCAGTGTGACTGGTAAGCATATAGTTCTGTTATTACATTTTTACAAAGTCTTAAAAGTATAGAAGCTAAATCATTTAAGTTAGCTATAATGTGGAAAATTATTAAAGTTGGAAATCACACACACACAAATCACTCACACACACAAGACCAGTTTGATATAAAAATGTGATAGTAATGTACCAAATATGCATGCCACATCACATTCAGTGATAACTGTTTGAGGTACAGACACGCACACAGACAGTGTTGCGGGTAAGTGTTCGCTTATTTACGGCAAAAGTGTTTTTCGCTTAGGTGCTTCCCCAGCTTTTCAGCTGCTTTGTCTCCAGCTCCGCTCTCCCTTGGGTCCCAGCGTCTTACAATCAAATGTGGGAAGGTTTGATTGTTATATTGCTCCCAGCCTAGCCTCCCTGGCACTCCTCTCCAAACCCACTGCACCACCTATTCTGCAGACTACACCCTGCCACACTGTCATTTTATCGAGGTGGACAAAGAAATTTTTGAAAACAATATAAAAAGTAAGTTAACCAAACCTGCATGAGGGTTACAGATGATAATAAAAAATATTTGCAAGGAATTTGGATAAAATAAACCTTTAATGAAAAATTTCTACCGGTGTAATCTTACTTCAGTGAGTCAATACAAGACACTCATAAAGAGAAAAACATGGTTTGTAGTGTCAGAAGTCCCACATGCCAAAGATATCTGGCATTACAGTCTGTCAGAATGGCAGTTAACAAGGCAGCGCATCACTTGTGACTTCTATCCCATTGGTTGCTCTCCCAGAGACTGTTGCCAAGGTACTGACCTGTGATTTAGACTCTAGTAAATCTTTCCACCCTCTGAGGTCAGTCTGCTCCTGCAGCAATGACTCTTCCTTTCTTCTGTATCTGCCCTTCAGGCCCAATCTCATATCCAGGTCTCTTCCTTCTGGTCTGCTCAGAGTCTGGAGACAAAGCTCTGTTAGACTTTTCAGGGCATGCATTGTGATTAATTCTATTCCCATAAATGAAAAATAGATAGTGAAATATCTAAGTGTGATAGATGACAGCTTGGTTGAACTATCAGGCGCCTCAAAGTGACAGGCACCCTTGCATACCTTCCTTCATTTTCCTCTCAGGCAAATTCCTCTTCCTCTGTCTCTTCTTCAAGATTTCCCAACTCTTCTCTTGTGTGTTTTTTTTTTAATTTTTTTTTTTTTTTTTTTTAAACTATGTTTTCCTTTAACAAAAAACAAGCATAATCTCTTGCTCTGAAGTTTTCTACTATTATTTTTTTTCTGACTTTTAAGTTTAACCAGATAATCCTGCTATGCTCAGCCTGTGTCAATGCATTCACCCACAGGTCAAATCCTTTAAAAGATTCTTCTTTTGTCTCTTAATATGATCCAATTTTTCTGTAAATGGTTAGTTATGATACCCTGCATAATTGCTGTAATAGAGATGCTGACAAATCGTGCAACCTATAATCATACATCTTTCAGTGTTACAGGTAATCACTTAGTAAGCTGACCAATCCCTCTAGTCCCTCTTCTGTCCAAGCCAAGCAGAGAGGATGTGTCTGTGCACCCTGCTACTGTAAGAAGTGGATTTGACTGCAGGTACTTAGCCTCAGCTTAATCTAATGATGCATACTTCCCCCTGTTTACGGCAGCCGGCGAAGAGGGAGCACTAGCCTGTGCTTGTCTGCTGCTGAGAATGCCCATTAACGCTCTTTTTCCCCCTCGGGTGATGACCACCTGAGCTATCAAAGACAAACGTGTCTGTAACACCACCCCCCTTCCCTCCACCCTCATCATGCTCCATCTTCACCCCTCCTTGCTGTGACCTCCGCCCAGACACATGATGTACAGTCAAAACAGTTTTCCCCTGTGAAAGAGCATTTAGAATCTGTGCAACATCATCATCGTCACCATTATCACCAGTGTAATAGCGATCTTTTCAACTATTATTTATCCTCTGCAGATACACAGCAGTCAAACTGGTACATAAAATATGTTCAGTACAATCCAGCACAGCAGCACCTTAGAAAGGAAGATATCATCTCACCTGTTCACTCACTCACACAGCATCTAGCCAAGCAGATAATTTAGGTTGTATTTTCTGAGTTTTTAGATGTTGGTGATTTCTGCTGCCCTTTTAATTGAACTGAGGATGTAATTTTGTTTGGAGTGCAGAAATAAAACAGATTTAGGGACAAAGCTGGCAGAGAGAAAAAAAATAACATGGTACAAAGGTCCCTTGACAGAGAGCCAGATGGTGTACTTCACTGTTGGCAAGCAAACCTCACGCACCTGTGCCATTAAAACAGGTACTCAAAAACAAATGTTCAAAACTGACCCACTTTGGGTCAACTCACTGTTATATTTATTGATTGTTGGAGTATGATGTGCAAATCTTCATAGAAATCATACTTTTATCAATAGAAAGTCTGTAAAACAGTAAAACAGTCCAAAAGATAAAGACAAAAACAAATATAAAATCAAGTGAAAACACCATCAAAGAACCAATATAAGTTAACCAAGTATTGATTTGATGCTACACCGATCAGCCATAACAATAAAGCCACTTTCCTAAATTTGTGTGGCTCCAAAACAGCACCAATCTGTTGAGGCATAAACATGAAGCCTCTTTGAGGTGGGAACCAATTATTTAGCTCTTGTGGATTCTAGAACATACTCGGATTCATTGTTTCAATTCTTGACCTCATTTTCATCTATCTATCTATCTATCTATCTATCTATCTATCTATCTATCTATCTATCTATCTATCTATCTATCTATCTATCTATCTATCTATCTATCTATCTATCTATCTATCTATCTAGGGTTAGGTTAGGTTATATAGGTTTTATATATATATTTAGAAAAGTGGTAACAAAATGATTAATATTATTCACTTCACCTGTCTGCTGTTTTAATGTTGAGGCTGATTAGTGTACATTGACATAACTGCTCAGGGGTTTGTTATGATTTAGTACAGCCTAAGGGAAAAGCACTGCCCATTCAGTTTCCTAATCTACACAATATTATTAATAATCTTTTCAACACAGTATTATGAAGATATGTGCAGTCATGTGAAAAAGATTTAAAAAAAAATACAGCACTCTACACAGTCCTGTGAAAAGTACACTGTATGATTCACCAGCTTCATTAATGACTATCAGTCTATCTCACACGTCATTGTGGAGGAATTTTGGTCCACTCGTCTTTACAACGTTGCTTAATTTCATTCAGGTTTGCAGACATTCATGTTTGCACAGCTCTCTTAAGGTCCTGTGACATGATTTCATTCAGGCTGAGGTCTGGATTTTGACTGGGCATTTGCAGCTAGCGCCTCGATTATTTTCTTTTTCATCCATTTTGACGTAGATTTGCTGCTGTGCCTGAGATCATTGTCCTGTCTGTAGTAGTCTGACAGATGGCCTCACATATGATTTGGTATGGAGAAGAATTCATGGTTGACTCATTAACCACAAGGTGGCCAGGTCCTATAGCTGGAGCATATTCCCAAATCTTAACCCCTCCACCACCATGCTTTACGGTTGGTTTGAGGTGTTATACTGACATGCATTGTTTGTTTTTCACCAAATATGGTGCTGTACATTATGATCAAATGTCACCACTTTGGTGTCATCTGTCCAAAGGACATTGTTCCAGTTTTCTGGTTTCTTCTGATGCACCTTAGCAAACCTAACTTGTGTCTGAGCTTTAGGGAGGCTTTCCTAGGATATCCAGTCCTGGGAAACCAGTGACTTAATACAGATTTGATTGCTCCAGACCAGCAAACTGCCAAAACTTCTGCTTTTGTAGAGGTGCTCACACTTGTTGATGATTAATAATTTAAGTGCATTTCATTAGCACCTGACTGCTACTTATCCTTTAAATCCTAATGGTATCAGTAAAGGTGTAAAGGGACTGAACACTTTCTTTTTCCCATGATGAAAGACATTTGATGCATGTTAAAAAATATTCTTAAAATAAAGAAATATTAAATATATATTTATATATACATATAATGTATATCCTTTACCTTCCTTTTTCGAAGTGGATATTTGGCAGATATGTTACAAAGCACATCTGGGATCACTGAGCCTACATGTGTCTCTATTAGAGTGACTTTCACCGCTATATTGGTCACTTCCAGAACTGCCCATTCCCATAACTCTCTTACAGTCCATCTTGCTTTGTCTAGAATATTTCACAACTTCCTGTCAGTATCACTAAACCCATAATAGATGTGTATATCTTCCCCTGTCTGGGATGCGTGATTCACTGTCCCTGAAACCCAGCACCACCTAATCTTGAACAGCAGATAAAGCTAATTAGGGGAAAGAGACATCAATCAGTGCTCCAGGCCTTGTTATGTAGGCTACTGCACATACCAAGAGTGGCATCTCAGTCAATGGGTGTGTTTAAAAGCTTGAGCCAGTCATACACACATAGCTATTATTATGAGTTATGTCTAGAGGGTGGCCCAGAACTTGAAGATTATGAATGCTGGATTGAATGTTTCCTTTATGTTTTTCAAACTAGCCAGATATAATAATTTTTGCCAAGTAAGCGGACTAAAATAAGAGCAAGAATTACATAAATTACTTTTCTGTTGTAATGACCTTTGACAGTATAACTCATGTGGGAGAACAGTAATCTGGCGAGGGGCTCTGTTTGGATGCGCAGCATGCATTAATACAGCTGTCAGTGAGAAACACACGCCCTTTCCGACGATTACAGCAGGTCCAGGAGGTTCACTTAACTCTGAGCAGTGACAGATTGTAGCTTGGGGGGAAGAGGGTTTTTTTTTTAATATACTAAAAGTGATTAAAATGTATTTACAATTAATGACCTTCAGTTTTTCTTTAGATCTGTTGTGCAACTGTTGCTTTAGAGCCAACATTAGAGAATGTAGCATTTGTTTCATCCTGTAGGTGGGAGTGTAACACTTTCTATTTTATAAACTGCAGCAGCTGTAATGTGCAGAGTCTGCAAGACCTCACATGTTAAAATGAAAATACTACATTTTTTATTAAACACTACATGCCGATTACATTTATGAGCCATAAACCTGTATATTGATCAACCTGTGTGTAATGATGGATGCTTATTCTAAGTTCTCGCAACTATTTGGACAAATATGAAAGCAGGTATTGGTATTTTCTATGTGTCAGGCAGTGTATATTTTAAAAGGTTAGCTGGGGAATAATGTTTATAATATACAATGTGCTAGATATTATTGGATGCATAATAAAAGTAGTTTGACAGGTGAAAAGAAATTATTTTAAAAAGCATCTCAGTGAATTGGACAAATGAGCATCTGCTTTTTGAATTGATAAAAATAGTTTTTATGTGAAATTATCAATTTTATATAATGTTATTGGAATTGCAATGAACAAAATAACAAGACTTTTTCTGTCTCTTTCAGTTAAAAATGAAAACACCACGCACCTTTGCAAATACAAATAGACCAGTACTCACCAAACCATGCAAGTGGTTTTTAAATATTTTACTAAAATACTTTGTTGTTTATGGGTTTAGCATAAAAAATATGATACATCCATCCATAATATGTCTGAGAGGTACAGAGATATAAAAATGTAACATACAATGTAGGATTAAATATATTTTGCATCAAAGACAGAACAAAAGCAGCAGTGCACAGTAAAAGAAATGGGATAGCTGTTCACAAATCATTTTTATCAATGCTATAAACCTACAAATTGCCATTAAACACAATGATATCAGCAGAAAGTGGATATATAAAAAGTGGCAGAAGCTTGGTCATTGTCTATGATTTTGCAGAAAGCGTCATTTTTGTGGTATTTAAATATTTCATATCCCCAAATGTGTTGTTTCTGACTAAGACTTTTTGAAAAGATGTAATTTTTAAGTGGCACAAAGTAGAAGGCTTCTTTCCATAATTTCTATAGCCATGCTTTAATAATAACTTCTGCTGGACATTAGTGACAGCGGTATTGTTAAACAGTGCTAAAGATGAGTCCTAAGGAATTGCTTAAAGGTCCATATTGGCCACAGCACAATTCCAGCTGTTAAAGTAAGTTGCCTGTGATGAAGACATATATCCTTGCATGGAAGGTGGTAAATGTCCCTTGTCTCCATAGCTTCATCTCTACGTTGATTAGGAAATCCCTGGGACCCTGAACTTGGCGGTTTAAGAACACGGCACCCGTGTAGGCATTCAGCTTCCTTGTGCTGAAGTAGTTTTCCTCATTTCCGCTTGTGATGCTGACAATGATGTTGTCTCCGGAATAGACAGGAGAGGGTCCGATGCGGAAGATCTGAGCAGGGATGATGATGTTGGATTGGAAGCTGAGGTAGTAGTAGGTGATTCTTAGAGGAGAGTTTTGACACTCCAGGTAGTTAGGACAGCTGATTCGCTCACAGCGCCTATGAGGGAGAAAGAAAGGAAAACTTTTTTTATACAGCAGCTTTATCACCTTCTAATAGCAAGACACTTCAAAATGACTTTAAGACACATTGTTTTAAATGCACACTGGCTCTGCTTTGCCAATGTAGCTCCATATCTGAATTTGTGACAGGTAAAAAAAAAAAAACAACTACATTTTAAAATTATTCTATATTTATTCTGTACTTTGTGTTGTGCATTTGTTCATTCAAACAAGCCATTTTGACTTCTCTCTCTTACAGGACACCCTGTGTTTAAGGTATAATTCTTCTAATTGGTTATCCTTCACACACAGAAGGTTTAAACAGAAGACAGGCTGGGCTTCAAACGCTCACAACCAGACCTGTGCGCCTGAACTGATCAAAGTAGGGATATGCCATCCAAGTGACATCATACACAGCCTAGAGTAGAAAAAAACTGAACAGAAAAAATTTACAATTATAATGATGACCTTCTGACTGAGAGGGATTATTTGTGCTGAGCTGATTTTTCAACAGTTGAAGTGATCCGTCCTAAAAATTATGCAACTGCCTATGACCTCCCCTCCCACCCGGCCCACCCAAAAAAACCATAGACACTGTAAATTTTTACAAAGACCAAATGAATAGAATTCTTTAAGGCGTGTTTTGACTTACGTGTCAGACACTTTTCGGTAGTTTGCCGAACAGCTAAAAGAAAGGCAGCGGTACCCTCCTTGAATGTTGTAGCAGGTCTCAGCTAAGGAGCAGTTATTGGCCCCTGTGGCACACTCATCGATATCTAAAACAGACAGTTTATGCACAAGAGCTGGTTTAGTCACCGACTTGGTTAGTCACAGGGTAATGGAGGGGAAAAAATGTCCTTGTGGGGAAAAGACTATTCAAGCAAAAAATCTAATTAGTTTGACAAGATTTTTAGGCCAATAAAGTTTTACAGGCTGTGTAATTACTGCACCAACCAACAATTATATTTATCTGAGCAGAACCATTAGTGTATGCTATATAAGTGGGTGCTGAGCCATTTTTAAAGTCAGTTTCAGGGCGAAGCTCGATGGGGCACACTTGCTCTGAGGCGGCTGCAGTACAGTGAGCGCATGCATGTTGTGGAGGGCTATTCACCTCTGCAAGATCGTCCATTTGGAGACATGGTATACCCATAGTCAGGACAAGCACACTTGTAACTGCCTGGAATATTCACACACTTATAGGTGCACAGATGGCCAATGCTTTGGGAGCATTCGTCAATATCTGCATGACAAGGAGAATAAATCATGTCAAATTGATATATGAACTTGTCTAAACAAACATTTTGTATAAACACGGTGCTTGCAATGTGTAATAGAGCATGCTGCACCTTCACAGGTGTGGCCATCCTCCTTAAGGTAGTAGCCTTGTCTGCAGTAGCACTGGTAGGAACCATAGACGTTGGCACACTCCTGACTGCATAGGTTGGCCAGACACTCATTCACATCTGGAGATTAGAGGTTAGAGCTCATTACTGTCACAACTGACTTGATCAAAGCAGTTTCAATGTTTTTATCCTAACATATAAACAAGATGTTGTTATGAAGCCAATTATGGTTTTAATGGTTCCAGCTTGAAGGCATGGCATGATACACAGTACAATACATTAATGCAGCTAACCAGCACATGTTGTGCTGTGCCCAGCTTTCACATCAGCTCAGCCTTACAGCCTGTCTATCAATGCATACAAGCATGGTGTCTCAATAAATACACAAGAACACATATTTTTATGCACAAATGCACAAAAATCTACAGTGACATGTGTCAGCATGCACAGACTGATGCAAACACACCCGTACAGGCAGACATTAACACATACACACCTTCACAGTTCTTGCCATCACCAGATAAGCGGAAACCAGAGGTACAAGAGCACTCATAGGAGCCTGGGGTGTTCTCACAGGTCTGGGCACACAGACGGCCTCGGTAGCTCCAACACTCATTTATATCTGAAAGAAAGAGGCAGCATCATCATCATACTTAGGTGAGTGCACTTTGCGTTTGTGAGTTTGCATCCATGTGTGCAAGTGCGTGCACGCAACCAGGCATGTGCAGTTTTGTTGTCCTGCACAAATGCGTACGTGCCTGTGCGTGCTTGCGCGCATGTTAACGAGAGTGCGATGTGAGGGGACCATCTGTCTGCTGATAGTCTAAACACACGAGCAGAGTCCATTATTATGAGAGTCACAACACAGTGAGTCCCGAACAGAGGGAGCAGTGGCAGCATCAGCCGGGGTGGGACAAAGTCCTCTGCTGCAGGAGACGTGATGGGTAGCTCAGCGGCTACTGCAGAGGCCAACAGCAGAGGCTGGGAAACAGCAGCAGCTCTCCCACAACAGAATAATAAATAGGGGGAGAAGAAGAGGCAGCCAAACCAGAGGGATTGCT